>NW_006912938.1:40894-379783 GCF_000585535.1 Cladophialophora psammophila CBS 110553 | reverse complement strand
AAGTAAAATTATCATCAGCACGAGGACGACGCCTTTCGCACGTCGGCTTGGCCCGCTACTACGCACAGGCTCCATCTTATGGCCACCTTCCCTTCTGATCCACCCGTATACTTGTTAGCATATATTTCTGCCGGATATGGTTTCCAGGAACTTCCCCCTCTCTCACCTTTCGCGTCTTTCTCCCTGCTCTCTTCCAATCATGGCTGCCTTCTCACCCTGACGGCCACCCACCTCCCAATCACGCTTGGGTCGAGAGCTCGGCACCATCGGATTTGAAATCCCCCCTGTCCCTTAAAGGATCCATTCACTCGGGTTCATGAATCTGTGTGATTTGACATGTTGCTTCCATTTCCACTCTCTCGCCATCTCCGCCCCGTGGGTTACTTGCTGCATGCAACTCGCCTCTTTCATCACGCGACGGGGTCTTAGTCTCTTTCTGGCCTCTCTAACTCTATGTATGCATGGTCCCCGACCCATGGCATCTAACGCCGCCACTAACGGACTTGAAGTAACAAGCAGCCCGCAAGACCAAAGCTTCCTCCGAACTAGGTTCCCAAGGTGGCCAATTTGTCTGACACACCCGATTTTAGTCCAACCTGACAGAAAGAGATGGCAATTTGTCACTGCTCACCGCCGTGTCCGCCGCAGTTTAGAAGCAGTCAGACCGGATCCAGTTTTCCTCTCTGCAGAGCGGCGGGCCTTTCGCTAAAAAGTAAGGAACAAGCCGTCGACAAGCACGAGAACTCGTCTCCCCCATAATCAAAAGCTTGACCTTGATTGATGCGTTCTTCTTTTCCAGGCCTGCTCCATACTGAGTCCTGGACCAAGCAATCTCGGAACTCTTCAAGCCTCGGTTGTATCCACCCACGAATACACCTGCTTGGGATATTTTTCCTCTGCCGAGCATCAGACCACTGTAGCGTAGTTGAGAGCCAAGGAGAGCCAGGCAACAACTTCTCTTGGCAATCAGGACATGCCCAAAGCCATATCAGATGGGTTGCTGCTCGACAGACCAGACAGCCCATGGCAAGACGTCTTCGGGACGCTGTACGGAGTAGACGGGACCCATCATCGCGCTCAGGCAAAACTAAAAGGTACTCGGTACAAACTCAAACTCCTGCAGTGGGCAAACTCCAAATCACCTTGAACTTTGAGCCACCCCGGAAGTACTGGGTAACATCCGCTCAGCTCCCTTTGTCGGAATACTTTCGCGGTCGTTCAGTGTCTTTCGCTGTGGTGTGATCAAGCAACCACATCAACACCCCATGTGCTTGCTCTCTGAGCACGGCCCGCGGACCATGGCCAAAGCAAAAACAAAAAAAGCCTTTTTACAAGTACAAGCAGAAGGCGAACACGATGGACAGCTTCAAAAGTATTGGAATTAAGTCTATTGCCCCTCGAAATTGCCACTCACTCCAAACCCGCAGGACCAGATCTCGTCTCTAAGAGCCTAGTTCTCTTCCGCTAGATCTATCTGACATTCGTGACGTCGTCAAGCTTGAATCCAAACAACAACTCAACCGTATTGCTCCCTTTTGCATGAACGCTTCCGCAAACCCGATGGTAGGTCCCCTTACAATACCTCCCTCAAACGCCCAAATCGGTTCCGAACCATTGGGGGGAAAATAGAGTCCAACTCTGCCTCTCTGAGCAAGAGCAAAGCGCTTTAGCATCTGCATGGGCTCTGTGACGAGCACACTCACGACCATTCCATGAACGCCCGCACTGTGCAGCCATCGACCTTACCATGGATCCTGGTTTCCCGTCACAATCCGATTGCCCAACGACATTCTCATTCCTACGAATGGCCTTGCTGCCCTTTTCGGCGTCGCATGTCTTTCGTGTGATGTCTCAATTCGCGTCCCGACAGATTCATATTGTCATCTCTTGACACTCGCTTTTCTGATCGGTTCCACTCCCTGCATCGCACCCAGCCTCGTTCGATCCACACTCACTTTCGGCGCTCTCCCGCGCACAGGAGGATGACCAGTCCCAGTCGTGTCCCACTCTTGAATCCGGCGCTGCATGTCTGGATCGGTGTCGTCTCCGATAAATGTCCAGGACTCCTCGATATCGCCGCCTTCATCGAGGAGATCAATTGCTGTGAGGCCAGCTGCTCCCCCAGCCGCGGCGGCGACGCCTTGTTGTTGGATCGCGGCGCGGGCTTTCACCAGCGATCTTGCGTATTCGAGGTCGCGGTAGATTGCTCGGATGGCGGTTTGGACGCCGTTCTCCTGCCCAATACCGTTAGCACCGCTCATTCTCAGGTTCTCCTTTCCCCAAGACCAGATTTGGCACACTAAAGGAAGAACGAGATCTTACCTTCCGGATCTGCTCCCCCAACAACTTCGCCTTCAAAATCATCCGCTCGCTGTGCGTCGCCTCCCAAAGCGCTCTCGAGAACAAACTCACGTTGACCTTCTTCAAGCAAATACCCACACCGAGATCCTCCACCCTCGATCCGAAGAAGAATTGATCCCCGAAAAACGGCTTCACCACCGTTGGCAGTCCCGCTCGGAGACTTGCGCCAGTGGTGCCGGCGCCGCCGTGATGGCACGCCGCGTCGATTTGGCGGAACAGCCAGTCGTGTGGCGCGGACTTTATCTGGAAGATGTCTGGGGGCAAAGGAACTTCTGTCTTGACAGCTTGCGGGTCGCCAAGGCGGTCGGACCAGCCTTTGGAAAGGATGCAGCGCACATCGGCTTTGAGGACCGAGTCCACGACGGTTTTCGTGAGTGCTGCGGGATCCGAGACGACGATGCTTCCGAACCCAATGTACACAAGCTTCTTCTTGTCGTCTCTGGCCTTCTTGATGAAATCCGTCAGTTCGGTAGGTGGCGTCCAGTCAGAGGCCTCGTCAAGAAACCAATACCCTGTCACCCTGACCCAGTCGCTATAATCCAACGGCGGGGCCACCACATGCGGGCTGAAATTGTACAAAAACGGCACCTTGTTGGGCTGCATCTTGTCGAGATTGGTGCTTCTCAGACCCAATTCTTTCTTGCGCCACCGATTCACTTGCCCCGCAATGGCCTTCCAGAAGACATTGTCGAACATGACATACGAGTAGTAGTTGTATGCTCCCCCGATCTTGTGTTCCGGAACGGCAAAGGCGTGAGGGTATGCACGCGTGCGTGTCCAGGGCATGGTAAATGCGCGAAAGTAAGGGATGCCTAGGGCTTCGGCGATGTGGATACCCGCCATAGCAGAGGGGGATTCTACCAGAAGATCCGAGTCTTGACATGCGGCCCAGGCTGAGGTAAGAAGTTCATCGATCCATGTGCGGAACTTCGCAGAGGCTTCTCGTAGAAAGGAGTACGTAAACATGCCGTTCTCGACGCAGATGCGCATCAACTCGGCCGGGTCACCATCCACAGGGCGGAAATCAATCCCATGCTTCTGAATCCAGGGACCAAATTCAGCATGCGTAGCAATTCGCGGGCGGTGGCCTTCTGCTAGTAGACCCTTGCACAACGCAATGTAAGGCTGCACGTCGCCTCTTGAGCCAATTGTGAGACAAGTGATGCGGAGTGGAGCGCTAGGTTTGGAGAGGTTGATGATTGAAGCGCGAGGGTCATCAAATAACACCGGTCCCAAAGGTTCTTCATCCTTATGGCTGTAAATTGCCTCGGCGGTATCGGGCAACACCAGAACATGGTCGCCCGTGGTAGAAGTTCGACGGGCTTCTTGAAGTTTACGGTGTTCTTCTTTGGCAATTTCTGCGCCATCCTCATCTGCTTTGGCAAGGACGCCCGACCCTGCCATATAGCGAGCTGTTTCCAGGCTGTGCAGCAGCGTCACTGTGCAATCGTCGCGATGTTCGGCCGAGCTGAATTCGAAGAATAATTCCTCATGACCACGGATCACCAAGACTAGGCCGTGATAGCCAAACCGGAATCCCTTCTCCTTGTCCACGTTCTCAATATCTCTCAAGGGTAAGACCAGCTTGGTCCGCGTCCCAGGGAGAAGACTTCGAAAGCAGAATTTTCGATTGCTGATGTATATCTTGCCGTACAAGGGAAGCACGCGATGGAGGAAGCCAAAATAAGTTGCTTGTAGTTTCTCGGTAGCAGGCAGCGCAAAATGAGCACGAAAGCGATCGCCATGGCCAACGTTGGCTTCCTCATCTTCCGGATCGATCCCTCTGTCATCGGGCACGACGCCCTCATTTTCTCCGTAATGTTTCCTACTCCCTGCCCACATGCCCGACACCTTTTCTAGATACGACATGGATTCTGTGGCTAGAAGCTTTCTCATTGAACTAGACCGATTCTTGAGATAGTCCGCAAAGGCCCCAGCCCGTTGCAGTGGGTAGGATCCGGCCTTGACCAGATCCTGTAGTGTCGGCGAAGAACTGTTCCTAACATAATTTTTGCTAGCTTCCAGTTCTGATGAGAAGAGGACTTCATTTTGCACTGTCGCTCGGCGGTGGTCTTTCTGCGGCTCATGTGCGCCTCGGATCGGGATGGGAAACGTATCTCCTCGTTGTGGAGAGCTAGACAGGATTGTTCCCCCATCCGATGACTTCCTTGTAGGCTCCGTGGAAAGGGAAGTCAACGTTTCCATTCGATGAATGGCTGGCTGATGGAAAACATCGCTTCTGGTTAGGATTTGGCTGGCAGACATTTGTGCTTCTGCTCGTGGTGATAGAGGTGCGGTAGACGAATCTGTTTCTTTGTCGATAGACTGAACATATGAATCTTCAGAGTCGTGATGTCTCGCGAGCGGCGACCGGGTTGTTCGTTTTGACATATTCACCTCGAGACGACTCGTACTTCCGCTTCTACGACCTCGCTCAAAGCTGGCTCGGCCGTATTCTCCTGCAAACTCGTTGCTAGAACGAGAAGGGCTATTGCCGCGGGGAAACTCTCCGCTCATTCTCGGAGACATCCTGCCATCATTTCGGATGGAGAACGGCAGCAGAGTCGCTCTAACACTGTCTTTGAGAGGTGGACTCGACTGAGCTCTCGGACTACCTGCGACAATGTCCGAAGAATGTCGAATAGGCGTTGGTCTGGACCTGGGACTGGAAAACGGCTCGACCTTCCCTGCAGGCGAGAGAAGGTCCTCCGACCCCCTCCTAGCTGGAGCTTCGGTGATCAAGCTTCCGAGAACGTTGAGTGCATCTTGGCCAAAGCTGAAAAAGGAGAAGAAGTACTAGAAGAGTCAGTGCTGCCAAAGAAGGGCCGGCCGGGTAAGTGGTCTTACTTCGTCGATCGCATAAGAGTCCTCGCTTTCAATCACTCTAATCTTGACCGTCTCAGCGAATTCGACAACCGGACTCTCCTCGAAGTCAATAATGTTCTCCACTGGTAAAGAGATCTTAACGCTGTCTCCGTCGTTGTGAGAGCGGAATATTGTCTTTTGCAGAGACTGAACCCATTCCTTGGCGCTCGAGGCACTGTCTGCTCGAAAGTGGTACGTGCGGTGGTCTGTCGTGACAGAGAAGTCCTTACAGTCCTTGGATTTACCCTTCTCCTTGTCCGTAGAGAGAGTAGCAGATATGCCGTACCTGAGGTCGATGTTGCCAGAAGGGAAATAGAGGTTTGAGGCGTCGGAGTAGTAGGATAACACATCACCCTTGAGAGAAAACCAGTATCTCTTGTACTTGGAGGTGGTCCTTCCCTTCTTTGAGAGGTAGCCGGTTTTAGCGACGGTATGTGATTTCTTGGGCAAATACGCGTAGAAGCAAATGTGTAGCTTGGTGATGTAGAGATAGCCCTGTAGGAGCACGCTCTGCAACAGCCAGCATGGATATTCTGCCACCACGGACTCGGGTTGTTCAAATCCAAAGATTTCCATCAACCGCGTTGCAAGGAGCGTCTGTGGCGTCGACTCGCCTCTGCTTCTTGACCTCAGGGATGTAGGAGATTCCAGAATCTGGTCTTGGCCTTCTGCACTCTCTTGAAACTGGGCCTCGGCGGTTATCAACCGACTCAGAACTGGCGCGTCTCGTGGATTGCTTCTTGAAGACTCTGAGGTCACGTCGCTCTCAGGGCTCGGGTCTTGTCGAGGCGTGTCCTCTTTCTTGCGCATCGATCTCCCCGTGAGACGGGGCAAAGATTGAACCAACCGCTGAGTTGAAAGACGCTTGATTTTCTTCTCACTCACGCCCTTCGCGTCCTTTGTTGTCGCAAATTGTGCCTCTTTCAACCCCGTTCCTGGAGCAAGCGGGAGTGATGCATTGTCGGCGGCCGTCTCTTCTTGTTCCTCGGGGATCTCGTCTTCACTATCGCTGGACTCGTCAAACCTCGTGTTGAAGTCGGTTCGCGACCCGGCGGCCGCAATCATAGAAAAGATGGATTGATTCATGTACTGGGCGGGCATGTTTGAGCCCCGGTTGGGGGCGGTCACGTCTTCTTGAGCATCGTCTCCCAGGCGCAGGCGAGACGGGATGTGTGATGAAGGGAGGCGATTCAGGTTGGAGTGTCGGATGTGCAGTTTGCGGAGGCCGCCCTTCTTGGAGGGGGGAGATTCGAGGTTCGACATGTTGTCGTTTGTGGATCTGGCTTGCCGGTCAAGGTGACAAACGACTGAATTCCTCGATGTGCGGCAGAAATGCCCTTCTCAAAGTCTCGACAGTGACGCCGCGTGAGGCATTTGGGCAAACGCACTAAAGTCAGCCTCCCCTTTGAGAGACCAAGTGCTGGAGGTCACAAGTTCAACGGCACAACGCGGTCTCTCACCTGACAGCGCGGTAGGATTGTGGAAAGGGAGCAGCCCGATAGCCAGGACGGACGCGATGCACCGAGGACATTATGAAAGCATTTCCACAGCACCGAGATACCGATGCAGAAAGAAACAATCTGGAGGGTCGCGTTATAGCTGACAGGACTTCCTGTGCCGGTCAACAGCGGAAAATGGGAATGGGAGTGGGAAGACTGCGGGAAGTGAATTGGTTCAAGATACTACTAAGGCAAGTATCTGTGTGACCGATGAGCCTCGAGACTGCGTATCCGCTAGTAAGTCAGGGTCTGTGTTGGCGAGCCAATCAGAATGCGGCCAACCGTTTGCTGACAACGAGGCCACTGGCAGCATTAGGCGAGTTTCGGCTCAACATTCCAGGCACAACAGGCACCACGACGAAGAGAAGCATCTACCAAGTAAACAGTGAGATGCGCGAGCGGGATATCACACACGGGGCGCCAGACTCGAGGAGGGAGGTTCTGGAAACGCATTAGTTGTACTGTGGACGATGACCATGGCATGTGCCCCTGGGGTTGCCAGCCTTGTTCATTAAATCTACTTTTCAGCTGTTCTTCAGCCTTGTCTATGTTGATAGTCCGTCTAGTCAACACGAGCCTTTTCTTCGTGTTTGTATCCACCCAATCCATGAACACACCTAGGAGGTCTCGAGCATTTTGGCATTATTCCGAGCACTAGCAGCCGCGGTAACAGACACTGCAAAATGGATTAGTCCATAGCCATATGAAATGGACTCTTACAGAGACCAAGGGACTTACATCCTGCGGGGGAATCGTCCCACGGCATATACATTTCGACCAACTGCAGATAGGGCGCTTTCGAGAAGTTTCCGTCGTGGAACAAAGCATGAATATCGGCCTTGGTTTTGACTTGGTAAGTTTTGTAGTTGCCCTCATGCGCCCCAAAGGACGGGACTAGATCCTTGTAGTTCCAGTTTTGTATATCATTGTAGGCCGCTTTCATACCGTGGATGAAGCGTTCGATGGTGTAGCCATTGTTGCAGATGATGAAAATTATGGGGTTGAGGTTGTGTCGGATCATCGTGCTCACTTCCTGGCAAGTGAGTTGGAAGCTGCCATCGCCGGTGAAGAGAATTGTACGACGATTGCCATCTAGCTCTTTGGCAGCCAGTGCTACACCCTGGCACGCGCCAGTCGCGTAGCCAATGCTGCCCCAAAGGATCTGACTGATATTGATGACATTTTTTGGGAATCGAGTTTCGAATATTCCATAGTTGGACGTTCCCGTCTCAGTGAGCACGATGTCACCATCCCGCAGCCACTGTCCCAGTCGTGGCCAAAACCAACGGTGAGTGATGGTAGGGTCGTTGGGATTTTCATCTTCGGGGATGGGTCTCTGATGGAGCGTAGGTCCAGGCTCAATGTTCAGTTTGGGCAGTCTGTCGATGATTTTGCGAAGGACACCTTTCATGCCGATGCCGGGGTATTCCGAATATCGGACGCGCGTGTATGTACTGTGGAAGTCAATTGTCTTCAGCTGCGAGGTTCTATAGGAGAATCCAGCTGTGTTGAAATCGGACTTAACACTACCAATAGTGAGAAGCAAATCGGCGCTTTCGACACGCTCCTGGACTCCAGGATTAGAGGCATCGCCCGCATAGATACCGCCAAAGTTTGGTAAGGTTTCATCGACAGCCCCTTTGCCCATAGGCGCCACGAACGCTGGGAGACCCGATTTGACGATGAGCTCGCGGGTCTCAGGCAGTACACCGTGACGAATGGCGCAGCTGTCAACCAGAATGACGGGGTTCTTGGCAGCCTCCAGATACTTCAGGACCACTTCGACCACATACTCTTCCTTTTCCGGATCATTCGGGTAGGGACTCAGGTCCAACTTGGTCTTTAGTCTTTGACCCTCGACCTTCCGTTTGACCATATCTGTGGGGAGGGTCAGGTAAACGGGCCTGCTTCGAAGGTAGCATTCGCGAAGTGCATGGTCGATCTGTGAAGCGATATCACGAGGGTCTATCAATTTGGCGACCTCGACCGCCAGATGGCCCGCCATTTCGGCGAAAACATTGAAGTTGCCATTGCCGAGGGTATGATGCAGGAGCATGCCATTCTTTTGAGAGATGGTGCTCGGCGTCCCGACGATATGCACCACAGGGACGAACTCGGCAAAGCTGGAATGAACAGTCAGTCGACATCGGGCGCACCACACGGCTCACGTGACTTACCTCCCAGCAGTTGCATTGAGGAGAGATAGCTCGCCCACTCCAAAAGTGGTGATGATGGCCGATATGCCTTTAACTCGAGCATAACCATCGGCAGCGTACCCCGCGTTGAGCTCGTTGCAATTCCCCACCCATTGAAGGCCGCAGCCCTCGAGGTAGTCTAGGGCTACCAGATTGAAGTCGCCGGGCAGCCCGTGAACAGAGTCGATGCCCATTTGCTTGAGCCTAGTGAAGAGATAAGTAGCCACATCGACAGGCTCTCTGAGCTCTGTGGTGCGGATGTCAGTTAGTTCAGCCATGGTTGGGCAAGGGCACACAGCCGGAAGAGTGAGGTAGAGATGAGAAATGAGAGAAGAGAAACAGAAAGCAACGTGCAGCGAACAGGAGTGAGTCGAATCTTATACGAAATTCACGACACGATCGGATCAGATCAGATCGGCGTAATAAGCATTGAGGTTCGCAGCGGAAGACCGGCAACGTGCAGGAGATGCTTCGAGACCTCCATCCAGACATGGACATTACAGTCAATGGGGGATTGAACAAGCAGATCCATGGTGTAAGTGCCAGCAGCACGCTGCGACAGTGATGCAAGAGTGGTATGATGTGACGCGCACATCAGTCCACCATGCCAGAAGAAAGCTTGTCACAGCATCAAGCATCCTTATGTGAGGCATTCTAAGCTGGTGCTGGTGCTGGCAACAGGCATATGTTTGTCCCTGGGCGGTCATCGGGGTGCCAAGTTTGGGTGTCAACCATGCCTAGCTGGGTAATTGTAGGTCCAAGGCCGCCCTTACGAGTCCGATAACATGTGCCTAGCAGTAAGTACACAGGGCACCCTTGGGCACCCTACGGAGTTATCTCGTTGGGCCGTTCGCAATTGATGCCAAGCTCTGCTGAAGGCCTTGTCCTTAACAGACGCGCTTATTCCGCATCCTCTATTGGGCATGCTTGCCGACAGCCTCATTAGCCCCATCCTAGCCTCCTTAGGCTTCGTAGGCCACTAGTCGTGCCTAATCACCCTTCCTTCCTCCTTCCGCCCTAAATCGTAGGTGCCGCTCATCAGCCACACGCCCCGAACGCTCTACTCGGCCTGCGACTCTCGTCTCTCACCGTCGTCGACGTCCTTCTTCGGGCTTACTACCCTCTCAGACACGGCGCCGACACCCTTGCTCCAAGAATCGAGTGGTGGCATCTGCAGATATATCAGCACTTGTCGACCAAGGCCTATCTGCACCTGGCATTCTCCGCGCTTCCCTCACTTCTACATCCACTCGCAACTTCTCTCGCCGCATATCAGTCGTCCGATCGGCTTCCTCACCGTTGTCAGTTCGCTGGGCTGCTTGCTGGCGAGTTCAGATGCTATCATGTGTCTATGACACTGTGCTTAGTTAAGGGGTGCGCCTGAGCGTTTTACTCGATTCGAAAGTGGAAGGCCCGTGGACAGTCTCCCTTGAGGCACTGTCCGCTTATTTACGACCACGAGAGTCGAGGTTCGAAAAAGCTAGGAAAACTCACATCAGGGAAATGATTCTCTCGGCTGTCCGACTGCGGTGACAACGTCGTTTTTGGCTCAAGCTTGCTGCCTATGCTGCCTCGAAGCGACAGTCCATTAGAGGATGGTCTCCAATCCCCAGATCATGGATAACCAACGACAACAGCCGTATATTCCTGGGCCTCCCCCTCCACCAGGACAGGGCACTCTCGGCCATCTACCACCTCCCCCTCCTCGACCGTATCTGCAATCGACCCTTCCTCCTCCGCCGCCAGGACCACATCCCTCCGCCCTCCCACTTGGGACCGTCTTTGGATTGCCGGGCGCAGGATGGCAGCAACCATGGGGAAGATCAGGCTTAGGCCAAAACATACCGCCTCCACCACCGATAAATCACAACCAATCTCAAGGGCAGCACCTGTCCTATGGTATGCGGCAGCTGAATATTCCACCGCCGCCTCCGCAGAACGACAAACCTATCTTGTCCGCCACATTTATTCCGACTGGGGACTCATTTGGGCCCGGTGTCGGCATTCCGCCTCTTGACGATTATTCTTCCTACTCTCGATACGATGCTCAATTCACTTCCGAACCTTCGTTATCTCATGCGGATATGAAATATGCCGATGTCACGTCTAGTTCTCATAGCTATTCATATCCCAATCCCATCCACCCAAATCCGGATATAGCCAACAGAGAAAGTCGCGCTGCCTCTGCTTCTTCCAATAGGGCGGCTTTCACTCTACCCCTTCGCGACATCAATGAACCCATCTCCCCAGGGCCCCCCACCGCAACATTAGTCAACCCACAAACGAGCGTTGATCAGGGTCGACAGCGAGCGCACAGTGCTGCCGTCACAGGAAGCACTTCCAGCGAACTTTCCTCGCAATGGCCTTTGGATCGAGTTCTCGTCTGGTTGGCCGCCAACGGGTTTTCGAATGATTGGCAAGAGACCTTCAGATTGCTGAAATTGCAAGGCTCTGACTTTCTTGACCTCGGTCGTGGACCGAATGGCCGCGGAAATCTTGGCATGATGCATCAAACCATCTACCCACAGCTCGCGAAGGTTTGTTCGAGCGGCAATACGGGTTGGGATCAGGCCCGCGAGCGTGAAGAAGGCAAGAGGCTCCGCAAGCTCATCTCTCGTCTCGTCGAACAAGGAGGGGAAGGTCCGGCCAGTGCAGGTATCGGGCATCGGAGGCGCGAGTCTGGTATGATTCCGAGTGCATCCACGGAGGGAACTCTGGAGACCTCGCCTCATCTTCCCCGATCGGAATTTGGCAGCGCGCCTGGCACTGCTGGTCCGGAAGGGAGTCCCGGCAAACAAATGCCTCCACAATTTCCGACAGGATTGGGTCCTCGAAACTCCCAGGGCCGAAGCAGCACCATGCCAGTTCTTAGCAAACACAGCAGCGCATCTTCAACCCCAAGCGACCCCAAGCCACCAGATAACCTTCCAAGCACCGGGCGTACAGACTACACCAGGGGTGTTCTGACCGGCATCAACAATCGCGGTCGGCACAGCCCTAACCTTTCCGGCGATGGCCCCAACGGCTTGTTGCCAAAGGCATTTGATGCGTCTCCCAGTGCCAGCCCGGGCCTTGGAAATGCCGTCCCCGTATCGGCTACAAGTTCCTCGTCCCAGCTACAGCGACCGGACCATAGCAAGAGCAACAGCACTGATTCCATGCTGAAAGCAACAGGTCATTCTCGCTCAAATGTCAGTGCTCAAGGTGTCTTTGAGAGGGGTAACGCAGCGTCTGGAGGTTCAGAACGTTTTTACGCAGACAGGCGCGATGCACAAGAGATGACCAGACCCTCGCCTCTAGAAGCTCAACGAACTTGGAGCAATGACTACGCACCGGGTCCGGGAGGAAAAGACCACAGTAAGGGCTTTCTCAGCAAGTTTATGAGGAAGAGGCACGAGCATAGCCAGCCTCAATCAGATGAACATCCATTGGAATCACCGACGAGCCCGGGGCCATTGAAGCTCTTTGCGAGACCGACCGCGAATGGAAGTGACTCAGTGTTACTTCAGCGCCCTGCTTCCGTAGCGAGCGAAGACGACAGAGTGCCGGTGGCGGGCCGGCGGGGCCCCAATGTTGCGAGAAGATACATTTTCGTGACGCCAGACTGTTGGAATTACCGCCTCGTGGACGTCACGGAAGTAGAAACTGCAATCGCGCTTCGCAGTCTCATCTGCATCGAGCTTGGGATACCAGACGCCGAATATGCGCAGATATTTGTTACCGAGCCTGGTCAAACAGAGCACGAGAGTGCGCTCTCGGACAGCCTGCTTGTAGCATTGCGGAACCGGACAGATAATTTGGGCAGCTTCAAGTTGTATGTCCAGAGCCCCACACTCTCTGCAGTTCCCAGCTCAGCCTCTCAGTCAACTGGTCTCGGGGTTTCCTTTGGCCAGAAAGTTCAAGTCGAAAGGGCTCCGCCTATGGTCAAATCAAACTCTTCTGGTGGCGTCAGTCGTAATGGTTATGCGTCCCCAAGTGTTGAACCGCTTGCAAGCGACCCTGCTCTCGTACAAAAGCAGGCTGAGGAGTACCGACGGCAAACGGAGGCCAAGCAAAGGGCTTACCTGGAATCTCGCCGAGCCCAGAAAGAATCAACCTCCACATACAGTGGTGGTGGCATTCGGGGAAGCACAATCATAGACTTCGACAGTCCACGTCACTCGCCGTTCGAAGAGAAGAAAGTCGAAAATCTGGTTCCGGTTCGACGGCCTCCGACGGCCCCGGCAGAATCTACCACTTTAACCAAGGTCAATTCTCTTCGTGCTAAAGGATCTAGCAATCGATCGTCCCTCGATGCCTTGAAGCGAATCTCTGATCCAATCGCTGAAGAAGACGCAGAACGTGGAAAGAAGAAATATGCCACCTTTGCAGGCATTCCTTCAGGGGGCATCGGTGCCGCATTAGCCAATGTTGGTAAGATGGCTGGCGCTCCGGCCACTTTAGGCAGTCAAGGTGTGCAACAAGACAGAAGAGGTGCTGAATACAGTCGGAGTACTTCAGGTGGGTCCTTTCGCCCCGACTTCACAAGGGGCAAAGGTGATATGTTGTTCAAAGTTCCTAACTATGAAGAAGGTTTTGCCGATATTAACCAAGAAAATCGGGCACGGAATGCTGCTTTTGAAAATTCCCAGCGTTTCGGTCCTTCTCCAGCGGTCAGTCCTTCGACTGAAATGGCACCACGACCGATTCTGCAAACTCGAAAGTCGTACGGTCCCGATCTGGAATTTAAGGAGACAAATGTCTCTTTTGCTCCTTCTCCCCATCCTATGAAGGACGATTCAGATGACGACTCAGACGATGGTTTATTCGCCATTCCCTTGGCAAACAAGTCCATGTCCAAGGATGAAACTCCATCCCGCAATAAAGATCAGAGACCAACATTGACGGTCGATACGGACCAAAACACCAGCAAAAATGTACGATTCAAATCACCAAGCTCATCCAGTGGCATGCAAAACACTGGGGATGAAAGCGCCACGGCGAGTGGAGAAGGTTACGAGCGCAGCCTGTCTGACGGCAGCTTCAGTGGCTCTGCCCAGTCTCCAGATGACCGAATGAGTAGAAGAGATTCCTTCATCAGCGACATCTGGGCGAATCGACCTGCTGTGGAAAATGTTGTTCATCATCTCGACGAATTCTTCCCAGGTGTCGATCTCGATAAGCCGTACCTTGAAGAAAAAGGCGACAACAACTCGCCGATGAGGACGACCGATCAGGATCCTCTCGACGCCCTCCAAGGACCCTCCGGTGGACCCTCTGGCGGACTCACTTTCGGTACGGCTGGACTCGATCTCGAGTTCAGTCGCAAGAGTGATTCGGATACTCTGGGCTCTGACGAGTCCACTCTGAAGGCGAAGGATCGTGATAAGGTTGCCAGTGTTGCTCAGAGACAAGTTGGCAAGGCGACAGGCGGTATTTCTAGGATGAAATCTATCCGTGAAGTCGCCCAGAAGCGCAACGACATCAGGCGAGGACCTTCTGTTGCAGCTCGGGTGGAACAGAACAATGCAAGCAGCATTGTTCGCCGGAAGTCGACAAAGATGTTTGGCGCCCACATTGTTCAGATCAGACCAAAACCAGGCAGTCGGTTATCTACCCTAGATCCTATCCCCCAAGAGGAAGTCCCCACGGACGATACGCCAAAGCGGCAGGCAACGTTCAAAATTATTCGCGGTCAACTTATCGGAAAGGGTACCTACGGGCGTGTGTATCTTGGCATGAATGCAACAACCGGTGAGTTCCTGGCTGTCAAACAGGTGGAAGTCAATCAGAAAGCTGCAGGTCAAGACAAAGATCGGATCAAGGAAATGGTTGCTGCTCTGGACCAAGAGATCGATACTATGCAGCATCTTGAGCATCCAAATATTGTGCAATACCTTGGTTGCGAACGTAAGGAGTTCTCCATCAGTATCTATCTCGAGTATATTCCTGGTGGCTCAATTGGCAGTTGTCTCCGCAAACATGGAAAATTTGAAGAGTCTGTGGTCCGGTCACTTACCCGACAAACTCTCGAAGGACTGGCATACCTTCACCAAGAAGGCATTCTCCACCGGGATTTGAAAGCTGACAATATCCTCCTCGACCTTGACGGGACATGCAAGATCTCGGATTTCGGCATCTCGAAGAAATCGGACAACATCTACGGCAACGACGTCACCAACAGTATGCAGGGTTCGGTTTTCTGGATGGCACCCGAGGTGGTCCGATCACATGGCCAGGGCTATAGTGCCAAAGTCGATATCTGGTCGCTTGGTTGCGTGGTTTTGGAAATGTTTGCGGGAAAGCGACCTTGGAGCCGCGAGGAAGCTATCGGCGCCATCTTCAAACTTGGAAGTCTCAGCCAAGCGCCGCCTATCCCCGAGGATGTACAGTCAACAGCCACAGTTGATGGGCTGAACTTCATGTATGATTGTTTCCAAGTGTAAGTCTCAAACTACTGTCTGCGGAACGTTCATGTACTGACGCATAATCAGCAATCCGACCGACCGACCGACCGCTGACACGCTGCTTCGACATTCTACATTCTGTATTCCAGACCCATACTACAACTTCTACGACACCACGTTGGCGGCGAAGCTGAGAAATGTTGACAGCGCCGGCCTTGGTTGAATCGCGACCACGATATACCCATAATTACAACTTGTTGCAACACCAAGGAGACTTTAAATACTATTTCGAGCAAATATATCCGAGAAAGGACGAGCCGTTCTTCGCACAGTAATTACGCAACGGCAACTGACGAATCTAACGTAGTCTGACGAAAGAAGGAAGATGCTCAATAATACACGATTTTTACTATAGGGATTCATCTACCCTGCGAACCTTCGATGGGTGAACCAGAACAAGGCGAGGTGATGGTCGGAAAAAGGCGACAAGATTGATGGTTGGCCTCGCGGCATATGAAGCGGACTGGATGAGGAGTGCAGAAAAATTCCCATGTTATATTGCGCATTCCTCAACTTCTCCATGGGAAATTCCCAACTTTGGCGATTTTCTTGTGCATTCCTCTTTCATCACCCATCACTTTCCCACCACTCTAGTTTGGTCGCAAACCATTTGCTATCTTCAAGAAGAGCGGGCATCGTATCCTTTATCGAGGCTTTACAAACGAAGCCATCCACCTCAGTCGGTGCGTGTCCTGTTTCGTGGCTGCCGTTTGCGGCGCTCTAGTGCTTTGTTCGTGTCTTGCTGGAAGCGTTATCACGCCTTGTGGCTCCTTTCTTCTGCTTCACTTTCTTTGTACATGGCTACCTATGCCAGGACAGGCACAAAAGGGCAAACTTTCGTCTGGGGACGGGTCCCTTACCTGGCATTTCCTACACCAGTCCATTCCATCGCAAACAAGTTGCTGCACAGGATACATTAATCGAATCTCGGGAAAGAACAAAAGATCAATCGGCTAAAATGTTGAGTGTAAGTCCAAGTCTCTGCGCATATCCTTGGCTCGACGTCCGTTGCAATGCGGCGGCATTGTGTTTGATGGGCGCCCACGATTCTAACTCGCCCTAGAAAAATAGATCAGCCGAACTCCCACAGCATTCCGACTACACACAACCAGAAGCATTCGAGCGAAATGCTCCGTCTACGCCATCCACTCCCAGCAGCGTGAGAAAGAAGTGTCGACTTGGTGCAGCAGCCGCCCTCGAAATGGCAAAGTTCGTCTCTAATAGCCTCCAAGGTATTGCCGCCGAGGCTGCTGGAGTCTCGAAGACTCGAAAGGCAAATTTTCAAAAGCCTATACCGGCTACTGCCGCCAGTTCACGGCCTTCTCGCGCGCGGAAACCTCCTGAGCGGTATTCCCCTGACCCAGAAGATATGCCGAATAGAAGAAAGACGAGGAGCGGTACCAAGACCGCTAGAGACGACAACAAAGCCGGCGGTGCACCGCCTATTGACTCTCCGAAACACAAGACCAAGCGTGCTATAAAGCAGGCCGTGGAGGATGCGCTAGGAGCTGCCTATGTAAGTCCTACCACTGAGGACAATGCTCCTGCGGCAAGCAAAACTAGATCGAAGAAGGACGCTACTAAGGGAAAGAAGAAGGCAATCTCGAAGAAGAACACCACCGCCGAGACCAAGAGGAAAACTACCGCGCGAAAGGAGAAGGCGGGGGCGAAGAAAACCGAGATCACACTCAAGGTGAATAGTCACGTGGGTTTTGGGGGGGCGGCTACCGCTGCTTCGAAGAAGACCGCAGCCGACGAAAAGGAGGAGAACAAGAAGAAGACGCAGCAGGGGCAGAAGGACGAAACGGTCAAGGGGCCAGCGAAAAAGACAACCGCGTCCAAGAAGCCCGCGTCCAAGAAGGCTGAGGGGAAGACAGCCGCCGCCGCCGCACCCAAAAAGTCAGCCAACAAGAAGAGCGCTGCTTCAAAGAAGGAGACAAAGGCTAAGGCTACGACTACAACGACCAAGAAGGTTACCAAGCCCAAAGCCACTGCAGCCAAAACCGGCAAGAAAGCCCCTGCGAAGAACGCTGCTCTGGCAAAGACCAACGATGCTGGACAGTCCAAGGCTCCCAAGGAGCATGTCACAGAAAGCAGCGTCAAGTCACAGTCTTAGCCATTAGGCAAGCTCAACGGAGGTCGGAGAGTACAGGGAACTGGATGTTTTGAGATTTGGTTTGTTAATGTAGTAGTAGTACTTTGGGTAGTTGTTGCCAGACTGCATATTACTTGATTCTGCCTGCCTCCGTCGAGCGATGTTGAGCCGGTAATCGCCTTCGGTTGAATTCGTGGTTCTCGGTTCCATTTCCATCTGTATCACACACTAACCTCAGGTATCTTACCACGGATTCATGAACAGGTCGGAATCAGGGTCTTGAAAATAGTTGCTCGGCAGATCCTCGCCGATGCCAGTAGACAGAAGCACATCATCACCCGTCCCGTATGATCTGTTCATTGGTATATCCTGGTCATAGGTCACAAAGGGTGGATGGGTATCTGCCCTAAGGGCCGAGGTAGGTGTCCATTGCACTGCATCTGGCGGCGCATACGAGGCGCTCATCGTCTCGGACGTGTTGCTATTCGGGAAGAAACCAGGCCTGGCGAGCCTCTAGGATACCGCATTGTCTTGGTCGGAGTCATCATTTGGCCCGCTGGTTTCTCCTTCGTGCAAATGCTGGCCATCCTGGTCAAGAAAAGGAAGAGGTGACGGATGCTCTGACACGCCGTTTAGGGCCACAACCGAGGGAGAAGACACTCGAGTTAGATCCACGGGGTTAGACTCGCCATAGTCTTCCCACGCAGCCGGAATCTCATGCTTAGTGTCCTGGAGCATTTACCCTCCGATCTGCTGCATCTCTTGCGGTCACATTCCCACCGTTGAGTTGGTCAAACGCTGGCCACAGCCTCAAATTGTAATTGAGCCATTGGCACAGCACGGGGGGACGAATCTGGCGCATCAGACTGAATTCGCCAGCCACTGCAAGTGTTGTGACGAGCTTATCTCCTGCAACACCTTTAAGATGCAAATCACCAAGACCATGGAAATAGTAAAGTAACGCACGCGCTGGCTAAAGTGTCCTTTGAAAATGACCCGAACAACGAGACCCGATGGCTTTGGACGCTTTGTAGCTTCGAGGCAAATGTCCCCAACTAAGTCTTCATCACCAGTCTTGATAATATTTTGAAAGGAAACCCAAATCGAACACGAACAGTCCTTCAGATTTGAGAACTGCGGTGATATACTCTCAACGTGGAGTATGTCCAGATGAGAGTCAAGGGCTCTCTTGGTCGGCAAGCTGACAGAATGGAAGTCGCAGCCTCGGAAGGGGCACAAGAACTGTCTTTCGTGCCCTCGAAGGTGAGCATCTCTTTCTTGATGTGTGGGGAATCCGCCGTAGAACCGCGAGCAAGAGAGACTTGTACGCTGATACGGACGAGGACCGTATGCTTCTTTGAAGAAGGCTTCCTTTTTCATGGGCCATTTGGAAAGAGATTGTAGCCTCGATGGCCTCTTAAATCCTAGATATTTGTCGCACGACTGGTGAGCTTTCGTCTGCTACGATGGTTGTATTTCGAAGAGGCCTAATTGGGATTTCGAAATGTCCTACCATAACTTGGTGAGAGTTCTTCATACACGGCTTCTAGCCTTTCTAGCCAACGTATGAGGTTAGTTCTCCCCACAGGCTGGACGTCCTCTCCGTCATCAATAGCCGATTCACAAAAGGAGAACAGATTTTTGTAAACTCCCTGGATGTCTTTCCCCATGCCTTCACTAATTCAAGGCTCTGAAATATGGCATTCCTCCAGGCAGCGGACGTGGGATAGCCAATGCAAGATAGCGTATTTGTCAAAAGTAAAGCTTCCCCTTCTTGCAGCTTCGGCCACCTTTTCGTCCTCGTGTGTGGACGCAAAGAAAGCAAGCGAAAGGTAAGAGGTGCATATCTTGCCGGAGAGGAAGGCGGCAGACGCAAGGTTGACGTATTCCGAGTGATATTGATCCAGATAGCTGCAGCGGAGATCAATGAGATCTACCAAAAGCAACGCAACTTACTCTTCGACCGTTTGGTGTGCTAAATCAGCCGTCCCATCTGGGTTCGACTCCACGAGTGGCCAGCAGATCTCTTTGAAGTGCTGCGTGTATCTTCCCCTGCTGAAATCGATTCGGTGGCTCGTGGTATTCATCGGAAGCACGCCCTGGAGTTCATGGACGTAACGTTTTCGCTTCGCACAGCTCAATATTTCCAGGACCAGCTTTGCCCGGGGCACGACCGGATTCGGTCTCTCTTTTTCTAACCCGGAACAATATCGGACCATATCTTGAACGTGAAAATCAGTGAACGCCGACAACCTGGGCATGGGAGCCAACAATTACGCTTCGTCGATACCGACGGGCCGTTCTTTTCCAGCATATTCTTCATCGAAGTGCAAGCGAGTGGCACCATTCTCAAACAAGTCCAAGATGAGTCTCGCCAAAGAAACATTCCTTTCCAAGCTTAGTCCTCAGTCAGGAGCAAACAGACCGTCTTGAACTCACAGGCACATCTTGGAGAAACCGCCCTATTCAGATCCCCTATATGTTGACTTGTCATATCAAACCTGGATCATTCTGTGCTCCCGCCCCCCTGCGTAATAAAGAATATCCTCTGAAAGATGCTCGGGTCCGACCTTCACATGATAGCAGACAGAGGCCTTGAATTTCTCGGTGTCTCGCTCTGCCTGACTTGTGAGGAATAAACGTAAATCGGAACTCGTCGCAGGGAGCGTGAGCAGTTCTTTGAGCAGCTTCAAAACTTGTCCCTGCTGTTCCTGCTCTCAATCATCGAGCCCGTCAAATCCAATGAACACTTCTTCATAACATTGTAGGGCATCTTAGATTCTTGTCGTTAGCGCCTGCTGTCTGTCTTGCCGTGCGCTCAGTACCATTTCCGGCAACATCAAATAGATTTTCCCCGCAGATGTCCTTGATGCCAACGAGCTGATGCATCAACGAGCGATCCAGCTTGTCAAAGCTATTCCTCTGGCAGTCATGGTATTTGCAGTAAACGTATGCAACCGCAAATTATGAGTTCCTTTGTGACTGTTTCATGAACGCTTGGACCATTGAACTAAAGACCACGGTCTCGCCTGTTTCTGTCAGCGATGCGGTTTGAACGAGACTGGCGGCCGAGTCCTTTACCGGCCGCTGGGATTTCGAGACCTAGAGAATGCTCCCATTTTTCTCTTCATTGTTGAGCCGGTTTTTCCAACAGGGCCCGTCGAAAATCCACTTTGCCGCCTGCGGATAGTATTGTCTGAGAACGCAAAGCTGTTCGTGCCATTCATGACGCTTGGCAGGATTAAGCCAAGCCTGTACAACAGCTCTTTTCGGTACACGTGTTGTCTCTTGTTGTGTTTTGAACATGGCCTCGAACTGGCGTCCGTGCTTCTTGGGTAGCTTGATAATGCGCAATGCTTGCTGAAGAATAGAGCAGCTCCTTTGAACGCTCGAGGTTGCTGAAAATGTCACCAACCATGTCCTCGAACGCACGACATGTAACGTGTAACGCAACGCTTCAACTTAATTCGTAAGCCTGCAACATGTTACTGGGCCGCACAGGTAAGTGTCATATCGAACCTACCTGACCGGGTGAAGAAAATGAGAGTACGCAGGTGGAAAGAGAGGATATCCTTGTATACACTGACTAGAACAGCAATTGCTCGACTGCCGAGAAATGGAGAAGAACAGCTTTGATCTTCACATAGGGTGCACACGAGCAATATGGGAAGCGAGGCAGATATGTAGGAGCCGCCTAATATCGCCCGCCGCCTGGCGAGCTGGCTACAGGTACTGGCAAGTACGGGATAGGCCTCGTCGGCTACTTAGACCAAGCGCCTTGGCACCCTGTGTCTGCAGGTGGTCGAGCCCCCGGAGAAAAGACAAGAAATGGGCTGCTAGGAGCTCACGTGGGACTCAGCCAGACCGCTCGCCGTGTCGCTTTTGAAAATAACTGACCCTGACTCAGAGCTTCATACTCACTTTGCTCAGCTTCACAGCGTCTGGACACACATCTGTCTCTCAATTTGAAAAAAAAAAAAAATGAAAAAATCAAGAGCTTGAAAAAGGGCAAAAACATGGGCGCAATCCAGGGTTCGAACCTGGGGCCTCTCGCATTTAACTTAGAGTGAGCCCTAAGCGAGAATCATACCACTAGACCAATTGCGCGTGAGGTTTTTGTAGTGTTGGTGGGTTGATTTGTTGCTAAAAGTTTGAACATTGGGTATATCAGAATTGAGAAAACGAGTGGAGTTGAGCACGTCACGTGGTTTCTAAGCTTAATTTGCCCCTAGACAGTGATGACTAAGCGCCAAGCCCACAGCAAAGGGCGCACATGCCCCAGCGCTGGGTCTTCTCCCCCGGACAACTTTTCATCCACGGGGCAGATGACGCTGCACATGGTGCCATTCGACTCGCCTCGTCCCGGGCTTCAAAATGACACTCAGTTCATCAAATTATCTCCCGGTTTCGCCGTGATGCGGGCCACTTTGTGGCCCTCGAAGTTTTGAGGTGGTCAGGCCAGCTGGCCAATGAGATCGCCTGGCCGCGGCCTCTCCCCACGAACAGGGGCACAGCCTGGGGGTCAGACCACCACCACCACCACATCATCGCTCTTTGGGGGTTGACGAACACCAGCGGGACACCCGCCGCAATTCGCCCAAGGACATACATTTTGCGACAACGCCGCCCGCTGCAATTGTCGAGATGCTCTAGTCTACGGCCACAATTTGGTGCTACCCAAGAGACAGACGTAGTGGCAGCCGAGCGAGTCCAAGAGCGCTCGGGTGTCGTTGTACAACTCCATTACAGCGCGGGCAGGCACGCAACGTCCGTTGGGCGCTGTTCACGTCGTGAGGTCTCAACCACGGTCGCGCAATGCTCGGCAACACTTGTCACGCGGCGAGATCTTCGGCCCCTCTCCCCCGTGACGAGATGGCAGATCAATCCATCCACTGTCAGAGTGGCAGCATGGTTGCAAACCGTGCGTATCGTCGTGGTGTCCCGCCGAGGAGACTGTGAGCTCGAGATGATGTTGAAACGACGATTGGGAGCAACGGGGAGGGATCAGCTGCGTGGACTATGGTCATTCTTCGCCGAGCCCCCCGGTCATCACTGGTCCCCACAGATCTGACCACTTGATTACCGCAACGCCGACCATTCATGTTGTACACAGAACAGTTGTGGATCTATCTGCTTGATTGTGTTCTGTCCCCCTGGCTATTCAGAGAGACTCTGCCTGTTTACATACACTTTGGCCTGTAATCTGAAGAGCATTCCTGAAACCTCCTATTCCGTCGCCATCCTATCACAGATCAGCGAGAGCAACGGTGTTGAGGTAAGTGGCTCTCTCGAGGCCCTGTCAACAATTCATCTGTCCTGCCAGGTGTTCTCGGCCGCTGTCCTTTCAGCGAGTTCCTCCTGTTGGGACTGGAGCAAGGCGACGTGGCTGGGCCCCCAAAGGACCCGCATCATTTGGGCTGTGGACGCAGGCTTCAAGGCAGGATGCACGACTGAGCATGAAAAAACCCGTCACAGCGGGCACAGGACGGCGGCGTGAGCATACCAGCGCGGTCCGGGGGCTTAATCACCGTGCCGGCCGTGTGTCATTCTTTACGGTTCGAACGGAGGAGTCTATGGTTTTTTGATCCCGCCTGCCTCTTCCTGAGCATCTCTTCGGTCCTTTCCCCCTCGGCGCCGCCGCCTCTCGGGGGGTGGTGCCGTCTCGCCCGCGCCGTCCAGAAAGGGTTCTCGATTTCCGCCCTGAATGGCAGGTGCCCGTGCAACCCCAGCCCAGAAGTGCTGGGGGACAGGAGGGACGTTTGGCCGGTGTCAGGACGCCAGCCACGCACCCTCTCCTGTCACAGCCATCCTGGCCGACGTTGTCCTGGATGTCACGAGATTTCCTCAACCGAGGGCGAGGTATCACTTGAATCAGGCAGAAAGACCCCCAAAAAAAAGACCGATCTATTGGCTCCCTGGACCATGTTCGTCACGGTTGGGGTTCAGTGGTGGGGGTTGAGTACGTCCCCCGTACGCGATCCTGAATCAAAGTCACTCCGACATGCATTCTGTCAGCTCTCCATTGTCATGGCCCCCATTCCATCTTCGCCAATCCACGGTGTCGTGCCTAGGAGGCTGAGGAAGGATCATGGCACGGGCGTGAGTGCCAAGACGTTCCTCGGCCACGTGGACCGCGCACAGAGTAGTGCCTTGGCGGCCTGCGCCACCTCAGTCACGCACCACCCACCCCGTTGCCGTCCGCTATGCTTGAGACAGCGTGTCCACGTCCACGCCCGACAGCTTTTGGAGCTGCGCCAGTTTGGCCAAAGCTCCTTCGAGTTCCTCTCGCTGCTGAGTCTCCGGGAGGAAGGACGTGAGGTGGGTCAGCCGGGCGCTGATGTTCCGCCATTTCAGCCTCTTCTCGTACTGCAAGATCGTGTCCATCGTCCGGGGTGGCGGGTCCGCCGGCCTTGTGCGGGGAGCCACGCCTTCCAAGATGTATCTGAGAGGGTACGGCACGCCGTCGGTCTCCTGCCTAGAAGCACGTCAGCCACTGCTCCACACGGCCCGCAGACACTACCCTCACACCGGGCTCTGGAAGTCTCGGACGACTTGTCGGGCGAACGGCCAGGCGCGGTCGTTGTTGATCAGCTTGAGAAACGCGCTCGCCGTCTGCCGTCCCTCCGTCTCGTCCCAGTCCGGTCGCGCGGCCGGGTCTGACTTGAGGTATGTCATGTAGTCCACGACGAGGACGATGAACCTGGCTCTGCCTCGGGCGGTGTTCAGGCCTTCGTACGTCGACAGATCTCCGACCCGTGCTGTCTCGAAAGTGTGGCGGACCATCTCCTGGCGGACGTCAACAATGTTTCTGGCGGTCTCGGGAAGGAGAGGGGGGGTGAGGCATCAATCCACTTCAGGCCGCGGGAGGGCCGCGCGAGGGGGGAGGACATGTATTTGAACACGCCGTCCGGCGCCGCCACTCTCCCCTGATGGTTCTGTGTTGTCGTTGTTCTACCGACCGAGACGGCGCCCTGCAGCCCGCATCCTGTCTGGGGCCTCCTGACGTCCCACGGGACCTTCTGTCACACGTGAGGCGCTGCGGGGGGGAAGGTGTGCCAGGGAAGGTGCGGCTGCGAGCCTCAGAGCCGGGAAGGTGTGCCGAGGACCATTTCATCTGCTCTTCCTTGTCTCAGTTCTCAGACTCATCGGCTCAACTACCTCGAGTGGGCAGGGCAAAACACCTTCGCGAGAAGAGTCTGAGCGCCAACACGTGGTTTGGGGGAGAAAAGCGTTCGTGGTCCATATATCAGATTAACATTCACTCCTTTCTTGAAATAACTATCGAACGATGAGTCGAAATAACACAGCTTTCTAATATACATTATTCTAAATTCGATTCTTCATAGATCTGGTTATTTTGACTTTGAACATCTCTCATAATTCCTAAGATATTTAAGAAAAGAAAAAAAAACAACTTGCAAAGCTCTAACTCTCTATCTTTAAAGTTTAATAACTGTACGAAAAAAGTGTCAGGGCTGCTGCTGTATTACCTGACGGGGTCAGGCTCCTCGGTAACAGATCCTTGGCAGTATGAACTGGGTGAGGGAAACGCAAGGTATGAACAGTCTTGTTACTGAGAACGGTAGAGTTCAGTGGGTAGCATGAATTGGCCACGGAGAGAGTGTAACTATAGAAGGGGGGAAGGAGCGTAGCTATACACTTGCGAGGGCCTTCCGAATGAGGCAATATAAAATGGTATGGTGGTCTGTTGGTCTGCTCCATAATACCAACACACTAACACGCCAGCTCCTTCCTAATCTAGATATCACGTGACTTTTTGCCTTTACCCTTTGAGGCGGGACGTCCTCGGTTGAGTTGTCTTTATTGGGTGTTCCCACGCTTCCCGTGAAGCCCTCCCAAGGCTATGTCTAACAAGAAGTGATTTATTCACTGTCGTGATTATAGTGTAACAAGGCAAAGTGGCTGTGCTGGGCTGGCAGAGGGGTAGCAGGGGGGAGAGTTGTCTAGTCACATGTCAAACCAAAAATGGGCTGGTAGGGGGAGTGCAGAACGGTTTACAGTGCGGGCAGTGTGCCATTCTTTGCAGATTGAACAGAGTACCATGAATCCCATGGCTTTTTGGTGCCGTCTACGTAATTCCTGAGTGTTTTATCGGTCCTGTCCAGCTCTTCAATGCCGCCGCCGTGCTAGGCGTTTGTTGCCCTAGCCACTGCCTCTCTGGGTTGTGATTGGCCGGCGCTTTAGCTCCTGGCCTAGCCAATCAGGGCGCAGCCCCGATATCGAGTCTGAGGACCGAGACGATGCTCCCTCAAGGACCGCCCACCAACAAACAGATAGCTACACTCGCGAGCCATGGATTGACCCCTTACCGCCCATTCCTGGCCATCGCGGTGTCCCCCTCTCGCCTCTCTCTAACCGTGAAGATCCGACCTTCTCCGCCAAACGGACGCTGCTGACCTTCGACCTGCGACTCGTCGGCGGGATTCTCAACCGGCCCCGTCCCACGTTCGACTAGACCGCCACGGGTCCCTGCTCTGCCTCGCCCGCGGCCTCGCCTCGCTTGGTCGCAGCCTCGTGGGCCGCCGCGCACAGCCTCTCAGTCAGGATGCCGTACGTCGTGATACACTCCTCCCCGTCGGGCGACCCCTCCCTGTAAAACGTGTCCAGCGCCTCCAAAATACCCTGGCCCCCTTGGACGCTCCAGAGGCGGTCAAAATCGTCCCATGCCGACTTGGAGGCCTTCCACACCACTCGTTGCGGCCAGTCCCTGCCCCCCTCGCGCCGGAACTGTCTCTCACAGAGCTCGTGCATCTTCCGCGAGAGGCCGACGTACGGTTTTGGACTGAGGTACACCGTGACGGGTGCTCCGCTGAGGCCATCGAGCTGAGGCTTTTCCAACCGGACGTCCTGGACTTCCACGTCGAATGGGAGAATGGGGATGGCCCCGTCGACCCACCCGTACGCGCTGAGCAGGCGGTGTAGACGCGCCCGGGGCGTCAAGAGGTCCCACTCGGTCCGCTCCGACTCGGTCCACACGTGCGGGAGGTAGAACAACTCCGGAATCGCCTTCCAGGCTTTGTACGCGTGGAAGTTTTCGGGTTCGCCCCTCGTCTTGGCCCGTCCGGGGTGGAGTTGGAACACGAAGACCTGACGGCAGTTAGGCCGCGCACACGCGCCCGAGAGGGGCTGACCGAGAGCTCACCTTGCCCATCGCCCGCTGGCAGCACAGTTCCGTCAAAGCCAGAGCCACGCGTGCCCCGCTGTCGAGGTGGTTGTTGTATTGGTCCGCGCCCACCGACACCCAAGCTTTCCGGGGACGGATGTTCCCGTCGTCGTCTTCGTGGTAGAATTTCACGGTCGCTCCCATTTTTTGCAACCGGTGTTCGTCGAGCTTGTCCAGGATGTTGCGTGCCATTCTCGCGCGGGAAGGGCGGCCGTGGGTGGTGTGTGCGGTAGACACGCTCGACAGTCTGGCGGGGGCCCAAGGGAAATATCATTTCCTCTCCGCCACTTCTGCTGCTCCGCCGGGACTGTCCGCGGCCAGGCATGCGGACGGCCTTGCCGCACTTGCCGTCACACGGCCCCGCACACGCGCGTCTCCTTTGTGCTACCAGCTAGTGGCGACGGAACCGGGCTGGAAGCTCACTGCCTGCCGGCCTGTAACACAAACGAGACACGTGCGCTGGCAGAGGAGACACGAGCGAGCGCCCCTGACGAGTATCCGTTCTCCACCAAAAGGGCGCATCCGGACTCGTCCGTGGGAGGCTGGAGGCCCTGTGGACCGCCAGGCTCCGTGCACGCCGTGCGGGAATACTTCATCGCCCGGGTGGACTGCTCTCCCACGACCTGGTCAACACTTCCTGAAGTCATTCGCAGGCGGGACAGACGTGTTGGACGTCTTCCTGACACTTGAGTTCCTTCCCCCCTGGCGGCCTCGCAGCTTGGGCACGCTGTCAACACTAACTCTCGGGCGGTCTTCGTCGCGACCATGACAGCAATCCCAGAGAGCCTCCCGGACCTGGTCGCGAGCCACATGATGAGAATCACCCTCTCCAATGC
The DNA here is from genome assembly GCF_000585535.1 of Cladophialophora psammophila CBS 110553. Taxonomy (NCBI): domain Eukaryota; kingdom Fungi; phylum Ascomycota; class Eurotiomycetes; order Chaetothyriales; family Herpotrichiellaceae; genus Cladophialophora; species Cladophialophora psammophila. The sequence continues at coordinate 352,302 of NW_006912938.1, read as the reverse complement.
AGCCATCTTTGAAGCGGACTGTAGCGTGTTGCTGCAAAGCGACGACCCATGTTTCGTGCGAGCAGCTGAAGGGGCTGTGGCCGATGCTGGATTGCTTGTGGCAGGGCAGACATTGCTTCCCACGGACCCCAAGGAGCGCCTCGCCAGGGCTCTCGAGGCAGGAAAAAAGATCGCGGCGGTTGACTTCAAGGTCATGGCGATGTCCCTCGGTCAGATGGCCAAAACCGGCGGTTGTTACTACTACATGATCAATTGTTCCCCCCAGCAGAGGCAGCAATGTGCAGCCGTCATCGTGCACAGTCTGCTGGCGCCACAGCTGGTTGCTGTGATCCCTTTGTACTATCTGAACAAAAGCGGCCGACAGGCGCACGGGGAGACGGAATCACGGTCCTTCACCGGCCGCAAGATCCCCTACTTCGGCGAGGGTGTTGAGCCGTTTCCCCTGGAGTGGAGTCCCTTTGTGATGCCGATGGAATTCGTGGGCCGTGCGATGGGACAGCTTCGCCGGTTCGCCGCCGGGACAGTTGCGCGGTGGTAAGCCAGGTCTCCCGCTCGCCCTGCGCGTGCTCGTGTGGTGCTGACCCCAAGTCCGCAGGAAGAACCCCTACAACGACATCGTTTTCGACAACTGTCCACGGCCACCCCTGGTGAGCCCGCGGGTGCTGCTACCCCCCGAGCAGTCGCTCCTGACGGACCACGCCTTTCTCGAGTCGCTGAGATGTGCATTTCGGAGCCACGGAGGCGAATACCGGATTGCCCCGCCGTGCGTCCGTGCGTCCAGCGGAGATCTTGTTGTGACGCACATGCCGTCGAGGACCCGGGCGATGATTGAGGTGAAGCGGCAGCTCCTTCGCTTCCCCGACAGCCGCACCATCGAACATGACGCCGAGTACTGGCACGGTCGTTCAGGGCAAGGCATCTTCCACGCTTTCACCCCCTGGGATTTCTTGCTGAGTACCGCAAGCCGGGAAGGGAAGGCGATACTCATCTCTCGCGACGACCTGCCTCGTGATTGGTTCCAAGGACCGCCGAGCGTCACCCGCGCCGCAAGATTCACGAAGGAGTTCCTCGAGCAGCACACTCTTCGAGATATCGAGGGTCTGACGAACCGGCAGGCCGGCGACCACGCTCGGAAGCGGCTCGCGCACGGGATGATCGCCATTTTCGACCGATATCGACAAGACGGACGATTCGAGGCGCGGACCAGGATGGGCGTCCCCCCCACCCCGCCCGCCGGCGAGGGCGGGGCGGCGGAAGGTTCCGCGGTGCTTGGCGGTAGGGCCGCCGTGCGTGACTCTCCTCCGTCGGCGCCCGGCCGTCAGGAGAGCGAGGAGGCACGTGACGGCTGCGGGACCCTCTTTGAACGGCGCATGTACCCTTCACGACAGGCGGCTCTACTAAACCGTCTTTGTGCAGAAAGGTGAGCTCCTTGTTGCGCCGCCGCGGCCCCCCGTGCTCCCGTGCTGACAAGGCGCAGCGAAAACTATGCCGTCTACGAGCTCGGCCGCCATCCTTCAGCGACACATGTCTTCGCGCTTGGACGAGCCAGCAGCATTGTGGACCTGCATCCCGACACCCCGATGATCTACCTGAACTTTGCCCAGGTCGACATGCTCCAATTTCGACTTCATGACAAGAGGAGACCGTCCTCGTTCTTTCATGCGACTCACGGCAGGTCCAAATCCATCTTCATCCTGAACCCCGTGCCGGACGATCTCGACGGACCTCCGCACGACTACTTTGTCCTGCCTTCTGAAGCGTTGGACACTGAAAGCCGACGGAGACTGAACGACGAGCAGTTGAAGCAAGAGCCTTGGCGAACATCCAGACGCGCGACGTGGCTCACGCTGAACAATGGCGAGCCTCTCTTTGTCTACCGGACCGCGAGGCGTGACCTGGAGGCGACCTTGCTGCGGGTGTTTCGGCAGCCACTTGATCGCCAGGACGTGTTCCTGGGCGACGAGAAAACGGGCTTGGGCACGAAGATCTCGGTGCAAGAATACGTCCAGACTCAGCGCGCCGTCCTGGAGGAGTACATCTTGCTGCTGGAGGGGGGGTCGTTCCACCGCAGAGAGGAGGAGCCCTTTGATGAGTCATCCAGTGGGGAATGTAGCAGTAGCGATGAAAGCGAGGACGGTGGCGTACCGGTATGACTGCCCAGGCAGTGACCTTCACGGCTGCCATTCGGTGCGGAACCATTGTCAGGAGCCTCATTGTGTTACGTTGGGCTGGACATTCGCGTGACTGTTTCCTGCTGCTGATTACGTCTCCTTGCGGCACACGCCATCTTCACCATCAAGGCAGGCCCCCGTGCCGGCCGACTGCCCAGGGCAGTTGGTGCTGCTCCGTCGTGCTGCCTCTCCCGCCATGATCCGGCATATATATGGGGACGTCATGGCCCCAGCATCATCTTCTCAACCGATTCAACAACCATGAACGATCAAACAGCTGGGCGTGGGGCCATGCGGTCTGACTCCGAGGGCGTATCGGCAGCATCGCCAAACAACAACCCCAAGACGAGGAAGAGAGGTGTTCGTGCCGGGGCAGACCAAGTTGCCGGCCGGCGGGAGAAACTCAGCAATGCACAACCCTCGACTGTTCCTGCGGTGCGCGGTGCCTTGGAGATTCCAGGACATCGCCTGCTGCCTCAGCAGTTGGCAACCGACGAAGCAAGCCCCCTCTTGACGCAGGGATGGCAAGACCTGCCCATTTGTAAGGTATTTCGGACACTGATGGGCTGGACTGACTGGTTTTTTTTTTTTTGGTTTTTTTTTAGACGACAGCGAGACCGGCCCGTGGGGACCTGGCAAACCGTTAACCGATGATGGAACATGGGGAAAGGGCCTCGCGCTCTCGGATGAGGACTTGGAGAATTGGAAGACTGCGTCGTGGGAGAGCTACAATCCTCCTTTGGTCAAACGCCCCCCCAAGGGCAGCGGAAGACGGCGAACCAAGAACGGACCTGCCACCCCCAGCAAGGCCAGCAAAAGTGCCAGCAACGCAACCCCTCCAGCCAAGATCACAAAAAAGAGAAAGGTATGTCCATCCACGACCTCTGGTGCTTTCTTTCTTGCTGAGGAGGAGATCAGGGCGTGGTCACTGATGACGAATGTGAGACTGTGGAGAAGCCCCCAAAGAGACGGAGAGCGGAGCGGAACTTACAGCCACCACCACGTACCGTTCGCACCAACTTGCAGGCCAAGACGCGGTCGGGCTGAGGCTCGGTCCGAAATGATGAAGGTGCCGGACGAGATTGGCCCACGGCCTCCAGGGCCGACGGCGGGGGTGGTCATCCCGGGGACAGGTTGAGGTGGAGGGGAGGAGGAGAATCCGGGTCGCAGATTGGGGCGGGCAGGGCGCCGCGTGGTGCATTCTGGTGGACTGGGGAGGGTCCTGTCGCGGTTGATTGAGTTGATTGCCAGAGCGATCTGTCTCGGCATGGCACCCTTTCCATGGGAGTTCCGCAGTGCAAACAGCAACCAGGGCCGGGCGTTATCCGTCCAACACGTTCGGCCAACAGGGCCAAAGTCTTGATGGATCGGCATGCCACCTAGGGGGCCTTTCAAATTGTCTGCTCTGGGGTGGGCGGGAAGTTGAGGGGTCGAAAAAATGCAAAATCAGATGTGTCTATGATCTCCGCTGCCGGCACGCCTACCTGTTCTATCATAATTGGTCCCACGACGGCCTGTTTCCATTCTCCGCATTCGCACGCTGCCCCGCCCTCCGAATATGCCTGCACCTGACTGTGCCCATCTTCAAACCTGCTCCTGTCTCGTTGAGGGTGTTGGAATACCTCCAAATCCGACGGTCATGGACATGGAGTCCATCGTCCTTCCATCCCCCCCCCTGTCGAGAGGCGGACTCCGCGATTGTCACAGTGCCCTACAAGTCCCCCCCCCCCCCACGTTCTGCCAGGTAGTTCTTCACGACGGACTCTCTGATTCCACCGCGGCCGCTGAACATTCTCGTGCCCAGGCATTGATGTGTTCCCCGTCCGTCATGACGCTGGAAACAGACGAGCTCCCTCCATCAGAACCTTGCGCGGTGAAGCCACTTGAATTTGTGGTTTGAGTCAGATGGCTGGAAGAACTGCCGCGCCGCCTCGGACTGTGGGACTGAAGGTCGCTGCGCAGTTGTTGAAACGGTTGGATGAGCAAGGCCCGAATGTTGGCCGCCAGTTGGTTGACCCTCGACTCCGCGACCTTGCTCGCCAGGCCGATCCCGTGGAGGTGGGCGAATGCTTCTTCGTGAGCTTTCCCCGTCGCTGTGTACTTGTTCTTCAAGCTGTGTCTGGATCAGTGGCGTGGGGAGGTCAGGGTGGGAGAAGTCAACTCACAAATCCGGGGTCAAATGACCGTCAAGAAAGAACAGACAGCCTGGACCAAACGCTTCGCAGAGGGCACTCAGCTTGCTGCCGTGGATGCTCCACTCGTTCACATCCGCCAACGCCACGTTGGTGTCAATACCCTCGTACTCCAAGACGGCACCGAGGTACTCCTGAAGGTCTCTAAGCATGTTTCGCCCCACCCGACCGGTGCCAGAAGGACGGACCAGCTTCACCAGGTCAAAGTACATGATCATCACGAAACCCCAGCGGACGGTGTCTTTTTCACGACGGTCCCGCAGGCTCAAGGTATATGCGTAGCGGGAGCTAAACGCATTGCCACGCTCTGCCGAGCTCATTCCAGTGCTGAGTTCGCCCCGGCACTCGTCGGTGTCGAGCAAGAACGCGGCAGCATCATCGCCGTATTCGTCGAGGTGCTCTTGGACAGCTTGCGACAGCTGGAGGTCGGCGGGCTTGAGTTTCAGAAACCGTGACCAGGGGCTGTTTGCTTGAGTTGGGGTTGGCGGGGCCACACGAGGACGTTTGGAGGAGGGTCCGTCGCGGTGGCTGCGAGACCGCTGAATGCTCGCCTGGGGAGCCTCTTCGTCGTCGCTTTCGGACTCGTCTTCAGAACCGCTGAGGGACACCAGTTCTCGGGACCGCTTGCCCAGACCATTGCTTGGAGCCTGAGAAGCACCAGCTCTCGGACGGGTTCGCGGTCTCAAGGGGAGGCTGTGTAGGCGGGCGGAGCGCGCGGCCGTGTTCTCCGTCCTTGTCCCGCCAGGGGAGGGATCAGTTTCTTCTGGAACACTGCTTTCTGCCTCGTGGTCGCCCTCCTCCGCCTCTTCTGACCCCTCCTTCATCTGTCGGTCCTCTGCATCCCCACCTCTTTCGTGTTCGTGCCCATCGGCTTCCTGCACCGGAGAGTCCGCGCCTGGGTCGGTCTCTGTCTCGGCGGCTGTCAAGTAGAAGTGGCGACTCAGCTGGAGGAGGGCAGTTCGTTGTTCTGACGTCAGGGAGGCCGGTGGCATCGACAGAAGGAGGTTCATGTGCTGCAGCATCCATGGTTAGAAGGGAGGACATCCAAGACGGGATCGGGCCACCTACTGCTTCGCTGTCCAAGATCCGCGTAAGAAGGGAGAACGGACTTTCCGCCGGCACCTTCTTTGAGAACAGGCCGAACATTGCGCTGGATGTGGGAGTTTTGTCTGCTCTTCAGGCTGACCAGAACTGTGGTGCTTGGTGTATGTCTGCCAGGAGGAAGCAGGAGCGCCTGGTCTCGCCTTTATAACCATCAGCCAGCTTCTCTCCCTCCATCCCAACCTGGCGTACGTGCGGCATGCGAGGCTTCCGTGCAGCCTGTTGGCCTTGCAGCGTGGAATCACACATTGCTTGTTCTTGTCTCGGGTTGCCGTTGCTGGGACCGCACAATTGACCGGCCCTGCCATTGTGTATCTCTTGTTGAATCTGAGACAGCTTCCCACTTTGGCTTCTTGATCAAAAGCCGCCCAGTCGGCAGAATGAAGCCTGTCTCGGGCAGCGGTAGGAGCCATCTGCGGCACAAGGGGGAAAGGGTTTGAGGTAGGAGTATTTCTTTGTGTTTGCTTCTGCAGGTGTTGCAAACCAGACCGATCCTTTACCTCACCTCTCCACCTGCCCTCTTTCACCTCTTGACTTCAGTTACATGACCCGAGATCGGTCCCTTGATAAGAGTCCGCGTGGGCGCACTTTGGGAGCCGCCATTTCTGCCCAAGCCTACAATCCGGTCACCGCAGGAAGGACTCAGCGATTTGGTCTCCCTGGCGATTCCTTTCGCAAAGTACGTCCCGGAGCCTTGTCCAGCCGACATCTGCCCAGACGAGCTGACCTCTGCGAGTACGACAGGACCGCTCGACTCCAACCAGTGCTGGCCAGAGATCTCTGCAAAGCCCCACCAGGATCAATGTCTGTAAGTGAGAACATGTCCTGCCCTTTCTCCGAGGGGCGTCACTGATCTGGGTTCGCAAGCCCGCCCGACCCCATCGCCGCGCGGCGGTGCGTATCTCCTACTTTGTCTGCTCGGCATACCTGACGTGGCTGGTCGGAAACTGCATAATCGGCGCACTCTACGAGATGGGGTGGATGGGCTATTCATGGACCTCGTTCCTACACTCTTGTGGGTGGCCAATAATCGGCTGTCTGTTTACGATCTCCATGTGTCTCAAGTGGACGATGTACAACAAGAGTCCTCCACAGTACGATCAGATCCCGCTCCCGTGGCACAGAAAAACCATTTTTACCCGTGGATGAGGCGTGGTCGGTGCAGATGGCGGGATCACGGGGGGGGGAAGCATGTAGACCAAGGCCGCCGGCCCCGACATGCTCGTGTCGAGTAATCAGAAATGCAAAACACCTGCTGACCGGTGCTTCTCCCACCTTAGACATTCCTTGCTGTGCGTGCGATGGCGATTGCCCTTCTGTGTCTCTGCATTCTTCGATCTTCCCGATCGTGGTCAGGAGTGGGAGTTGAACTCGCTTCTGCAAATTCAAGGGCTGTGGCGCTCCAAATTATTGCCGGGCCCAGAAGACATCGTCGGGGAGCAAGAGCCCAGGACAAAGCGCACGGCCGAGGACAACAGAGCGTCACGCAGAGATGAGGCGCAGCAGGCGAGTGCCGGAGGCCACGTTGATCAGCTCGAAGTCTACGAGATCTCACGTCCCCACCCGGAATGCAGCAAGGGGTCATGGGCTCCCGAGGAGATCAACGGCGGTGACAATGATGGTGGAGAGCCAGCGGAGGCCCTCGCCAATGGCACGGATTCTCGGGGTGGGCCTGGAACTGGGGCTTTTGCGGAGCAGATGGGCTTGCAGCAACCCGCACGTGGAGCTGCTCTGTCAGGGTTTACCGATCCTATCACGGACGTTGATGTCCCGCAGAGCGCTGAAGACGAGCAAGCCACCACCGTCCCGCGGGCAGACAGCCTCCCCGCGGTGCTGAGTCCAGGCCCCCCCTTTCTTGCATCGCGCGGCCGAATCTCGCGGCCACAGCGGAGCGGAACAAGTCCTCGTCCGGCGAGGGACTCTCTTGTTTCCCGAGCACGCGCCGAGCGTCTGGCCTCGACAGACAGTCGGCGGACTAAGCATAGCAGCGACCAGAATCGAAATGCCCCGGTCCCTTCGAGGGCGTTGATACCGGCGCCGCGAGCTGCCGCCCCATCTACGGCCTCCTCGCTGGCATTGCACATCCACGCCTGCACGTTCGACGGCCAGGTCTGCTCAAATACCACGTCGTCTGAAATCACAAATTGCGTCCTGTCCCGTACGATGAGCTACGTGATTCCCATCGCCACGGGCGACAAAGATGTCTCTGTCAGCGACGAGAGATGCCCAAGCGGAGGAAAGGATCCCCTCATGTTTGAACCGCAGGACGGCGTGGCCTCCAGATTAATGTACGATATATTTCGAGGGCTCCGTCGCGAACTGCCCAAGAGCTGTATCGGATACATCACGCGTTGCGCAATGCTCGAGTTTTCTGACACAGACAATGGGATAAGGGATCTCCTTGGGGGGGTCCCAGATCAGGATCTTGATTCTCCAGGGGAAGACCCCGCAAATGGCGGCCCACTGGTGACGGTAAAAGATTTTGACGAGCTGCTGTGCCGGGCCAATCGAGCTCGTCGATTTTGGCACCAAGAACGTGGTGCCACGGGGGAAATGGTCTGTGTTCTTGCCGTCGACGTGAGGTGGAAATCAAGAGCACGGCCTCTCATCACTGGCCGCTCGAAGGTGTCATTCATTGACGCTGTGGGAGTCTCGCCCGGGGGCGTGTGCGGAAGCGGCCTGGATGGCTTGCCACGTCCCAGTGGACGCAAGCTCGCTTCCCTTCTCGGCGAAATAGCCGTTGCTGAGCCGGGGGCCGTGGTCGAATACAGCCAAAACAAGGTCTGTTTCCCTCTGACGCCCCCTCTCTTCGTCGCGTGGCCGTCCGCTCACAAAGCATAGTGTACAGAAGCGCTTTTCCGATGTTTGCGACCGGGGACCGAGTTCGCCTACGTTCTGTGTTGCTCGCCTGACGCTGGTCTCCCTCGTCTCGCGGGTTCCAGGTCCTGGGGATTATGGCCGTCCGAGACATGAGGCCTGCGGCTTTGAAAGGTCACCGGGGTGTTCGGCGATGCTCTGGCATTTGAGGGGGCCAGGAGCGCGCGAGTGCACAGCGACTTTACACCGATTGACAGTGGATGGTAGGAGTTCACGACTACTTTGATTGGCGTGCGGGCTCGGATGGCTGGAAGATTGACTTCTCTTATCATACATATATCACCTTTCGGGGAAGGCACAATACTTCTCATTTGCTTTTTGCTCCTCTCTACTCTGGTGCTCCTGCACTGTGATTGAATTGGCCAGCCGAGTTGGGGGCAAGGCTCTGCCACTGTCCGTCTCACTAGGTTCTCCAGCAGGTCGGCCATGGTCCCTCGAGCGATCGGTAAGCCCCTCGGGGCTTTCGTTGCATCGCCATGATCCAAGCCCGCGGACAACAGCCCGAGGAATAAGACAATCACGTCGTTGGTCCGTGGCCTGTCCCGGAGGAGGTCCCCAATTTCCCGCAGTCCACGATGAGGGGTCGCCTGGCCAGAACGTCTGCCATACAGGTATATGTCCAGATTCGTCCATTTCTGTCCACCTCCGGTGGCCCACTCACTTTCAGTTTGGCGCACCTGGAGGGTATCTGTCTCCGGGAAAATGTATTTTACCGCTGCTCTCCTCCGCTCGGGACTACTTGCAGCCCTGCCTATATGGGACCAGAATTGGGAAAGGCTTGGGTTGAGCATTGTGGAGGGGACTACGTTGGAGTTACACGATGCGGTGATGGTTTCCCTACAACCTGGGATCCTCTTCGGAAAGCTGCAGGGGAGCGGTCAGCTGAGCAAGCGGCCATTGAAAGAATTTAAGAGGGTTGCTTCTCCCGACGAATGCTCGCCCCCCTGCGCACCGTACCTCCATTTGCAGAGAGACACCGCCATCCGAAGTTGTCACTACATCTACGGCACAGTCAGTTTTATCCGCTGATATTGCCTATCCTCATTCAAGATGCCCCCAAAGCGATCGGGAAAGGGAACCAACGAGAGCACCAGGCCCAAGAAACTGAGCAACAAGAAGCGCGAGGCAGAAATCAATCAGGCTCTATTCGACGTTGCATCGACCAGTCTCGAGGCAAACTTTCATGATCCCCTCAAATGGCGGGCTACGGACTGCAGAGATTTGTTGGCTACAGTCGAGCGTCGGATGAGCTCGGAGGAACACCTCAACGGACTGTGGGATGAGCTACTGCCGGTCATGGAGAAGGTTGCCGACGTGTTCGACCGCGGCGGAGACCACCCAGAGGACAGCAGACCTTGGAAGCTCGCGGAGATGGTCGGCAGTCGCTGGGTCAAGCTCATGTGGACCTGGCAAAAAGCATGTTCCCTGGGGGAGAATTACGAGGCGAAGAGACAGGATCGGCGTGCCGCGGCCGACGTGCAACGCCGTTTCCTGATGGCATTGACGAGATTGTTCGACAGACATCATGAAAGCGCGGGCCTCGAAACTCCGCGACTCTTCCTTTGTGACCAGGCCGGCGGGATACGCTGCAAGAAACAGGCGAACCGCGGTGAGGACGTCGAAAATGAGGACGACACAACCGAGACGGCGTCTGCCTGCAGCTCGAGAGCCGAAGAAGGCGACCTCGAGGCAGTGGAAATGAAAGCGCAGGAGAAGATGGCTTCGGAACCCCAACTTGATGGCTTTGTGAGTGTCGTGGCCAGCGAGGATAACTCTCAGTCCACTGGGGAGGGGTGGGATGTGCAGGGACAGGCGGCTGAAGGACTCGGCGAGGGGGCGGAAGAGCAGGAGGACGACGAAGACGAAGACGAAGGAGACGACGAAAACTGGCCGCGGATTCTCGCAAGCCGTCCCAAGCAATAACTGTGCAAGCGGTCCGGGCCGCGTGCAGAGTCGGGGGTTCGAGAAGGCGGTCAATTGCCGACGACACCTGGCTCTAGAGTCTGGCTGGAGTCTCGAGAAGGTGTTGGCTTGGAATGCTGCATGGAATGTGTCCTGTGCACGGCCACCTCAACGGACCAGACCTCCACTACACAACTCACGCCCGAATAGTGGCATGCAAAGATCCATGCTTTGTGTCTTGAATTTCTACTCTGTCCTCGCCGTCGTAGGCCTGTGGTTCATTGGCGATACTCAACGAGGTAGGAGATGTTTCACAAAAGTCCCAATACTTGCCCACTCACTCACGGGAGTGCTTGGAGAGAGGGGGGGAGGATTATCGAATTTGTTAGCAATGGAGTCATGTCGTGCGCCACGGCCGTGCGGTTGAGCAGACGGCGACAGTGTTGGACTCAGAACTGTCATCTTGATTACCTAAATGCAGAACATTCATCTGTCCTGCCTGAAGTTCTCGGTCTCTCTGTCCTTTCAGCGAGTTCCTCCTGTTTATGTAGACCTTTGGCCAGTGTCACGAAGACAGTTGTGAAACCTCTCCTGTCACAGCCATCCTTGCAGACATTGTCCTGTTACAGGCGGCGCTGTTGAGCGAACGACCACTGACACTGTCCTCGAACTCGATCTGTCACAGCGGCCTCTGCTAGACCCAGTGCCCTGGAGGCCAGCGCCACCTTCACTGACAGCGATGGCCATCGACTGACCGACAGCAAGACGATGGGGAAGGGCTGGGGTTCCCATCAGACTGACGAGCGGACGCGGGATACCTTGACTCGCCATGCCATACCTCCCTCCCGACAAAGGACGATGTCTGTTTAGCTGGACGTCATCGGCTGGACTTGGGGACTGACTTGGGAGTTGAAAAGTGCGCTGGAGTCCAATGGCCTGGCGCGAAGGCAAGTGCACACGACAAAATATCTACCCCAGTCGGGGGCTCTTTCATGGTATCTTACAGGCAGCCACTGCGATATAGCTTGTACACCCTGCTCCAGAGCTCAGGTTGCCACAGGTGGTGCTGTCTCTGGAGACCGTGCCGCCCGGAGGCATTCATCAGTTTTGGGTTTTTGCGCTTGTACCGGGTGGTCCTGGGCAAAACACGTGGAATCTCCATTTATAGAATTGGGACAAATTTCTACTGTTTTTTATAATTTTGCACATTTTCTAGTGGTAGTGCCCATTGATCACATTACGAGACGACAATTTAGCAGATATAGTATTATCTACTTCATTACAGAAACAAATGAGTAAAATTTACTAGAACTATAAAAAGCTCTTTTATTTATTAATGCAATATTAGTTTTTATATTATTAAATTTTACTCATTTGTTTCTGTAATGAAGTATATTATAGTAGATATAGCATTATCTACTTCATTACAGAAACAAATGAGTAAAATTTACTAGAACTATAAAAAGCTCTTTTATTTATTAATGCAATATTAGTTTTTATATTATTAAATTTTACTCATTTGTTTCTGTAATGAAGTATATTATAGTAGATATAGCATTATCTACTTCATTACAGAAATAGGATGAGGAAAATTTTTCATGATATTGTAACAAGGTAAAGTGGCTGTGCTGGGTGGCATGGGGGAATAGCGAGGGAGCGATTTGGCTGGTCACCTGTCAGGACGAAGAGGACGAGCATTCTGGCCGTGGCTGTGAGGGTGGAAGGCAGGAAGGGCCAGCTGAGCATGCAACAAGGAGCGCGAGAACAACAGACAGACAAGCATTCGAGAGGCAATCATGGCAGGCATACTGAACAGTTTACAGTGATGGCCGTGTGCCATTCTTTACGGTTTGATGAGAGTATTCCGTGGTTGTTGATACCGTCCACCTATTCCTGAGCACCCTCTGTGTCCTTTTCCCCTCGTCAACGTCGCCGCCGTGCTGGGCGCTCGTTGCCCTAGCCGCTGCCTCTCTGTGGGTGGTGGTGGTGGCGGCGCCGGCCAGAATGCCATTCTCGATTACTGGGTACCGACCTGCCGGGACAGGCCCCTGTGCGTCGTTGCACGTGCATGCCGAACCCTGCAGTGCTCCGTTGCAATGGAAAAACTAACATTGCATCAATAACGCAAAGAGCTTTTCATAGGACGAGAAAGTCAAGTGCAGGATTTGATCCTGTTACAACATCTATTGCAACCAGTGATACTGATTTTGGACTGACTCTTGCTATGGGTTTTGGATATGCTTCACTTGTCATGCGATTTTTACCAAATGTTTCAGAGACGGTAGCAACTGGATGAGAAGCACTACAGTAAAATCAAATCATGATCCACTTCACGAATCATGACTGAATCTCCGATCTCCACGGTCCCTGAGGCAAAACTTTCTGCAGGATATTACAACGTGAGATGGATGCCGCTTTTAGAAATGGCCGCCATGCCGTCATCGATACCCGAACACTTCTTGGCCACTGCCACAGCTCCGCCATCTCGGCCACAGTGCCGGGGCTCACGGTAATCGGATCCTGTTCTTCACCCACTTCGGCATGGTCGCGCGCAAGGGCTGGCACCGGAAGCCTGAAGCCGCGCAAGTCGCCAGCGTACCAGCGCTCGCAACACCTGATTGCCAGCAGCGGAAAGCTACAGACACTTCAACGAACCCTGAAGGAGCTGGGGTTGGACGTCCGCGGCGAGGCTGAAAAGGTTGGTCATCGTGAGCAGACACAACATCGTCTGCCTCGTGGTTCTCGGCGCACGTGCCGACCTTTTTCACCCACCTGCCCTCCATCTTGCGGCGTACTTAGCTGCGTCTCTCTATTGGTCTAGAAGTCGTCTGGGTGCCTCCTCAACCGTGTCTTGGGCGGCGAGAAGGCCTAATTGAGCGACCTCAAGGGTCAGGGGGTCGTCGAGGCCGGCCAACCACCAATCCGCGTATTCCTTGGGACCGCTGAGATCATGGGCCAGGGAATCACCACACTGCGTCGCGCAAACCGCCTATTCCTGATGAAACCCAACCCTGGCGCAGCCGTGGAGGCGCAGGTTGCGGATCGAGTACATCGAATTGGTACCCGGACTGACAGAGGTTGGTTCCATGATCGCTTGATCGATCTGGATTCGCGTGGCGAAATCGCCCTTGTTGAGGGCCAGCCGCTCCAAGTCGAGCAAATGCACCTCGCGGAGTTTGGAACCAGCCGGCATGATGGCTCTCTGATCGGAGACGACAAATCCAAGGACCCATGCGCTGGGGACTGATCCTGTCGAGACGACCTTGCGGAGAAAAAGGCCCTATCGGGAACAAAGCGGGTACCGGGTGGGGAATCATGGACACCAGATCCACGCCACGGGAATCATGTCTCACGTGATCCCAATTGCCAGGAGATGTGACTGTCAGAACTGCCAAGAGATGGAAAGACCGTCGAGACTAGTTCTCGGCCGAACGGCCCGGACTAGTCTCGGTACCCACAGTGTAAATTCCTCGACAGTATATAGTCGGACAGGCCCTGTGGCTCTGTTGTAATCCATCGTGTCCTCCATTGAGTCACAGAGACATTCGAACAATATGAGGATGAGACATTTGAGACGTGGAAGGAGACGGAGACGACGGATGAGCCTGACTAAACTCTTCGCGTGCGAATATGGCGTACCCGCCACGTCCGAGCAAGAGCTCTGAAGTTACTGGGGAGTCTCTCAGTTACTTGTTGTACGTGCCACCAGGGGGGAGACGTGGAGAAGCGAGTAGAGTCCAGACACAGGTAGTCTCTCCTGTCACCGTGCCTCTCTTCCAAAATTCTGGCTCCTTTTCCTTCACATCCCGCGGGAGTCGCCCCCATTCCCCATCGCTCTTTTCCGCCTTTGGCTCTTTCTGATGAGCCGACGCGACCGACGAGGTATCCGCGAAGGGGAAAACTTGCGGAGACGACGCATTGTTGGCGCGAAGGAGAGGATGGTGGCGTGACCCTGAGGTCAGAAGGTGGTGCGAGTGGCATGGGCTCAGGCCGGATAAACACTCCCCTACCTCAGATGCGGCCTGAGATTGTACGTGTTGAGGGGCGCCGTACATTGGCGCGGCTTCCAAGATCTTCGGGACGTCCTCCGCTGCTGACCCCTTGATGTGATGCTCAGTCGCCAGATCCCCCGGGCAGCAACAGGAGCTCCCACCTCACCCATGATTTGTGCGACCAAGGAGGACGCCGAACCCAAGGGCGCTCTCAACGCAGCACCTCCAAGGAACTGCGCATCCGAGGCGACCGGCTTGCCAGAGACTCTTGCATCATGGATTGGAGCGTTGAGATCATGCGCAACAAGACTCGAGATCCCCTCGGCAACTAGTACGAAGAGTCCCAGAAATCCAACCAACAGTGCGATTTGGAGTAAAAGAATCCGGCTCCGCTGCGGTGCGGGCAGTGAAAAGTTGAGCCTCTGCGCAAGGCGAGGCCAACCAACCGACCAAACAGCGCAATTTTGGAACCGGGTGGGAGAGTAAACTGCTCCCAAATTGACCTCCCGCCCGCCGGTACCCCGGAAGGCGTGCTCATCTACAGTAGCTCTCCAGGGTTCCTGTCTGCCGCCGCCCTCAGCTCTGAGAGTCCCCAATCCCTGCGAGACCGTCAGAGGACGGGTGGGGGAATCCGGCAACATGTCCGTCCCCAAGCGTGAGCGGTCCGACCCAGCAGGAAAACAGCATTTCCAGAGGCACATATGCCTGTCGGAATAGCGGCAATCAAAAGCCCCTCGGCAACCTTCAGACAAGCCAGGACGACGTCGTCTCTCACGGCGGCCGAGTGAGCCTCCCCAGGATGTTAGGGACGAGTTCACCGCAGGACTGGTCTCGTGTACCTTGGCCAGGAGTCCAGGACAGTTTCGTTGCAACTTCACCTCAGGGTCATCCGCTCCCCCGGCGGACGCTCGTTCGTGGGCCGTCGAGATTGTGACCGAGATTTTCACGACCACTAACACAACCTTTATTTGGGTCTGCATTTGTGGTTGGCGGGACAGTGGTGGCATCTGAGGGAGCATCTACTGCTGCCTCATTGGGCTGTGATGTCGACTCTTCTCTATCATGGTCGCCACCAGCGCGCGCTCGTGGCATGCATTGTCATGCTTCCCCTCCGAAACATTCTGCTAGGTGAGGCTGGCCCATCAGGTGTGCGGCGACCAAGGCGACAAGCCAACTTTGACGACAAAGGTCCAACTCTCCTGTGGGTCCCTCGTCGGGGGGATGCATATGCCTGAGCTTATTGCGACAGCACCGCTGAGTGCTCTGCTTCCTTTTGATAGCAGCCTTCTCCCCTACAGCTCCCACCCCTTCCACAAGCTCTACCGCGCTAGAATCAAGATTGCACGGTCTGGACATTGGGCAAAAACCAAAGACTACACTCCTCCCGCTCTGCTTCTTCGGGGAACTGAACGTGGTGCTGACGTATGACACTACAGACCCTCTGTGCCATCCGTAGGTCAGCCTTCTAACATGGACCCTTTCAACCACCTCTCACATTGCGGCATCACCATTACCGAGGATGGCTCTTTGGCGGCTACCGTGGAGACCGGGGCCCCGGAGGCGAAGGAGACCGAAGATTCAGAGGAAGCGCAGGACGCCCTAGGTCGGAAGAAACGCACAAGATTCACCCGCGAGGATGACGAAGAGCTGAAGCAGTGGATGACGAACGCGATGAAGGAAGGCATACCCATTACTGGGACAAAGGTTTTCGAGGACTTGGCCGCGGTGGTAAGTTCGCCACCAGCTTCGGGTGGAGACTGCTTCTTGATCTAACACCAGCGCAGAATGGCCGCCACTCTGCAGTGTCGTGGAATTGGCGATGGCTCCGCCAATTCCGATACCGTGCGGACCCTCAATCGACCACCTTCGGCCGTGTCCTCGAAGACGATCCTGGGCCTGAACCCATGACAGCCCCTCCAGGGCACATCCTTCCCGATCGTCCCCGGGATCCAAGCGGCTCTGGGGTCGAGGCTGCGAATGCTGACAGTCCTCCACACGCCGGCCCACGGACCGCTTACCTGCCCCGAGATCGGTGGGAGCATGATGGCTCTGCTATACCGCCTCCACATTTCCGCGCCTTGACACACCACTTACCCGACGGCAGAACAACCCGTGCGCACCTCAGAGCCGAATCCGAGAAGACGCTTCGGCAAATGTTACACCTCAACTCTTCGGCCGAGCTGGCCCGATGGCTCGTGCAAGACTGGGTTCTTGATGTCTATGTCGAGTACGACGCTGCTGTGCTCCAACCAGTTAGCGAGAGATTCGACGATCGGGGCCGGGAAATCCGGCGGTCGTGGTCCAAGTACACCATCAACAACGCAATGGAGGCACTCCGGCGCGTGAGCCCCAGATATCTACCCCGAGAAGTCGACAAGTCCGGCTGGAACCTGGACGACCATGACATCCGCTTCATAGTCCGCCTTGTTGCCGCCGGCCGCGCTCCTGGCCGCTGGTGGGAGTCACAAACTTTAGACAGTGACCTGCCGGATCTGTGTGCAACGGCGTACCGCCTTGCCGGCTGGTTGCGCTCGGTCCATCGACAGACGACAGCCCTGGCTGATCAAGGCCACCAGATGCACCGCGCGAGATGTTTTTGGTGGATGGAACACTTGAGACGTGCAAGCCGAGAAGCTGGGTCTCTGGTTGACCTTCCTGCTGGCCGAGGCTTGCCGCGAATGAGCGGCGCCTTCGGACCCGCTCGCTCAGGCCCCTCTGACACGCCAACAACTCTAATCCTCGACGGCACCGACGAAGAAAGCTGCTATTACACCGCGTCCGAAGGCGAGCAAAGCCAACCACGTCGTCACGCAGGCCCGCTTTCCGGCACAGACTCCTCTCGATCAGCCGAGACCGAACCGCGGGATCCAGACCTCCACGAGTGTTCAGATGGCGTCGACTCAGCCAATGACGACGAAGAGCATTCTTGTGGATCGGACTCGAGCTTCGGCGAAGCCAGCAACGGCGAGTCGTCCTTCGACTCTGCTTGTGCCGCCCTACGGTATCCAGAACCGGCACATCTCCCTCCACGGGTATCTCGGATAGAAATTCCTCAAGTACCCGCGTACCCAATCAGACTGGCGCCGCGCAAGGCGGCGACCGCGGACAAATTCGAGATATGGGGAACAGAGGTTGGCCGCAACCGCTTTCTACGCGAACAGCAAATTCTCCTGGCGTCCTGGGGGGTAACGCCATTGCAGACCAGCGCGTGCGTCCTCGTCCCAAACATGTGGTCGAACGCAGATCCCGAACGTCTCTTGGAGCGTTTCGACCTCCAGATGATGCCTCCCATCACGGCTCAACGCCTGGTACGTTGTTCCAATCCGTTCTGCACCTCTGGTGCCAAGTACTGAGTCTATTTCCAGGTTTTCACGATGAAGGGTCGCACGATGGCTTTTACGCGTGCCGCCGCTTGGTTCGCTGAGCCTCGACGTGGTATTGACATCGACAACTTTTTTGGTGACGGCCCGTACATGCCCATGCACGGCTCACACCGCTGTCACCATCCACATTGTGTCAATCCCACTCACGCCGTCTATGATCCGGCCCATGTCAACTGTGGTAGGGAGCGCTGTCGAAACGCTGCTCGAGAGTTTCGGCGGTATGGCTTCGACGTTCCCGCGTTCTGCGACAGGCACGACCCCCCGTGCCTGATGCAGCAAGCGGCTCTCACCACGCAAGAAGCGTACGTCATCCAATTCGTGAACCTTTGTCGAGCCAAAGAGAAGCCGCTCCCTTTCGAGGTTCCGCAGAAGCCTGTGAGCCATGAGTTCTCGTCGTTCGAAACCCAGCTCCCAGTGTCTTTCTGCTCCTCTTCTCCTTCAATGTCACCTCCAGACTTCGTCCGCGGTGCAGCCGACGCCAGCCTCCCTACTCAGCGGCCGCGAGGTCCTACATTCTACTGTTCCTTCTGCAAATCCCGGAGCTATAGATCTGTTGCCTCATATTGGGGCCACATCCGAGACGAACACGGCCTCGAGTCGACTTCCGAGCGACTTGACGAGATCCGCCGCGCCGGAGTTGTATGGCGGGCGCATCTCGAGGACCACAGACGGCGTGGACATGGAGTGAGCCTCAACGATCCGACTTGGGTAAAGCTACAACAAATCCAGGAGCCCAATTTCAGCTGGGGCGTGGTGGAATCTTGGAAGCTCCGGGCTTGGCGGGAAAGATAGCGGTCTTCAAGGGCTGTCACTTGCCAGGTGCCGGAAGGGGCTGAAGAAGCAATGGACCTACGATGGCTGCACCAAAAAGCGAAGGAAGCGGCTCCCAACCACCACATTTGGCGGATCAGGGTTCGCACACCAGGATCATGGCCAGCGTGCCGACATCACGTGATTTTGTAATGCCTCCGGTGCCCGATTGGCCGTGGATGCCCTGTTCACGCCTTTCCTCCCGCTCCCTGCATCGCCTCGTCACATGTAACAGGTCAAAGACGGTGCCCGGGAGCGAGAAGCACGCTATAGCGTGGCAAAGACACCGCGACCTGACGATCTACAACCGTATGGATTCGCCAAAGAAGTCTCCAGAGGCATGTAGTTGGTAATGACCTATTGGACTCCAAATGGTCATCTTGATTACGCAAAATGAATAACATTTATCTATCCTGCCTGATGTTCTCTGTCTCTCTGTCCCTTTAGCGAGTTTCTCCGGTTTCCATAGACATTTGGCCAGTGTCAGGAAGACAGTTGTGAAGCCTCTCCTGTCACGGCCATCCTTGCGGACCTTGTCCTGTTCCAGGCGGCGCTGTTGAGCAAACGGGCACTGACACTGCGCTGGAACTCGATCTGCCCCAGCGGCCTCTGCTAGACCAGTGCCTCGGCTGCCTGCACCTCCTCAACATGGCCCTTCCAATCTCATTTCGGTTGTGGAACAGATTCCCAGCAAGATTCAACTGATCAGAATCGCCGGCGTGACGGGCAACAAAGTTGAGCCTCCGACCACAAGATCACCCGCGCGGCCCATCCTACTCGACCTTGCTCACTCACAGGCCAGCCTGATCCGGTGTCGCTTGCTCAAGCATCCCTCGCTCGCGTGCCCGCCGGGGGGTGTTTCCCCAAGCAGAGCACACCCATTGACGCGCCCTGTGCTCCTCCTCAGCCAGTGGTCTCGCTTCTCCTCCTCTTTCTTGTACGGTGGGACACTACCTCGTCCTGAAGGTCTCGCGGTTGAAAGGTCTGCGGGTGAGCAAGTCCTGATCGTGTGGGGTTTTCCATCCGACGCTCTATGTCTTTGACACGACTGCGAACCGAGATGAGGATTTGGGTGGGGGAGTGTCCAGTTCGCCGATGAGATGTGCCACGTGCTTGACACGGGGGAGATGTGTACTTGTCACGCAAGGTGAGTGAATGCGGACCCTGGCTGGGAGGAGGTCTTGTCGTTGCAGTGTGCACCTTTGAGGGAAATGGCTGGCATTGAGAGAGCCAGGCGAAACCTCGAACGCCGAAGGAGAAGCCAATAGTCGCCATTCTCCAGCACCACACTGCCCAGTGATAGCATTGCCGTAGAACAACTGCAGATGACCGGAGCACAATGGGCACATATGCAGAGGAACACGAGCAGGACCACCGCTACATCGGTCTGCAGCCTTCTGAAGGTTTCTTGCGGTATCAGACAGTCTAGGTACTGTTGCATGGGCGACATCTCCCGCACGAGGGACACGATTTCTTGGGCGGCGTCGCAATCTTTGAGCACGGTCCGCAGATCGCCAGGAAGAGGGATAGCTGCCAATGTCTGCATTGCGAGCTCGATCGAAGGAAACTGGGACACCAGCCTCAGGACGTACTCAACAGCCCGCCAGACTTGGAGCAGGAAGATGAGGAGATAAGCCATTGCAGACGTTCAGCCAGGACGGGACAATCCTTGTGATCAGGCGTGACAAGTGTGGTGACTGTTCAGCGCCAACGTTAGAGGGCACGTGAGTTGTGTAAGGGGGAATTCATCGAAAGGCACGGCGGTGCTGAGGTGGTCCTTCCACAGCTATCAGACGCTTGAGGATCGGGGTTCGCAAAACATGTCACTCATCCCGCTGGGCGGCGAACAGCCACCCGCCAGTGTGTCGGATAGCTGTATGGTGTTCAACCAATATGCAGACAGTCTGCAAGACGGTTCCCCACTGCACTGGTCCCAAAGACCCACCCGCAACAGAAGGTTCGACTGTCCAGCCTCGTCTGACTAGACCGCATCATGTGGCCCGGGCAAAGATCTGTGGAGGAAGGCGGCCAGCGGCGCAGAGGAATTGGTTTGGAAAACTGGAAAAAAGAGCGGATCGATTTCGCTTCTGGGGGGGAGTCTGATATTTGGCAAGACGCGAAAGTGACGAGATTTCCCGCTGACATTGTAACAAGGCAAAGTGACTGTGTTGTGCTGGCAAGGGGGGGTAGCAGGAAGGCGATAGAGACTTTGAGGCAGGAATGAGCTACTGAGCATTAAAACAACAACAAGAACAGCAACAACAATAGTGACAACAGATACAGAATGGCTGCGAGCGTATCCCACCACTGCCGGTGTGCTTAACAATTTCCCGCGCTAACCGTGTATTCATTTTTGTAGTTTAAAGAGAGTATTCTATGGTTCCTTGACACCGCCTATCTATTCCTGAGTATCCCTTCTGTCCTTGTTTACCTCTCAACATCGCCGCCGTGCCAGACGCTCGTTACCCTCGCCACGGCCTCTCTGTAGGTGGTATTGTCTTGTCAGCACCGACCAGAAAGGCATTCTCGATTTCCAAGCTGCTTGATCGGCCTCTATGCATTGTTGCACGTGCACGCCCAACCCCGAAACGGGCCGTTACAATATTTGCCCATACTGCTTCTTATGTACGGCGCAGAGAACCGGCCGGGCGGCCCCGTCATGTGTACCTGTATTTTTGCACCGACGCCCCGTCTTCGTTGTCGCGCTGCAGTGTTGCTTCGCGCGCACCGAGGGGATTTCTGCCTTCGGTGACAATGTTCGCTGTCGGGCGGAAAAGTCTTGTTCTTGGGGAGTGGATGGAGCAGATTTCCTGTCGTGCAGACTGGGTTCATTCCGGCGACCAGACCAAAGCCACTCTTCCCACCAGTCCGGTGCTGCCATGTGGACCTCGATCACAAAACCGAGGATGCTGACCGCGATAGCCAAGAAGGCCAGAGCTGTGTCTATGAACATCTTCGCAACAGCACGGCCCATCTTGGAGTATTGTGGCGTGAGAAGCTGCTGGGACCTTCGGGCATCGCTGATGTTGGCATCGGAATCTCGGAAATGGGCGTTGCCGGCGAGAGACTGGCAAAAGGCAATGATGTTGTTGATGGCAAGTATGGTCCACAGGAGAGGGGAGTAGTGTTGAGGGTCTTGAGTTCGAGGCGGCATGGCGGATTAGAGGCTTGTTGAGAGCGTGAGCACCGAGGTCAGAGGAATCTAGGTAGGGCGACTGATCGAAACCGGTTTTCGCTCCTTGGACGCGGCCAGCGCTGTGCTTTTAAGCGAAGAGACCTGGGGACAATCTCAAAATCGCGAACAGCGTAGCCAGAGGCGATTGCTAAGATTTGTTGAGACGATGTTTCAGGAGACAGAGGACAGTGCAGTGTGGTTTTGGCAGAATTTGGATGGCATGGCTGCCCAAGAAACAGCAGCTTTATTGCTCTGCGGCGGCAAGCGATTGATGCCATGATGTCGCGGTACACCGGGTCGTGAACGCGGTGTTGATGCTCTCAGACTGACAGTGTCTCAATCAGCCCCCATGTACGTGTTTGAAGACGAGAGAACTCTGCGCCGGAGGGGTAGAGGGACCTTGACACAGGGGGGACCGGGAACCAGGAAACGCAGCGACTCACCTGATTCAGGTTCAGTTTTGTCTTGAATCTCAGCTGCGTCAAGGCAGCCCTGAAAATGATCTCTCCATCTCATCAAGAACTCGGTCGCCATGGGGTCTTTGATCTCACCCAGACAGCTGCTCGTTTGTTGGACGAAGTTTCGTGCACTTCCGGCAAATTTTATTGTCACGTCCTGCAGAACTTCGGCCTGGTGTTTGAATCGGAGTCTTTCTTCATTCAGACCATCAAGAACTGAAAGATTCTTTTTCACCTCCTCAAGCTCTTTCATGAGGGCCCTCTGGTCTCGGTCGGATTGCGCGGGGGGTAGCTTTCCCACTCCTCCATGCTCCTCCTTGGCGAGCTTCTGGGCCCTCCCGGATCGGTCAGGGCTCGGTGACGTGGCCGCCGCCTTTCGTTTCCGGGAGTAGGGCTTGGTGGGAGGTGGAAGAGGAACAATTCTTGGCATGGTGCTCGCTTTCAACTCGTCGACACAATCAGAATGGGTTCAGAGGAATGCTTTATCGTGGCGTCGATCAAGAATGGCCAGCGGCGTGACAGAGGTCAGTTCATAGGTATCTGCTGTCATCGCCTTAGCACCCTACCAGACGACGTGAACTCCTGGACCGCCCTTACCTCCCTCCTGATGTGGAGTTGCTTGGACTGCAAGAAGACGTGGGTGTGGAAGGAAGCACGGCTCAAGGTTGGCCACACCCCGCGTTGGAACTCTCACCAACGAGCGGGGTTCTGGCTCTGGGGAGAGGTATACTGCGTGCCCGTAACAGAGGTAAGTCAGTTCGCTGAGTGTTGCCAGCTCCCGGCCCAACGTACCCGCCCGGGGTCTCCACCCTGTGGTGTCACCACATGGCCGCCTCCCCCACCGAAGGAGGAATCCTCACCGTGGACACGCAATTTCGGCCGCCTGCGCCGCTAGTTCTTGGGGTTTGTCCTGAGTTCTCAGTTCCGCCGACCCGCGAAGCGCCACTCAAGTGGCCTCCCGAAACCTGCTTGGTCTGAGACGGAAGTTTCGCCACAGCCAGCCAGCCTCGTGGGCATTTTGACATTGCCCGTACGGAGATACCCGGGCAGGTCAAGTCGGTAGCTAGGAAAAGGTGTGGGCGCCGCCCAAAGACGACCTATCCTCCCTTCATAGGACCAGGGTCGTCGGATCCAGGTCACGTACGCCGGCAGAGTCAGGAACAGGTCAGTGACTTCAAGACCGTGTACATGACGAGATCCCGCAGACACGTCATGGCTCCTGTGTGCGCGGGCGAGAGCTTGCTCTGGGTGCGTCAACTACCGTGGACCTGCACACCGCTGCTTCGTACTGGGTTGGCCTCACCACGCGCACGACTGGCCAGCTGCCACCAGTGATCAGCTACTACCAGAACGCCGGCCACGTCCACATCTCAAGGGGGGGCGTCAATGCAGCCTGCCGATGACCGTCTCACGCCTCCAGCCCGACTGCCTTGGCCTTCAGGCCTCATGATTTATCAGGTTTGAACCGAGAAACTCTGTCTGAGTCGCTCAGTGGCGGAATGTGCAGATTTCGTGCACTGGCCCGCCCAAGTGCGGTCAAAGTACACTTTCAGATGGCGTCTGCGGCCATCTTTCAAAGTGGACCGTTTTGGGGGTAAGCGAGCCGAGATAGGCAACTCGTGCCGTGTGGGTCATCCTGGTGGGCCACTCCAGCCTTTGGCACATCAGTACCCAGTATCCCTGCGCGGCCCCCCCCCTCTGACAGAAGACGGTACCTGCGCACCCACCTTAACCGTCTTCGTATGCGCTCCCAGTGCGGCGGCTCAACAGTTCATGCACCCAATGTATCAACTTCGATCTATACGGGGAGCCGCCCGCAACGGTCCTCTCCCCCTCCTCTCGGTGCGACGAGGCGACACGCCCATGAGGTCGACCGTAATGGTCTCAAGAGACGATGTTACAGACACTGGAAGTAGGATCGCAAGCTGACCGCCACCCCACGAACGACAAAGACGATCGCAACAGGAAGGGCAGTGGGCGCTCTGCCTTGCAGCGGCCTCTTGCACCGAATGCGCGGAGCCGAAACCGTCTCAAACTCTGCCAGATGAGGGCTGTGGAGCTAGATCCAGCATTCTCGTCTGCAGTTGCTCACAAGGTCGGGATCTGAGAAAGTGACATTAAGTAAGGCTTCTGCCTCTTGTCCCAGCCGATTCGTAGCTCTCCTCCTTCAATTCACGCACATCCAACGACCATCCCTCTCCTTCAGCGATCAAACCATCAAACCAACTCATCAACCCACACAACATCATTCTCAACAGTACTTCTACGATGGAGCGAGAGACCATTCGAGCTTCAATGGCTGCCGTGTGTTTGCTGGTCCTCCCGTCGAACTCTGCTAATTTAATGGTACAGATAACCCAAGCGTTGACTGAAAAAGCCGTCACCACTGCAGAAATGATCACGGGCGCCGCGGTGAGCCACCATACCCGTACATTATCAGCACCAGCGCTAACAGGATTGCCAGTACCTCGCAGTCACCAAGACCTTCCACTACGTTTCTGATCGCTACATAGTCCTCTGCGATACGCTTGAAGAGATGGTGCTGAACACGATCGGAATCACAGCATTCTTCAAGATATTGCCGCTCTTGATCGCCTTCATTGCTCTTGCTCCTTGCCGTAGCCGTTCCACCTAGCTATGGAGGAGGCATTCATCCGGATTCAGAGACGGGATTCTACATGGGTGGTGGGCGTTGGGCGTTGTGTTGGGAGCTGAGGAAGACCGCATGTGAGACTAGATTTGAACTACTAGAGATATGATAAAAGTTGAGCTTGATTTGATCCGTGCCCACCCGCTAAAGGACGAGGCGCCACTCCGTCTGGCCCCGGTTTTGTTCTCTGCAAAGCTGGTGCGTATGCTACTGTACGGGTAGAGCGGCGCCGCGTCCGACTTGTAGAGGAGAGCCCAGTCCTGCCCGGTCCTCATACCTTTGTTGGACGTGCCACGTGCAGGACGTCATACTCAGAAACCACCAACTACCATTTCGTGACCTGAAGACTCAGTTTGTTGCCGCAGTCGCCGGTACTCATCATGGCCAAGGTCAAGAGCAGCGCTGGCCCTCGTCAAAACATGGCCGTGGCTGTAGCCCGGTTGCCCTCTGAACAAGAGGTCCGCGACGCTGGCAGGGAGTTCTTGCTTCGTGTTCTTGACCGTCCACCGTGGGCATCCGCGATCACCATGCCTGCGATCCCTCCTTCGCCCCAACCTCGTGCTCGAGGCTCACTCCGAACCCATCGCTTCAACGGGCGCTACGGCACCCCTCGAGCTCAAGTCTCGCTGCAAATGTGGATGACCAGCCTCGTCTGTCTCCTGGTGATCACGATGTTGCATTTCGGCGGAACTCACATTTGGGTGCATTTCGGCGGGAGACTGGCCTGCAGTCGTCAGGGCCCCATCGTCATCGACCACGTCCATCCCACTGGCCAGGTCATTCGCATGCAAGAATTTGCCCGTCACGCTGCCCGAGCTTTGAGCCAGGCACCAGATCCGGGCTTGGTGTACAGTCCGGAGATGCACGACGCCTTTGACACGTTCAAAGACGCGCTGGGTGAGGTGTGCCGCTTGGCAGAACTCAGCGCGCAACACACCGCAGGCTCCATGGCGTGCTCCATCAAGATCTTCAGCCGCCAACACGGGCTGCAGTACCTTGTTCAGCTGAATGCGAGCCTCGAAAAGGGGTTGGCCCGCACCAGGTCCCTACAGATCATGTTATCACGCGCCATCCAAGCCCAGCTTCGGATCCGTCACAACCTCAACAGCACCCTCGGCCTCGTCACCGAAGAGAGGAGCAAGCTGCACAAGGACCTCTCGCAGAAAGTCTGGAACCTCAAACCGGGCGGGTCCCTGGGTGGTAGAGAGACCAGAAGGAGGAACGGCAAAGAACAGCGGGAAAAGATCCTCGAAATGCAGGAGAACGTGCTCGCCATGACGCTTGAAGATCTTGCCGACCTCGAAGGGACCCTTTGGCAGCTGGAGCTCCACACGAAACGCCATCACGACGCACTTCTCCAGATTCAGAGCGCAACCCTATGTTCCAAAAGCTCGGCCTCTCCCTCCGCCGCCAGTGGGAGGGACGTCCATGATCCATTTCTGACAGCCAAGGTGGAAGGGTGGTTTCTGGGCCCCATGACGGCCGCCTTCGAAACACACTACCAGCGGCTGACGCCCTCCATTTGGCTTACGATTTCCACCCAGTCTTGGGCTTCACCGTGAGCGCATGTCCTGCACCCCTCTAGCCGCCGGCGCGAGAAGAGTGGTCGCAACAGAAGTCTTGCTGCATTTCCGACCTCATTCGATGAAGGCTACCCGATCGCAGAGAGTCTGTACTGTAACATGGCAAAGTGGCCCTGTTGTGCTGGCATGGGCGGAGGACGACGACGATTGGGCTAGTCACATGTCAGGACAAAAAGGACCAGCATCATTTCGGGCCGTGGACGAAGGCTTCAAGGCAGGAAGACGCTCATGAGTATGAAAACATCAACAAGACGGCATAACAACAGTTAACAGCACTCACAGAATGACTGTGTTAGTATGTCATCATTGTCAATGTGCTTAAAAGCTTATCGTGCTGGCGGCGCGCCATTCTCTACAGTTTGAACGGAGTATTCTGTGATCTTTTTGACATCGCCTACCTATTCTTGAGCATTCCTTTTGTCCTTTATCACTCCTCAACGGAGCACTTCTGGCTAACCCTGCACGTGCAACAACGCGCAGGGGCCTGTTTGGCAGGTCGGTGATCGAGAACGCCTTTCTGGCCGAATGCTGGCAAAGCAACACCACCACAAACACCACCCAAGAGAGGCGGCGGCTAGGGTAACGAGTGCCTAGCACAGTAGGGGCGTCAAGGAGCGGAAAAGAACACAGAGAATACTTCGGAACAGGTAGACGGTATCAAAACCATAGAATACTCGCATCAAACTGTAAAGAATGGCACAACGGTCAGCACTGCAAGCTTCAGTGTGGCGGAACGGTCCCACGGCTACAACGGCCATGCCAGAAAGAGGTTTAGGAGTCCGCGTTCTTCCTTGGCCACCAGTCTCTGCCAAGACAGGATCCTTGTCGTGAACGCTGTGAATGAAACGGCTTGCTTCTTCTCCCTAGTGTGTCCGTCGCAACCTGCCTCGAGGACGGTCGGAGCGCGGCGTACCCAAGGTCCCTACCCTCACTCCAGAAAGGCACCTTCCCCCCCCCCCCAATCTCTGTCCTCATAGCTCCTTGCCGTAATAGTCGTCCGAGTCTTCTTCTCCGCTGCTCTCCTCAGCGCTGGCAATGGCCGGCCGCCGCGCGAATTTCTTCGTCAACGGGCTATCCTCTGCCTCCTCATCCCGCGGGTGCTTCTTGGGGGTCTTGAAGCCAGCGTTGGCTGTCAACGCTTCTCCGTCAGTGTCGGCACGAGACGGCGTCAGTGATGGAAACTCACCCTCCTGCAACATCTCCTTCAGCTCACGCACGCCACTTTGAAGTTTTTCGTACTGCTCTTTGAGGTGCTCTTGCTCTTTTGCTGCCGCAGGGTCGATCTGCATGTTCCCAATCTTCTCGAGTTCGTCGCTCTCCAGGCCAATGACAAGGTTCCAGTCAAAGGACTTGACAAGCTTTTGAAGGACCAGACTGTCCATGCTAGGGAAGTCAATGACAGGGAGTGCCTGACTTTTGAGGATACACTGTATCGAGATTTGTGTCAGCGCTGTGCGGCTATGTGTTGACATTTGACGTACCTCATAATGCATCTCGGCGCACTCTAGGGCCTCGGCGAGGGCGAGTTGCGAGCCGAAAGTGTCTGGTGGCATGTCAAGCAATCTCTCCTCGAGCAAGGACTGCCGCGAGTCCCGTCGATGGCGACTCGTGGCAGTGGAATCAGTGAGCAATTCTGACATGAGATGCGACATGTACCTCGCCCTGCCACGGCGGATGCCGTCCTTGAGGAGATCCCGAGTGAGGGCTGGTGAGTTGGTGGTGTGCTTCTTGACCAGGTCGCAGAGGTGGCTCTCGAGTTCATCCGCGAGACGACGTAAGACTGGGTCGACCAACTCTCTGAGAAATCCAGGCGCAAGGTCCGCACCGAGGAGATGAGCGGCTGCCAACTTCATGAAGTCGGTGAGGACGTCGAGGAGGTCACGCACCAAGTCTCTGAAGATGGAAGACCACTCGGCCACGAGTTTGTGGAAGAGGTCCTCGGTGACGGCGGGGTTATACTGCCCTGGAAGCCCTCCGCCGAGCGAAAGCATTTCCATGGCCTGACCAAGAGGGTCCGCTTCACCCGCGCCGCGCTTGTCCGTACGCGATGCCGCGAAGTTGACCGTGTTCCCTAAAGGCTTGGCGTCTTTGAGGTGGGTTCGAAGGCGACTCTTGTACGAATCGATGAGACCTAGGATCTCGTCGTGGAGTAGGGCCTGGTGCGCCCGCGGTGATTGTTGAAAGAACTCGTGCTGGTACTGACCGGCAATCGCGTCTCGGATCAATGTATTGAGTGGCGTGATTGCCTTGAGGAGGGCCGTCTTCGTGAGATGAGGGGGAGGTCTCATGGCCACGTTCGATATCTGTCTCTTGATCTTGTTTTGTTCCTCCTCCATCTCAGCTGTGATCGGTAGGAGTTGGCTCAGAACATCTTCGTGGTAGATTTGGATCAGCCTACTTCGTAGCCGCCCCACGCCCTTTTGTTCCTTCGGAACCGAAGACCAATTCTTGCCCCGGAGGTATTTCGCCTCCATCTCGTCTCGATCATCGGCACTGAGCTGTTTCTGCTCTCCATTCCGATTCCGGATGATGAACCAACCCAGCTGGCAGTGGTAGACTTCGTTGTTCAGAATCTGCAGAAACACCTCTCGCTGGTGGTCGCGCGTACTGCCGTCGAGTTCATCGGGCTTTGTGACCACACCAATGACCCGGCATCCGTCATTTCTCTCCTCCTTTGCCATCTGCGTGATGATTTGGTTCGCGGGCTCGTTGCCTCCGGAGACGATGGTCAGGATGATGGCCCGCGGGAGTCGTAGGTAGTTGCGCACCAATTGGTCCACCGCAGCCTTGTCCTCGAGGGTCTGGCCCGGGGCTTTGTTGTGAAACACCCCCGGCAGATCAACAAGGCTCAAATTGAAGAGATCCGATCCTCTGAATTGAAGGCGCAAGATGTCCGAGCAGATGGTCGACGGGTTGATCTTGGACATGTAGAACTGGGCCTCATCGATGATTTGTCCGAGTGAATCGACGTCTGTGACCGTGGGCCGAAATCTACGGAGGTGTTCGATGTCGGAGGCGGTGCGATCTGGGCCGGGGTCGATGCACGCATGCAGTGACGAATCCGGGGCTCTTCTCACTTCAAGTTCTGTTGCGAAACGGGTACAGAGTCCATCTTTGACCGGAAACTTCAGCCCTGTCAGGCTCTCAAGAAGAGAGCTCTTTCCGGAATTCTGTTGGCCACAGACGACGATCTTCGGGAGGTCAATTACGTTGGCCAGTCCCGTGTCTTTGAGAGAGTCCAGAATCGAAAGTATTCTTGCCAGTCGCTCTGTCTTGAGGCTCCGGTCCGGTGAATCCATGGTGGCCGATGAAGGGCGGGAGACGGAATGGAAGAAGCTGGAATGGTAGAACTCTGGTTCAGAAAGAGATCTAGAGCTTGTTGGTTTTGGAGAGAGATGTCAAAACGGTTTAAGAAGCCCAGCTAGGGGATAAAAAGGCAAGGAAAGCGAGCTTGTTTGGTAGGACGCGCAAACATGGCGGCCAAGCAAACTGGCAAAGACCGCTTGCGAGCACCATTGTGTGTCCATGGTTCTCGTCGCCGGTCTCAGCGTCAGTGTGTTGGAGCCCAGCATCATTGTCTCCTACCGACGGGGCCATGCGTCAGACGGGAGCAATCTGCTTCCAGAGCAATCCCGCGAGCATTTGCCTATCCCAAGAACAAAGCCACAATCAGCTTTCTCATGCCTCCGCGTATGTCGGGGGGCGCATGGACGTTGTAAGGGGACTCACCCCGCGCTGCAGCGTCGGCTTCCTACCATCGCTGTGAGCTTTTTGCAATGCCGGTGAGTGGACGTCGTCGGGGGTATACATTTTTTCCGGTCGGCCAAATCATATGGTGGGAGGGAGAGATGCCTGATCGGTTCGCTGATGGAGCTGAGCAGTCATACGGCCGGCCGGTAGGTGCAAAGTGCAAAGTGCAATGGTCAACTGTTTGACTGTTGCCGGGCTGCCAAGGCCCGTGGCGGTCATGTGCGAGCCGCCCATGGCAATGGGATTGACAGGAAGACGTTCGACAAGCGTCGACAGCCGCTGTCTTACCCTGTGAAATTGACCTGATGGTCTCTAGTCAGACAGGTCCTCGATGGCCGGTGGAATCCATCATGTCCCTTGTGTTGATTCACGGCAACTTTTCGCCATGGCACCCACGCAGTGCGGCGCAGGTCACCAACTCAATCATCCACCTCGATCATGATTCCCTTGTTGGGTTCCATAGTAGGTCGAGATAAGAGAGGCCTACGCTGTAAAGTATTCCTGTACCCAAGTATCACAGTGGAGCTCGATCCCGACCGTCTGTGATTCGCAAACTTCGACTTCGATCAACCAAGTCTTGTTGGAAAGGTGAGTTCGACTTGAACCGTTTAGTGTAAATGTCCCATGACAAGGTGAAGTGACTGGATTGTGCTAACATAGGGGCAGTAGGTCGGCAATTTAGCTAATCACATATTAGAGCAAAAAGAATTAGTATTAATTTAGCTGTGAACGACGACTTTAGCACAGAAGGGAGCTACCAACTATTCAAGTGACAGGAGAAATGAGAATAGTTATAGTAGTTGTAGAATAACTGTACGAGTAAGTCACCGTTGTCGGTATGTTTAATAATTTATAGCCCTAGCCGTGGACCATTCTTTGCAGTTTGAATAGAGTATTCTGTAGTCTTTCAATACCGCCTGTCTATTTCTGAGCATTTCTCTTATTCTTTTCTCCTCCCCACTGCAGTCGCCGTAGCAAGCTCTTGTTGCCCTAGTTGCCGCCTCTCTGTGAGTAGTGTTGGTGGTGGTGTTATCTTGCCAGCGTCGATCGGAAAGGTATTCTCGATCTTCGATCTATCTGATAGGTCTCTGTGCGTTGTTACACGTGTATACTAAACCCCGAAGTGCTCCGTACCGTATGACGAAGGAGAGTAACGTTACCTTTCCTAGCCCTATATAGGCGGCGAGCGTCATGCCACGACGATCCGTTCTTCTGGAAGTAGAAAAAAAAAAAAAAAAAAGGCGCCGTACAGTTGAAACAGAAAAAAGGCTCCGTGTGAATACAATGACGTGGATATAAGGCACCGTGCGCTTAAGGCCTACTTCGATACAAGGGTCAGATATGACAAATTGTATGGCTGCATCTTGGATATCCGGATCAAAATTGTTCACAAGTTGTATGATATGGGAGCGCCTGCGGCTGCACATCGACCATCTTCTCTACCCTTTGAGCGGGAACTTGGCCCTACCCACCGATTCCGAGATCCTGTAAACGATATTTTTCTGGAATGCTTGGAGCGGAATTCGAGGGGGCGAGAATCGTGCGGAGTTCGGCAGCTGTCAGAGGTGCCTTTCGCCCCGGCACGCTGACCAAGAGTTCGTCTGTGCCCAGGATGGCGGTTCATTGGGAGCTCGACGTCCGGTGAAAATATTTCAGCAAGCTCAACGTGATTTTTGGACGTGGCCATCTGCGAAAGCCACCCAGCGACGGTTGGACAAGCTCAGGAAAGTATGGGGATACCTATGTTCGTCGATGCGCCCTGTCGGTCGAGTCCTTCCCCGGCCACTTGTACCGGCGGACTTCCCATGGCATCAGCACCGGGTGGGAAAGGGCGGAGCGACACGTTGGAGAATATTGTTGGTGTGGAGGACCCCACCGCCACTCCTCGAAATCGCTTTCCTGCCTGTTAGAGTAGGAAAGGAGTCGGGAAAGGAGGGGACGGGATTAAAGCTGAAGTCAATCCTCATGGCAGCCAAACACAGAACAGACCACCGAACGGGAGAAGAGAATATGGAGCCTCCATCTGCATATTCCCTCCGCCAGCTACCTGTTTGCTGTTGCCGTATAGCCCCCAAACCGAGCAGACCGTTTTCACTTCGGCCAGAGTCAAAGCTGCTGGTCGGCTGTCCCGGGCACCCACCCTGTCTGTCGTGCGCTTTGGCGGGGCTGAGGTAATGGTCTGCATATCACCACAACCAGGCTGAAAGGCGGCGGCTTTGTGCGGGCTTCTCCAGTTGTGCTGCACGCCGCATCAGCGTATTTCTGGGCGACCAGTAGAGTCGCACTGCGTTGCTGTTCTTGGGATGGTATATGCAGGCCTTCCGCAGAGCGAACGAAGCGAGCTCAGGGAACACCAGTTCTGCGTGCTCACAAACCTGGGGGGTTTCCTCGGAATGTCCACGTATCGGCAAAGAAAGAAAATTGTCAGGCAGCGTGTGCAGGAGCGTAAACTTTGATGCCACTATTCTCCTTTGACTACCGACGACGATCGTAGAGGTGGACGTCGTAGAGGCGTTCGAGGGTACTCGGATTGTAGGTTTGAGAATGTGTCCGTCCAGTTTTGGCCCGACACCTGAGGAGTGTAGCATCAAAGGTCACCACGGCACATCTCGGCCTCGGAGAGAGTGCAGCCCTTTATCGAGTCTAAGATCCCGACGTGTCTCGTCCTTCCGAAGCCCTCGTGGTTGTTGACGCCGCAGCCTGAGGAATGACAGAGAAGCGAAAAGCCCCTCAAGGGGCACTTGGCTCGGTCCATGGGCGGCTTCGTTTGCCTCTTTCAAGAAGAGCGGCTGATCGGTATCGTATACCCGTTGTGCGCATTGGTAGATAGGACGCATTATGGTAACCTGGAGCAATTGAAACACGGCTGAACCTACTTCTGTGGGCGAACCCGTATCCTCAACAGGAAGACTCCCGAGTTTTCCCTCCAGCCTATCCAGAGAACTTGTGAGGAATGCGAAAGATCTCGTTGCTTACGACTATTTGGTGGCGTCGACGCTTTTGGCGGAGCAGAACATTGGGGTTCAATCCCGGAAGATGGTGCCATTGAAAGTCCGCTCTGGAGTTTATGGAATTCTTCGCCGAGTCGCCTACATATTCTGCCGTTTCGTCGGAGATTTTTATTGGCGGTGCCAATTCTGATTCCACACTGCCTCGGTCCTCATCACTGGTGCTCAAGATACCATCCCATGCGAAAATGACTGTCCCCCGGTCTGTCCCCCGGTCTGTCCCCCGCACTCTGCCGAGCATCAAAATTCTTCCCCAAATCCCAAGTTTGCTCCTCCAGTCAGAAAATCGTACCGCTTTCACCTCAAGCGTCGTACAATTAGACGGAATCCCGGTTGAGATCGACTGTGTTCATCAGCTTATTCAGTCTGCGGTCGATCATGTTGAAGGTGTATGGGTTCTCTTCGGCAATCGCCCCCAAAATCTCGCGGGTGATGACCTGATGGAGCCCGATAGCTTGAGGCTGCCTCTGAATCAACCATGTGTGGTATGAAACACGCTGCAAGGAGGGCGAGGTGGCTTGTTCTTCACTGAAAGTCGAGTGGCTGGTGACGAAGAGGTCATAGGCTTGATCTGACAGCGGATATCCATGATCTAGTGCCACCGACAGGTATGCACACAGCCCAGTGAGTTGTTTGATAGAGATCATGAGACGATACTGACGCTGCAGCCGGCGGAGGGTTTTGAAGGTCGCCGGGGCACTGCTTGTTGTCACCCGGCGCTTCTTCTCGAAAGGAGTTGTCGTGGGCGATCGCGATGGCGCCCGCTTTCTGTTTCTGTCTTCCGCACGGTCTCCACGGCCATGTTCGTTCTGGTTCCTGTTCATCCGTCAGCTACGGCTGGGCCGTGGTCGAGGGTTCCAAAATGGTACCTTACATGTTCGTGTCAGCTCGGCCGAACTGGCGGTCTTGCAACTCCCTGCTGCACACGCCGGATGCCTGCGATCCTCTCCCAAATTTGCAGGGTCATGTCGGACAGAAGCACCAACTGGTCGGGAGTACAGGTATATAGCGTCACGAGAGCAGTTTGTTCCCCGTGTTGACGAACAGTTGACGATCGCGGGCCATGCGTGTCTCAGCCGGGCAAAGAGGCGATGGGCGCTATGGAAACTGCATAACATCCGACGTCAACTTCTCTGCAACGTCTATCTCAGCAACAATGACAGGAATTCAGGGATCCACCTTTCCAACAATGAGATTCATCAGCTAGCCGAAACCGCCTTAGTCCTTGCGTCATCTTGTGCTTATGCCTGCCGGCAACAAAAGAACAAAGAAGTCGGTCAATTTGTCTGACGCCAAAAATTTCTCCAAGCTTTCACCGCAGCGCGTTTGTTTTGGAATCAACATTGGGACATTCATCATATGATCAACACATGAGGGCTTGGGCGTACGTAGTCGAAAGAGTCAATCGTGCTTTGGTGTATTGGAGCAACGTAGCACAAATTACACGTCTATGGAGGACACGCCCATCCCCCCTGGCATCGGGTAGCTCTTCGGAGTCAACGGTGGTGTTAGTTGTGCATCTTGATTCTGAATCCTTGTCAAGCCCTAGATAGTCACATAATCCGATTAGTCTTGGACTTTGAATGCGATCCGTGTCTAGGGGACGTTGTTCATAACACTTCGATTCTGGCGGAAAACAGCTACACCAACCCCCACGACTGTAGTCAAGGCTACCTGGCTAGCCGATGCCAGATTTATACCCCAGCCGCAGCCTACAGCCACAGATGCAGACTACACGGTTTATCTCGTGGGAGCCATGGGTAATTGGTTTCACTGCTGGACGTCAACTCGGACCTCCGTTCACGTGCGATCCTCAGCACCGCAGGGCTAACGGCTCGGCACCCACGGCTACTAAACCAGCGCCTTCCGGTGAACGAGGAAGCCCTCGATGAGACACCCACGAGTTCTGCCGTCTGATGTCCGGTCTGCCCCCACCCCTCTGGGCAAGGAAGCGGGAGAAAACGTCAGTTGATGCTGACGGGACGACTGTGGTTTGCTATGGGCAGGTGAGATGGTGTACCCATGCCGTGGCTGTCCACTGCTCATTGCCCAGATAACGAATGCTTTCGCAAGGCTCTTTCCGTGCTCACAACGCCCATCTGCCCGGCGAGATGAACCTATACGGTCCAGCCTATCACGTCCAGCCAGTTGGGATTTCTCTTGGAGATGCCAATCTCTTTTTGTAAGAGCCAAGCGTGCCTACCTCCATCTGTCTCGTAGTACAACCCGCATGTATATTCCATAATCGAGAAGCCCCACCCCCCTTTCTTGATCAACCAGCAGTCACAGGAAGACAACCATTTCGACCAAGAGATCAAAAAATATACTGTCTCAGACACATGGCAATAGACCATGCTCTATGATTGAACAAGGTTCGAGAATCAAAACGCCCCTATAACCGTCAGACCTCCTCTGGAGCAGGCGTTCGCTGCTAATCCCAGCCTGTACTCATCAGATTGCTGCATTGGAATTTATGTGCCGCCGAGAGGATGTGGATAGGAAATCTGTCGGCCCAACCATGTGGAAGCGACACAGAATCAACAGTGAATTTAGGCAAGAATCATGCCCGAAGATCGGCGAGATAAAGTTATGTTCTCACGCCGTATCCTGTGTAGGTATGTCCACCAGTTGACACGGGAGAAAAAAGACACGCCGGTGGACGAGTGCGTGGGATGCTTATTGGCAGGTGAGATGGGACTGGGGAAGTCGCTCTCTTTGTTGGCTCTCATAGCCAGACCTTGGAAGAGTCTCGACGCTTCATGGTCGATTCTGAGGCTGTATCTCCGCATCGACACCCAGGAGTTGGAGCCACTCTCGTCGTCACACCTTGTCCAAGGACGAGTTTCAGAATCCTGCGACGAAGCTTCCTGGCAGGGCGCATCTCTACGTAACTAGCAAGATGGCATCTCCAAGTATGTCCAAGGTTAAATTCGGGGGAAACACCCGGCTCCTGACTTCGCCTCCTATCCACATCGACGCGCGCGTTTTGGGCCTCTACGTCTACCATGGCCAAGCAACATCTCGGTTGCATTCGGACCTGGAGACTACACGAACTGTGCTGACAGCCTATAAGACCAGCGCACTGGGACAGAGGTCATCATCTGGTCACCTGGGCCAGTATTCATGGTTCCAAATCGCTCTCGACGAAGCCCATTGGACCCACAACGCGTCTACTCAAGTCCTCCCAATTTTGCATGAGTTTGAAGCACAGAGGAGATAGTGTTTGACCGGCGCACCTGTTGAAAATGGCTCAAGCGACCTTTGCGCCCTTGCTTGTTGGCTCTGGTTCCACCCCTTCGATGCGAACCGTGGTTTTAGAAAGTTCAGCACGGATCCCCTTTCCAAGCGCAGTGAGGCCGGTCTTTCAAATCCTCGCCAAATGACCAGGATGTTCCAGATTCGCCGCCGAAAGAGGGCATGAACCTAGGCCGTATCACGCTACAAACGATCAATGTCTCATTCCCCAGTTAAGAACGCAACCAATATGGGACGCTGAAGGCTAGGATCTTGCAAACCTTGGCTGGTGCCTCCGAGGCAAAAAGGGTAGGCCGACCGAGGCCTGTCCTTCAAGGCATTTGGAAACTATGAAGATTCTGCTGCAATGGTGTCCCTTTGCAAAACCTCGTCGCCCGCCACCTTGCCGATATCACAACCTGGAGTTCCAA
This sequence comes from Cladophialophora psammophila CBS 110553, assembly GCF_000585535.1. Taxonomy (NCBI): domain Eukaryota; kingdom Fungi; phylum Ascomycota; class Eurotiomycetes; order Chaetothyriales; family Herpotrichiellaceae; genus Cladophialophora; species Cladophialophora psammophila. The sequence goes on along the minus strand of NW_006912938.1, from coordinate 315,585 downwards.
CATAACCTACAATCCGCGTGGTCGGACCGTCACCAGAGTGGCGTGGACATCCGTCTGCCACGGGCAATGCGGCCATGTGCTCTGCGATGTCCGTTGTGCCAGCTCTTCAATTCTCGGCGCCGAAGAGGGAGCTGAAGAAGTATGCTGTCCCTTTTGTGGAGCTGTAGAGGAAGAGCCACTCCATGGAGGCGATTTGGGCGTCACAAGTGCACATGACGACCAGGCCGCCCCCCCTTTCCCGCCAGTGCCGGGCACAGAGGATTCCATTCTCGCAAAGACCGCTACCGTGATATCGTGACGGAGCACTTCATGGTTTAACATGCACGTGCAACAATGCACAGAGGTATATCAGACAGGTCGAAAATCGAGAACGCTTTTCTAATCGACATCGACAACAACAACAACAACAATAACAACAATAATAATATTGCCGTCTATAGAGAGATAGCGACTCGGATAATGAGCATCTACTACGGCGACGGCGTTGAAAAATGAAACAGGATAGAAAGAATACTCAGAAAGAGATAGGCGATATTAGACAACTATAGAATACTTCGTTAACATCATAAAGGGTAGTACGCGATTAGCACTATAAATTATTAAGTTCTTTAATAACGATAGTATACTAATATAGTAGTTCTATCCCTATTACAACTATTATTATACTCTCTTGTTACTCAAATACATAGTAGCTCCATTCTATCTTATAGTCTCTGGTCCACAGCCAAAATAATGCTGGTTCTTTTTTGTCTGGATATGTGACCAGCTACATGGCCTTTCTGCTACCTCTATGTCAGCACAACATAGCCACGTTGCCTTGTTACAATATCGAAACTATTAGTGCTGCACTAGGGGTCATTAGGCTTTGAAGGTAAGAGGTGAGTGGCGGTTCCTGGAGCAGACGGTGCCTGCTGACATACAGTAATTGACAGCAGTGTTTTCTCGTACTGGAAACACACACGAGCATCACTGGAAAACCACCTCCAACAGCACAGCATTTTGCTGCGTTCGGTTCCACGGCGAGCACTCGCCCGATGAACGTGCGCGAGCTCTGTCTGCGTTCTTCCAGGCGAACCCCGAAGTCCGAGTAAATGCTTCTCACATTTGGGACTGGCTCTGTGGGCCTCGTTTGCACGGAGGCCACATATGTCCATCTCGTAGAGCCACATTGGAATGCCATGGTGGAGGGAAGGGTCATCGCGCGTGCGCATCGAACTGGGCAAGACAAGCCAGTGACGGTGTGGAGGTGTGTGGTGGAGAACTGTGTTGAGGAAAGTATCGTGCGGAAGCAGAAACGGAAGCTATGCTTGACCAACACTGCGCACTCCAGGCAGGAGATGGAGCCTGGGATTGCTGGTACCAAGGGCGGGCGCGCAAAGCAAGACGACGAGGAGTTGGAAGACCTGCCGGGAGAGGGTCACCTCATCCGAGGATAGCTTGACAGTATACGTCCACTGATGAGGTTTCCACGACCGTGCAAGTCAGGGCTCTAACGTTAAGAGAGAGATATCGAACCATGAGAGACGGTCGAACAAGGGGTATGGACTATTGACACTATTCCATTGTTGGCAATATTCTTTCTGTGTCTGTGTATCTGACTTCGAACAACGATTTAAGGCTCGTGGATTCTATAAACTGTGAGGATAAAAATCTATATCGCGATGGGATTTCCGACGCTCGTTTCGAGCGCCGGCCGATCCAATGACTTCTGGGCCTCGTTCATCGGTAGCTACTGTATAGCATATCGTGTATGGCTCGATAGGCGCTAGAAGCAGTACTGGGTACACACGGAGCACTTCGATTTCCGCCGTAGAAGTGCTGCGAGTCTGCAGCTGGTACCGAGTACACAAGAACATGGGGAAACTGCTGTTAATCCAGCCGCTAACCCAACTAGGGAGGATGAAGTGTTCGATAGAGGACTATTAATAATAGGATTTGGTGGGCCAGTGGCTACAAGTGGCCATAAGCGGTTAGGCTCCTGTGTCGTCAACACCAAAGCTCGCAAGCCCCTCAAACCCTACCGAGTACACCGTAATACTCCGCACAATCTGACGAGAGGACTGGGCCGCTCACTCACTCCTCGATCTGCAACCATCTCACTCCCACCGTCGGGACACACTCTTGTCGTGCTCTCTTATCTGCGTTTCCCTCCTTCACACCCTCAGACACGACCTCCTCCTCCTGGTCCCATGGCATCACAAACACGCAGCGTTCCTCAGCCTCGCCTGTCCCGTCATCCCTGACGACTTCGCGAATACAGCCTTCCCACTGGTCGCGGACCTGGTCCCACAGCTTCCTCACCTCGTCGTCCCGTCGGCGCAGCAGCTCCTCGATGCGCTGTTCGTGGTGCGTGATCTCCGCTTTCTGCCTGGTCTGCACGTCTTCCGCGCTGTCGTTGTCCGACTCGCTCCTGTCCACGCGGGTGGTAGGCACAGGACTAGGGTCATGACTGTCGTCTGCAGCGCTCAGGGCTGCGAGGCCTGACTTCAACTCCACGACCCTCAATTTCAATTCCCGGACAACGGCCGCGCACCTCTCGCGGATCCAGGACTCGTTTTGCAGGGCCGGAGAGAACGTGCAGTCGAGACAGTGCGTCGGGACAGTCAAGAATTGCCTGATTGGAGCATTCCTGTCCTTGTCTGCCGCTAGACCATTCGAGGCTCGACAGGGTATTGGCGCCTCTGGTGTTTGAGCGGCTTCGATGATTTCGGCCCTCAACACGGACGGCAGCCGTGCTGGCCGAGGAGTGGGAGGCGTGGTATGTGGACACTGAGGGAAATGAATCTGCGTGTTCGGAGGGATGGGGCTTGTCGGGGGAGACTTCCGCACATGGGCCTGGTTCGACCGGGCGCCGCCGCTACCCTTACCGTTGCTGTTGGCCGAAAGGGGCTGGAGATGGGATTTGCTCCTGCGGCGGGATGAGAGGGTGCGGGTGAGCTTCTTCATCGTGACGAGGGGCCTGGTTATTTGTTCCGCTCAGGCTACGCGCTGAGAAGGACAACTGTGACAAACTCGATCTCAAGTCGAGGTGCCGACGGCATGAAGAAACAGCGTTCCTGTCCATTCCTTGCAAGCTTGTGGAGCCTTGAACAAAAAGACAGTCTCACCGTCATGACAGGGCAGTATCGCCGCTCCGTGACACGGGCACTGATTGAACGGACTATTGGTCATCACACACAATGACAACTCTCGGCTCTCGCGTTGAACAACAACCGCAGGCACTCCCGGACGCGGAGCCCAAAAGTTTGAGGACAATGACGGCGACTCACTCGCTGGCTCCGCGCCCGTTTCTTCACACAACAAACGATCACAATGGTCTTCAAGCACCGAGTCACCTGCAAGGTCTCGACCGTGCGTCCCTTTTTTGCTCGCCGAGCCCCGTTTGCGTCGACCGCGGCTCGTTCCAACGTGGTCACACAGCGGGGGCGAGAGCTTCGAGAAAATGCTGAGGAACATCCCCATTGTTCTCGACAGGTGCACGGGCCACATTGTATCCTCCGTCCCAGGGCAGGATTCCTCCTCGAATGGGAGTGCACGGAAATTTCCAGAACTTGATGGAGACTGCACAGCCTTCCAACGTGGAGAACACCCAGAGCAACGTAACCATGACAGGAGACATGAAACTTGTCGCAAACAGCGACACCCCACAGTAGAGGGGCAAGTAGATAGCCTGCCTTGTAGGGCCGCGCATATACTTTGCACCGAGACCAGCGCCAAAGCCGGAAAATAGGTAAACCCAAATTTCTAGATGCTGTCTCATCCATCAGCATTACCAAACCACATGGTAGCACATACATTGCGGCAGTCATGGCTGCCTTCGATCTATGGCTGGCGTGCAAGTCATAGAGCTCCCTCGGTCAAACCCATCACCAAACTTTTAGAATCCAAGCTTGGAACCAATAAACCCCAACGCCGCCGCTCTCTTCTGCTTCGCCACGAACTTGTTTACATCATCGCTCCAAGAGCTACTGGACTCGGCTGCTCTGTCGAGACTATCCCCCGCCAGTCCCAGATTCTCCGTTCGTTCCTGAATCTGCCGCTGCATGTACGCCCAGTACGTCTCTTGAGATTGATCTGGCTTGGGCGCGCGTCCTGTCCGCGCGGCTTCCCGTTGTCGTTGAAACTCTGCCTCCTGCGCGGCCCGCAATTCCGCCAACATTCGCTTAGAAGGTGGTCGGTCGGGACCGCCAATGAGAATATCCATATCTGAAGGGGTGATGTACTGCGTTCCAGCAATCCATTGGAGGTTGCTGATTGTAGGCCGACTGGGCACCATTTTGGCGGCGTCATAGAGGCGATCAGTGCTGGGTGGGAGGGACATACCGCAGCCGAAGACATTAACCATGGCGAGTTCGCTAGGACCTGCCCAGCCCAGGATATCACCGGTGGGAGAGACGATCGCGTCGCCGAAGCGTTTGGTGTCGAGAAGATGGTTGACGCGGATACTTGCAATTTCCTTCAGAGCCGGGATCGAGAATGCTCGGGCGGCACCATCGCCAAATAAGCCGACGACAGCATAACCACGTTCTTCGTAGCGGGCTACTGTGGCGGAATCGCACAGGTAGTGGTCGAAAGTTTTGGAGGCACCTTTGGCAGACGCTGGACGGAAGATGTGCACAGATGAGACCGTGACGGCTACAAGGACGCCATCAACTTTTTGGCCGGACTGTAAGCCTCCCATAGCATGACCTGTTGCGGCTGCAGGGGCGCCTGTGTGGGCATCAATTGGACGCAAGGAGATGACTCGATCGTCTGATATTTGTGCCACCCCTGTGAACTGTGCGGAATAGCGCCCGGATTGAGAGGGGAGAATCTTGAATGTGGCGACTCGACCACGAGACGTGCCGACAAACAAGGCAAGGGAGGAATAGTCTATCTACGCGTTAATGCCGCCTAGATGCAACCGGGAAGACACCTACCGTCACCATCCAGGGTTAAGATACCGAATTCCATCGTTGTTGCGTATTCTGTCGATTGGGTGGCAGGTGCACTTCGCCGAATGCTTCCTCTCCGATGTTTGCCGCCGACCATTTCATTGAGCAGAGACGTGTGGATGATAGCTGGACCACGTAAATCGACGATGGTCACGCCGCCCCCGGCATAACCAGCGGCTACGAACCCAACATCTGAATGTCGTAGAGCGGTGATGGGGCCTTGCTGGTCATTCGTCATCGCCAAAGGTAGGAGACCTTCTTTCAAGCCCGGATCTGCTCGTTTGCTGATGTCTTGTATTTTGCCGGGTCCTTCATTCGGGACTGGTTCAGATGGAGGATGGCCGAAGAATTGATTGCGGTTGAGCCGAAAAACCACAAGTTCGCCAGATATCAATCCTACCGAAAGTTCTCCTGTCGCACCAGACATACTCATCTGGGCCACGTCTAGCTTATCCCACCGACCGACTGCTTTTCCGAGATCAACTTGGAGGACACTGGGGTTCTCGATGACGTCGCCATGTCCAGCATCCCATAATCGAATCGTCCCATCGGCGTGGGCCGCTTGAACAATGTTTCTGTTTTCATGTCTCTTGAGAGGCTTGATACCTTCAGCACCGCCGATCAAAAAATGCGGACCATGCTGGCGAACTTCGCGCATGCCGAGCCATCTAGTTCGGTCGACGAATGCGAGCGCGATTTTGGTTACGAACGGATGTACAAATGATAACGAGACGTGTAGTTGGTTGCTGGGTGTGATAGGATGTCCGGTGGGAAAGCTCAACGTGATTACTTCACCGGATGACAATACGGCCATGACTGCTATCGGATCGTGGGAGCCAGCGAAATGCGGAGACGAACGAGGAACCAGAAGAAATGTGCTAATCGCGGCATTGGGTGGTGTTGAAAGGACATGTATCCGTTTGGGGTTGCGAAAGTGACTTGCCAGGAAATCCCAGGTTGATGTTTGGTAGTTCGGCGTGGGACCCAGTTCGATGAACGTCAGACCTCTTGTGGGGTTGGTGGTTGGTGAGCCGCCCGCCAGAAGCAAGCCAGTGTCATCCGGATTCAATTTCGAACACCACGCAATGTGGAAATACGGCTCTTTCACCGTACCAAATCCCGGACTCACTGGGCTGAGAGGGCTCCTGGGGACGTCTCTCGGCGGTCCAGCCCCAGGCACGTTGACGTCTGTGTCTTCAATTGTCCTTGCGTGAATAACCCTGCCATCTCGTGGGTCCCAGAATACCAAGCTCGAGTCGTCATGGGCCGTCAACACGAAGGTGCCGGTTGGATGCCAAATAGCATGTGTCAATCGAGGATGCCGTACGGAGTTGCCGTTTGTGGGACCTCCGTCTCCTCCTCGAGCTCCTGGCGGAAGCTCGTAGTGGAAGAACTTGGTTGCCTTGTTTTGTTTGAAAGAATAGATGACGGCGCCTTCGGAATAGCCGATAAGCAATGTGCCTATGTCCTTGGGGTGGAACTGCATCGACACGATTGGGAGAATCCGTGCTCGGGGGTTTCGCTCACGCCACAGGTTGGGGATTTTGAAGGGTGTTTGATTCTCTCGGTCCAGGTCAAATGCCACAATTTCCCCTGCCAAAGCATGTCAGCAATACTTCCCTTTCAACCCATTCTCATTCTATTCACCCACCACTTTGCAAGCCGGAGAAACAGTAGTCTAGACTGGGGTCTGAGAGGATAGAAACGACCTGACCGGGAGGGGAATAGTTGGCCAGCGTACGCTTCGTGTCAAGGCTGAAGACACTGACATCATTCTTGCTGTCGAGCACAATGAGCTTGTCGGCGCAGAATTGGATGGCTCGAATAGACGACGGTCGGGGAGGAGTGAAGGTTATACAGACTCGCTTCTGGCCGAAGACATAGACAAGACCCGGGCCGAATTGAGATTCATTGGTGCCGACAGCGAGGAGGGACTGGACCGGGTCATAGGCGAGCACAGAGATCTGGGAATTAATACCATAGCGAGCAAACTTTGGATATTGTCAGTCTCCCGGAGAGACTTGTAACCAGAGGGCAGGCGTACGTACGTCGTCTAGCATGAAGGACTCTGGACTAACACCAACAGAGAGATCATTCTGAATGCCGGCCTGCTTGCCGCGAAGGAAGTGCGCCATAATGACTGCGGACGCAGGATCCCCCGCATGACAAGAGGGAGGTTCTGCGCTCTGGCCGACGAGTCCGAGAGACACCGTCGAGGGTTGATTTCAGTATGACGCAGCAAGTCAAGACTGCGGCTGCGCAGGATTGAGGATCGGCGGGAGCCCAAGTGGGCTGAAACAGTTGAGGAACGCGTCGGAGGCACGGGAGGAGTGACCTCATAGCCCCGAGCCCCGTGACTTCTCAGCCTCGTCTCTCAGCCTTACAGTACCTCGGGGATGGGCCGAGTCAAGTTTTGAACTGACTACTGTTCTCTTGCTATTGGGCTCGTATAAAAGAAGGTCTTACGTCCAGCTCGGACCGAGTGAGGGCAAAGTACAATCGCCCCCCCCCGCCAATGAAGAATCAGCAGCAAATGCACGATATTCGAAACCCGCCATGTGCGTAAATGCGAAGTCGTGACGAGATTGCCCATCACCTATTTCCATGTCTATTTTCTCTTTTGCGATTGCCCTCATTCACCGGCGCCTCGATTTCTTAGCCCCTCAAGCCGACCACTTGCTGCCGTAAGTGGCGGCAACACTGTAGGTGCTGTTGGAGAAAGTTTGTCAGTTTTCATCAAGAATGGTAAGGTTTCGAAGCCGGTGCTACATGACCCCCGCGATAACCCCTAGCGACGTGGGTAATATCTCGCAGAGGGGAGGGATTCGCATACAGCCAGTGCTCGGGAGGTCGTGCTCCAGTTGGGAAAAGTTCAAGCTGCATTTGACATTAAACGTTAGCGACGATTCCACCAGACAGCGACCTGGGGAGGGGTTCAACATGGGGAAAGACCCCGCCACCCTTCCATGAACGGGACAACAAGGCGAGCAGATTGATGTTCACCTACTTTCCACCGCCACTGAAGACGTCCTGGTCGAGGTCACCATAGATCTGGTCAGGGCTTGGGACGGCCAGATTCAAGGAGCAGTTGGCACCGAGGGCAAAGTCCGGCATGGTAAATTGAGAGGCCGTGGCCAAATCGTTGGCGGTCTCGACGTAGAGATCTTGCGACCTCAGAAAGGCTTTGTCAGGGCTGACCTGTGAGACTGTCTGGATGTTGTCGGCGAAGAGAACGAATTGGCCGGCCGAAGGGATGAATGGGCAGTTCCTCGAGGCGTACGGCGGGTAGCTACCGCCATAATGCCCGCTTCCCTTTGCGGTTGCGATGCCAGGGAAAGCGGCGGCGGCAATGATTGCGGTCTTCATGTTGCTCGTTGGAAAGGAATTGAATACAAGGAAATACGAAAAGAAACCCCCGGGGCAAAAAATGAGACCTAATGAAAGTCGTAAAGGAAATCTGCTACCCAAGTGAGTGGATGGAGAGACGCTGGATGGCATTGTTCGAGGATTGCGGACCAAGCTGAGTCTTTGTAGACATTGCTCTCCGAGCTTGCACCCCCGTCAATATTCTCTCGAGTGCGGTGCAGAGGTACTTCGTACATTACCTTGGTGATGCAGTAAGTCCCCATACCCTGTAGCCTGTACCTGGGGAAGGTGGCTCAGCCGCCCTGCCATTGAGGGACCGCGAACCTGGTCGGCGTCCTATGCGCGAGTGACTGGGTCCTGGGACAGACCAACCTCTCTCACCGATGCTGGAGAGCCGGATATATTCCGAGTACCTCAGCTTACCGCAATCTCTAATTGGTTAATCAGTCAGTTGGGGCCTCGGACAACATTAAAGCCATCTCATTTAGGAGCGATATCGACCGGGAGATGCCTTTTCGGGGGGCTTGGTTCCTACGAGCGAGGTGACTGATGTCGGCGCGAACAAGGACGACAGGTCCGACATCCGTCGAACAGCCCCAGAGAACATCTCTGGTCGCGTCAACGAACCACTGCTGTTCCTCGTAGCTACCGAGAAGTAGAGGGATCGAGACATGGGCAACGTCGACGACAATCTCCCGCTATTTGACGCATGGGTCACCACGATGCAGCAGCGATTGAGACTGTGTACACAAGGAAAGCTTCGTCCCCGGCTAGCCGCAGTTGGATCTGGTGTGAAGAGGATCCGAGGATCCTATATTGGACGATCGAATACGGGTAAGGGAGGTGCAGAAGCGATATTGGTGGATATTAATACCCGTTGGGCCTCAAGGCTCCCCGCAAGAACCCGAGCGTCCTAGCTGACGGATCAGGATAGGTAGTCATTGGGGTATTATCCTGTGTTGCTGGGCGTCGGATCCCAAAGATGAAAAGATGGACAGAGATCGTTGTTGGCAGAGCCACGCCTTCTCTCGCTGCTTTCAACAGCCTGGCGGAAGGATGGGGCATGTCTTTGGCCCCGGCAACGGCGAGGCCGACCTGGTGTTAGGAGTACTTCGCCGACCATTCATTTCCTGAAATCAAGGCAGACGGCAGGCATATGCTGCCGCAGCTTGAATCCCGTCGACCTCTTCCGGGCTCCGTGGCTCCGACCATGGATGTCAGCGGGAGAAAAGACGATGTGGGGAAGTCGAAATGCGTTCTATTTAGCCCCAGTGCGTACTATTAACTGGTGCTTGCTGTGTTGTGCCTATTCTCCTTGGCAAATAGTTGGCTTGGAGCCCAGCTTGCCCAGCTCACATCTTGAGGACTCCTCTTGCCATAAGGATCTGCACCGCGGGCATCGAATCACTCATGATTTCCGTCCTCTTCAATACAATACCATCATGAGGCGCCCCTTGTTGCTTCACATAGGTGAAGTGAAACCCTCCGGGGATCTTGACATCCCATTCCCTCCCCTGCAAGTCCTTGACCTTCTTCTCCTGCGCGGTTGGTTGCCCCTGACAGTTGGCGAAAAGGTAGGCCTGGCCGATCATCTCCCAGCCACCGTCCGTGTCGAAGCAGACAAGAAAATAAGGCTCGTGGAATTCTTCGGTGAAAGGAGCGTACATGCCCGTGGCTTCTCGGAATGCCGATGCATTGCCGCTGTGGATTGAGCCGTCGGGTTTGACGAGCGTGAAATCAGCAGAGAACTGCAACCTCTGGGTCAGCGGTCGAGGAGCTGGAGTCTTACAACAAACTCTTGCAAAATATTGTTGTCGAGCTTTTCCCACGAGGAACTCACCCAGTCACATTCTTCTTGACCCCAGTCTCCGCGCTTGTTGAAGTTGATTGTATATTCTTCCATCCACTTCATTGCAGGATGCTTGCGAGTCTCATCGTCCCAACTTCCAACGTGAACAAAAGCAGGCTTGGTTGGGTAAGACATGGTGGCTGAGAGGATGATGAAGATGTCTGTCCTTCTACAGTCCAAGGCAGAAACAATACCCTGCGTGATAACGTGATACGAGAATTGGAAGGCTCTGGGGACTTTCTGTTCGAGAGAAGGGTACGACTGATTTTGAGAGCGACGTAAGGCAAGACTTTATAGTCGTGGAAGAGAGAGTCTAGTCCGTGAACACTCAGGTCTAAAACGTCAACATCCATTGACCACAGACGCGAATGCAAAGCCATTCAGCTCAAGTCGCCTGGACAGAGCTCGAGATTCAGCCGCTCAGCCAACATCCATAGCATCAGGGCATGTGGACAGCTGGGAGGCGTCGTCTCCAAGCTCATTCGACTCCCAGGTGGCAGGAACAGGTATAGAATGAACGTGGTTGGCACAGTTCGCCCGGTGCCGACACAGAGGAAAGCGTTCGTAAGCGAGGCTCTTTGAGAGGACAACTAGAGCCCGCTATGCCCCGCCCTTGGGGCGCCAAAGGACGCCATACTAACCGTCTATCGCAGGCGTTCTGAACGGAGGGCCACAGACACAAAGAGCTAAGGACCAGAAGGTGCGGGGGCGTCGAAGGTCCGTTCAGCTCGCAAGCGTTGGGAGCTACATCCTTCCCTTGTTTTGCCCTGTGTAGTCCGGCTCGTGATGGCGATGGGATGGGGGATGGGAAAAGGGATGGGAAGGGCGACGGAGATAGAGATGGAAGCTGATTCGAGGATGGTGAGGAGCAGAGATACTTGTGTTGATGTGCCGCCCAGTAGACAGCAAACACGAAGGGAGAGAAGGTGAATCTCATCGCTTACTGTACCGCTCCCTGCCTCGCTGGGAACCAGGGCAGCGGGGGACGAACCTGTCTATATACACAGCACCTCGGACCTCCAGCATGTACTCCGTTCCCTGTACACCATCCATCTTCCCTCGACTCTTCCAACAAAACACATGGGCTTCATCTCTACCTTCCTGGATCGCTCCAACAAGCGAATTTGCCCAGTTGTCTCTCGCTTACGTCCTGTCCTCAGTGGCTGCCCGACCCCATATTCGCTTCCTTCTCGCTTGGTGACTCTCTCCATGTAACATTTTAGCGAGTTGAAGCGAAGCGTACAGGGGCCTCCCTGGAACTCCTACGCTACACCGTCAAGGCTTACGGACAGAGCCTTGTTTCCTCAAAGGCCTAGATCAAACCAAACCGTCTGAGAAAACATTGGTTGGATGGTGGTCGTCATTATTAGTTGCGTTCTATGTGAATTTTCATGCGGTTGTGCCAGGCAGGCAGGATCCCCTAGAAAAGAACTGTCCACGCCGCTCATCATTCCGCGGCTATTACAAAATTCTAATTGCTGCCCCTCCGAACTCTGGACGAATGTGAAGTAAATAGTGGTGTACAACTGTCGGGGACCCTGGGCCTGCAGTCGACCAAGGGCGAAAACAAACGAGCAGGTCCGAATTCACCGTTTCCGCGTGAGGATCTTCGTAATCGCGTGCCGAATCGTGATGCCCGCCTTCTCGATTTCTTTCTTGGTCAAGCCAACCGTCAAACAGACTTTGAGGGCGGGGGAAGGCGCGTAAATGTCACTTTTGGCACCCGAGGGGCTGGCGGGGAGTGTCTTGACACGGGTGATAAGGACGTTTTGTGACAGGCACTAGATTGAAATCGTCAATTGAAGCCTGGATCGACGGGGACACCAAGACATTCATGGGTGGCTTACCTCCTCTACAATATCCTGCAGCAACTGCTGTTGGTCCTCGATCGTCAACCTCCGCGACGATACCACCTCCGGCTTCAGCACTAGCATCATGATTGGGTTCTCCGGCGCGCTGCTACAGTGCATCCAGTCGCTTCTCGGGTCGAGTTGCTGCCACATCGCCTTGATGTTCTCCTTCAATTGAGCAAACAGGTCTGGCTGAGTCTGCAACATCATCAATGTCTCGCTTGCCGTCACGGCAGACATGGCGGGTAGTGCTGCCGAGAAGGTATACGAGGCCGCCGATAATCGCTGGTGCTCCACAACTTCGTCTGAACCTGCACAGAAGCCTCCTGCGGCCGACAGAGGTCCTGCCATGGAGCCGACAATCATGTCCACCTCCGCTGCGTCAACGTGTTGGTGTTCTGTCACGCCTCGACCGGTTCGGCCTAAGACGCCAAACGACCACGTCTCATCGAGAATCAGTCGGAACTTGTATTTGAGCTTCAACTCAATCTGTACAATCACAATTAGAGCCTTCGTCGGCCCCACCAGGGGTTCCAAATCTGCAACTCACAATCTTTGGCAAATCAACCATATCGCCGACGTTTTCGAACAAGCCCTCGGTAATGATAAACCGTCTCGTCAACGGCTTCTTGGCTTGTTCTTTGGTGACCTTTGCGAGCACCCTCTGCAAGTCCTCCATGTCATTGTGTTCATACCATCTGACTGCACTCCTAGAAATCTGTATTCCCTTTCGGATGGCATAATTCACAGCTTTATCGGCCACAATGATATCCCCCCTCTTTGAGAAAGCGGGAATGACACTGGATATGGTGGAGAATGCTTGAGCATAGATGATGCACGCCGTGGTACCAAGGAAGGCCGCAATGTCCGCCTCGATCTTCATGTGCACGTCTTGGGTGCCGTAGAACCCGGGCGGGCCGCAGGGACCGACTCCATAAGTCCGCAATGTCTGAATCGCCCGCTCTTTGAGATTTTCGTTCGAGACAAAGTTGTAGAAGTTGTACGAGGCCAGATTTGTCACCGTTCGGCCGTTGGTCAATCTGGACCGCGGTCCGCTCGGTCTGTCGCTCCCGAGTCAGTAGGTCTTGTACAGTGCATTTCAAGGTAGACTGACCCGACAATGATGGGACGCCTCTCCAATTCAGCATCTTCAAAGGATGTGGTCTTCCCAACCAAGGGCTCTGGCGTCCATTCATCCACTAGGTCATCGATCTCCTGGGTTCGCGGTCAGCGCTTCAAGGTTCGCCCTCCAGTTTCCCCTGACAATATACCCACCTCGTCCGACAATTTCACATAATTCTGCTTCGTTGAATATTTCGGAGCTAGAAGATACCGGATTGCGAACAGCACAAGGAAAAGTTCGACGGCAGACCGGATCGGGTCGTTCTGGTAACTGGACTTCACATAGCGTAGAAAGATGGCTGACCCGGGGATTTTTTGAAACTGGTCGGCCGCGGTGTTGGCGAGATTCGTGAGATATTCTTGAGCGTCATGAGGGTCCATCTTTGCACCGACACTGGGTGTCAACAGCCTCCCCTGAGACGGAGTAGAAACAGGAACGCGGCGGCCACGGCGCTACTTAAGATCGAGAGTTTGCAGAGGGTTGACGATGTCACAGCCAGCGTAGCCCGCGTTGCCTGCGAAAGGGCCAAAAGGGCTCAATGCGGCACGTCACGTGATAATGGCGGGAAATCAGGGGCAGATCAAATTTCCGGCGGTCGCCGCTCACCAACTCGCCAACAACTCACGAACCGCCTTCTCCATCCGGCCCCCGGCTGGTCGGAAAAGGTCTCGCATCGGACTGAATCGAATAGTATGCCATTTTCAAGTTTACTGTCATGTACAGTTGCAATGTATCTAAGCAAACAAAAGTTCAACCCGGCCGCCTGCAACGCCCCTGTCCACCACCCAATATTGTCAGGTTCACAAAAAACCAGCTGAAGAAAGCACCTATGCAAAGGCCGCTTGTCTATGCCATTTCAATCATTAATTTGTTCGGATCAATGGCCGACAAGAGAATTTCAAACTCATTAGAGGGTCACATTGTCTAGCATGCGCTTGTTTCCCCCCTTTCCGTATGGACCAGTGTATACACACACAACAATCTCCTCGAGGCTGTGGTGAGAGACAGCTTTACCATCGGACGAATCGTCCACCTCCGCCAAAGCTGAAGGGGTTGTTGGAGCTGCTGCTTGAGGCAGCAGCGGTAGCAGCAGCAGTTCCAGCGTCTTGACCAAAGTTGACCAGAGCAGAACCGGTGATGCCTGTGGTGGTATCGTTGTTGTTCTGACCAGTGGGTTGAACGAGGTCAAGAGGAATGGTCGGTAGGCCAGTGATGTATTTTCGGACAATGATAGGCCCAATGATGAGCACGAGGAAAACGACGAGCATAAAGAAATACAAAATAGCGTAACGAATGACACGCCGCTTTCGGAGACGAGACTGTTTGATTGAATAGATGGGAGGTCGAATTTGACGGCTACAGAAGTATTAGTATTGCAATCAGAGTACTGGAAGAAGGGGTGGGGGTAACAATACCTAGGGCGCAACCAGAATAACATGACCGAGTGGAATTTGTCAATGTAAGGAACGCAGAGAGCCGGCAACATGATGAACATGATAATGTGCCCCAGGATAAAGTCCGCTGCGAAGAAGCCTAGCTCAGTGATCTTACAAAGGTATTCTCGTGCGGGCTGGGACATCGAGTGCCAACCCATCGAGTACCATTTGCCGGTCCACCAAGCAATGTTGGAAGTATCGTGTTTGAACTCTCTCGTCAGGAAGAGGGCGATGATCAGCTTGAAGACCAAGCGTTGGAGAGCCACCACAGCAATCATGCCCAAGAGTGCCTTGGCAAAGATCCAGCCCTCGAGGAAGAACATGACTTCCCAAAACGCAAAGAGCATAATGACAGCGACGCCGTGTGCGATGGCGGCAAGGACCGAACCGAATTTCTTGCAGCACATGCTCAAAACAGGACCCATGCAGCAAGCCATGCCGAACAAGCCAGCCAACACGCCAGCATTAACAGCAATGGGGGCAAAAGCAACAATGGCCACTCTCACCAGAGAGTTTGTGGGCGGCTTGACATCAGTCGTTACGCCAGTCTGGGCGTTGATGAAGAGGTAAGGGATCAGTGTGAAGCAAACGAGCACCAGAGGTCCGACAACCTCGCTGAAGAAGACACTCGTGAAATTAGCACGAGGAACGTCGCCAGAGAGTTTCTCAGAGGGTACTCCGAGAGCCTTGCGCTTGTATCCCGTAAGACGAGTACGCGACAGTCGGCAGAAGGCGATCCAAGATGAAGCATGCGACCGCGAGTTACCCCGAGACAACCACCTGAGATAGTCTCTGTAGTCGATGAAGAAATCGTTCCAGGCGAACTGATGGGGGTTGAAAATGAAAGGCGAGATGCAGAGGCCGAGCAGGGAGACCCAGAACCACAGGAGCCAGGCACCCCAGACCGTGATCGTGCCAAAGAGCAACATCATCAACGACCGAGCTCCGAGGTAAATGGACGGACCAGCAAAGCGAGAGTAGAGAACTCCGAAGGGGATACGCGCTGTCGCAAAGCCACGACCGGTACCGATATATCGAGCGCCACCAAAGGAAAGATCCTGCTGAATCGAGCTCGCATAGATCTGGCACACAAAGACCTCGAATATAGGAGAGGCGGATGCAAAGTGCTTAGCCAAACGAGTTGCAGCGCGCCAAAACCCACGCTCAGTCAACTCCTGGACCACCAAGGGCACGAAGGAGATGAAGAAGACGATAAAGATCGAGACAACGCAACGCTCAACCCATTCCATAATAGGCGTCAAGTTGGTGCACCCGGTAGGCTTGAGAGGATCCGTTGGTGGAACATTTCGGTTGTAGAAACAGATGATGGTCTCGTGTCTCAGGGCACCCAGGTTGATCAACACTATCATGAAGAGCTGCACCGACAACATGATGAACATGTTGTTGATGTGGAAACCAGGATGGGCATAGTAGAAAGACAGGAAGCGGTCCAACGGCAACTGAGTACCGAGATAGTAGTACTCTCGGGACAGCATTTGTTCACCCATACCAGTGCCGATCTTGGTCGTGAAGTTGAGAATGGAGCCAAAACCAAGATCACGACCCTTTCCACACTGGTAGTATTCGCAATGTTTGATGCGGCCGCCACGGATCAGGGCATTCATTCCAGCGTAGATATCTTCGTTAAGGTGGAGCCCTTTCTGAGCCTTGGAGACACCACCTCGAGTTGTCATGAAGACTCCGTTGAGGAAATCAGGGTGACCATAATGGAGCTTGCCACCGATTTGAGCCAGGGTACGAGCGAAGAGAGTGCCGAATGTTTGTTCCTTGCCAGCGGCCACGTCGCCAAGCACACCGATGTTCTCAGAGAAAATGTACTCGCGAGCACCGAGGATGGCAACTGGGTTGGTCTTTGTCGGAGGAAGTCCAGGAGTGTATGGCGAGACATTATCCGTCGTCATCTCCTCGAACTCGGCTAAGACGCTTCGGATTTTCAGGCATTCTTCCAAGTAGTTGTCTTGATTGGCGTCAATAAGCTGGATGTATTCACCACGATAGAAGATGATCGCATGGTTCTGGTTGTCGGACTTGCCGTCCCCGAGAATAGGATTACCGGAAAGTTGGATTCTGAACTTCGGTCGCCGCATTCCATTCTCAAGTAGTTCAGAATGGCCGTCGATCAGAGCAGAGTACAAACGAGGTTCCTCTCCCTCGTTCTGCGGTGGCTCCTCATCCAGATAGGCGATTTGAAGGTCTGGATATGCACGAAGCAAGAATTCGGTGTTTTCACGTTCCTCTTTCTTGAACTTGGCATAACGCTGCATGGAAACCACAATCTTAAATTTGCGTCTGGCCATGCGCTCGAGTTCACGCTCCAGCTTGTCAGAGTTGCCGCCGAACATTTGTACGACTTCAGGGTTTTCAACGCGATACAAGAGCTTGATGGCTCGGCTGTAGTTCATGAATCCAGAAATTGTGCGGTACAGTGTTTGAGACCGGAGCGAGGCCCAGATTCGAGTTCGCAAAGTATATTCTGGAGCCGCCGACTTGAACCCAATGCAGTAGAAAGGAAGATCATCGATCTTGCTCTTCGCTGTGTCTTTCTCAGACTTTTCATAGTCGCCGTTGAACTGAGATGTCTCATCCGCAAGAATCTTGGTGTCTTTGACGAAGCAGTCCCATTCGTGTGGGTGAAGCTGTTTAAGGTACTCCAGAAGGGTGACACGGGAGTAAGGTTCATCCTCACGGATGATTTCTCGCAAAGACAACAGAATCTTCTCTCCGTAGTGAGGGATAAGGACTGTGAAAGTCGGCATGTTGTCGACCGGGAGAGGTTCGGGGATAGGCGTAGACAGAGACTGGGCAAAGAAGGAGATACGACGCTCGGCTTCGCTCTGTGACGGGAAAAATTCGGTCTTGAACGAGTGATCTTCCTGGGAAACAAAGAATGTCGGCGCACGAAGCGTACGCTTGCCCTCCTGCTCTGAAGGCACTTGATGGTAGAGGAGCTTCTGGACGTGGTCGATGGCCAGAAGGTGTTCTCTGTACATGGAAATGACGATTGCGTTCCAGACTTGCGAGATAAGAACCTTCGGCTTATACTTGATTTCCATATCCGTCGTGGCCAAAACTTTGGAGTAAATTCGCTTCGGCAAACGAGAGAAAATGTTTCGCCAGGGCGTCCAGATCGAGACACCTAGGTAGAACGATCGAGCAACCGAGAAGACGCAGTTCCAGATGATGTACCACAAATAGGTATCCAAGAAGAACAGAATCAGGTCAGTAAAGAACATGATACCGAGCAAGATCTGAGGCTGGTACTTGCAGAGGTAATCTTTCAGAATCTTATCTCCCTGACAATTGCGGATTTTGGTGTAGGATAGAATCTTAATCGGGTCTCTGAACGACAGAGTCAGGAAGAAGTACGATTCAGCCAATTTGGCGGCGAAGACCATGATCCACAGACCGAACGACATCCACATGTCGTTACCCTTGAGACGAGGGTACGAAGCAGTGAAAGTCTGACTGGCGACATAGCGACGACTGTTTCCGGTCAGGTAGCTTCCAAACAACCCACCCAAAGGCATGATGGAGAAGAAGAAGAACGTGGCCAAGGCAACGAGGAATTGAACCACACCCAAAATCAGAGAAATCTGCGACGTTTGAGTGAAGCCAAATATGTAGACGCTGGGCGCAACGTTGAGGATGAAGACGCCGATCAAGAAGAGAAGTCGCTTGGTCAAGTGCTGAGCACCAGCCCATTTCCGCGGAACGTACGACCACTCAATGAGGGTAGCCAGGATGTTGATCAGAGTCGCGATTGTGCCACCCAAAGCCACGGCAGACCATTGAGCAGCAGCGTGAGGCTTGTTGTTCAGTTGTTGCTGGTAATTCTTAGTGTACAGCGTTGGGGAGTTGAAAGCCGTGTAGAACCAAAACGTAGTAAGATGGATGACCCAAATTCGATTGAAGTTGACAATTAGGTGGAACCAGGACCTGGTTTCCTTGTAGGTCTTGAAGAAGACCTTCTTCCAGTTGACCTCGCCTAGTTTGAGGTACCTCTCCGCGGGTGGAAGATCAACCATGCGCGACTTGTCGTTCATGACGATTCTCTCAATCCCTTCAGGATACCAGAAGAGCTGGTTGATGTCGTCGTACCCAATGACCCTATTATGATCCTTTTCTCGGCGCACATACTTGCCGTCGATAATCTCGTAGGCCTGGTCACGGATGTAGGTATAAAGAGGGGTGATGACATTGTTCAAGTAGGTGAACTCTTCGACCGGTTCGACACGATTCTGGCAAGCGGGAGAGTGCAAGTAGTCGTCTGCACATTTGAAGATGAAGCAGAGAGCTTCGGGCGTGAAACGAACTTGGTTGGCTTCACCCCAGCAAAGCAGGTAGAGTGCGATCTGGCGGGCACGGTCATGCTGGGACATCTTGTTCATGCGAGTCTTCCAGCGATATTCGGCGGCTTCGAGAGAATTGTCACCTTCCAATGCTTCGAGCGTCGCCTCCTCATTCTGGGGATTTTCCTTTGCCTTCTTCGCCGCAGCTTTCCTTGCTTTTCTTGTCCTACGATTTGCCTTGCCGAGCTTCATGTTGGCAAAGCCAACGGCGTCATCAAGATCAAGATGGGCGGCGAAATACCACCGGCGATAGTTGGCATTGTCGCCTCCGATGTAATCTGCGTGGAGGGACAATAAAGCCTGATTCGGAGTCATCCTGGAAGCTCGAGAATCCAACAATGTCATCATGTGGTCGTACATATTGCGCATGCTGTCCCGTTGGAATCCGAATTTGGCCGTCAAATCCAAAAATATGTCTTCAACCTCCTCTTTCGAGAGTGGGATCTGAGCATCAGAGGTCCAGGCCGGGTAAGGCTCCCGAGAACGCTGGCCAGCTGGCAAGGCGTTGTTGTAGTCCATCCCATAGATGGGAGTCGAGGCACCGGATGATCTGTTACCGCCGTAGGATATTTGAGAAGACGGTGGTCGGTATCCGCGTCCACCCTGACCGTCATAGCCGCTGTTATAGCGCTCGTCTCCTCGGCCGTAGTAGTCCATTTCAGCTGCACGAGCCATATCTGATCTCATAGTGAAGTCACTGAATGTTTCCGAGTCCTCTTCGGAATCATGGCCGCGGCGCCTCGGGCGTTGACCCTGGTTGTATTGCTGTCCAGCAGCTCCCTGGTCGTAGTATTGGCCGTCATAGTAGTCGTCTTGATACCCCTGATGACCTTCGTAGTAGCCACCGTCGTTGTGGTAGGGGTTTGATGCATCGGCGTTGTAGTAGCCCCTAATTGAGTCAGTCGCCCAGCAGAAGCATCCGAGAGGCATATTCCTTACGATTCATCATAATAGCCTTCACCTCCGTGTTGTTGGTGACCATAGTCATACTGGTCATGGTAACCGTGTTGGTCCTCCTGGTAATAGCCGTCGTTTGGATGATGCTGGCCGTAGCCATCATCGTAGTCGCCCTGTTGAGGGTGGCCTGACATTTTGGGTACAATTCCTAGAGCACGTCAGAGGTCAACAAGTGGCCAGCCGAATGAAGCAATTGTCATGTTTGCACGAGAGAAAACCGCACGATCGAACTTTGATCCACTCACTTCAATGTAGTCCCATGAAAAATGTTCCCGGGTTTAGAGATGCGTCACACGCAAAAAGGGTGATTCCGTGCACTTGCAGTATGGTAATATTAGGCGTGATCCCGGTATAAGCAGCGAATGTCGGATAGGAGGTAGGCGGCGCAGCGAAATGATGGAAACCACTCTGCGGGCTGGCTCTCTCTGTTTCTTGAGGAATTCCAAAGTGACAGTCCTTCGAGGGCAAGCTGGTTCAAGGCGTGGAGAGCGCAGTCAAAAGATGGATGGAGGGAATGGCGGTAGCTGAACTGAGTGAAGGTGGTTGCTGTGAAACGAACGAAGGGGGGAGGTGCGTTGGTTGCTCAGCCAATGTGCAGCTGCAGAGGGCGCGTTTTGGGCGGACAGGCGTCGCCCTTATTTTACGGATTCCGAGCTGACAATTGCTCTTTCCTAAGGCTGGGGTAACCCGTCCTCGTCGTTCCTGCCTTCTTTCTCGCAGCGACTGAAGCGAGTGAAGGAGGATCACGAGGAGGAAAAACGACAGTAAGAAGGATGTAGAATCCTGACGGGGGAACCAAGGTGCGAGGCTGGTGAGTTGAATAATGGAACGACAAAGGGAGCTGGAGCTGGGCACACTTGCAGGACCAGGGATGGAGCAGGATTGGAGGGGAGGTGGCCAGACTGGAGTCGCTCAGGTCGTGCTTGTTTCGGGATTAGGATTAGGGGGCACCGGCTGCTGGTGGCATGGGCGTGCACAGGCTAGTGGGTTAGAGATTCAGGCGGCCTTTGGGATTTGTCGGGTGAATGGTGCGGTGGGTGTTGCCTCGAGGTTGTGATTTCGGGCCGGCAGGGGATGGCCAACAGCTGCAAACAGGTGATGGCAATTGAGGCTTAACTGTCACCCACACACCCCGGTCGCCGACAAGGGGGCAGGGATCAACAAAACAAGGAACAAGGGGGGGGCTGGTGGGCTGGGCACTGGGCAAATCTGAACCAAGGGCCATGAACAGCCAACAAACGCCACACTCTCATTTGATTCTTTGTCTGTCGCCATTCCGGGCTTTTTGCACATCCACTGTTGTTGCTGGCTACTCTGATCATCGCAGTTGCCAGTCAGAGACTATGTAACTCTTGGTAACGGATTTTGCGAGTTTTGCGGTTCCCTGCAGTTCACTCCTCTCTCCTTGATTGCGACACATCAAGAGCGTCATCTACGTCTCCACTTGACCTACATCGCTTATTGCGCTACGGACGCGCTTCCCGCCTTGCTGCAGCTCGATTGCTATCTCTGGCACAACCGTCAAGCTAACCCGTGGCTGGGATTGTGGCTATGCATAAGAGTGCAGCAAGATCGAGCCTCACGTTAGATGCCTTAATTGCCTTGATGTACCGAACACGGGGGTACAGTATGCCCTCATCCTCAATAACCTGCCACCAGATTCATCGCGCACGGGACGGTTTGTTATCATGTACCAGTACTGCACAGGCATGAGGGATGAAGCTCTCTCTGTCTCGTTGGCGGAGACACTGCCCGGCTCGCAGGTCACACAACCCTTGTTTCATATCATGGAGGTTTTTTTACGTTGCAGATCTCAGCTGCGTCTCGGACAATTTTGTTGGCAGAACATCTGCATGTATGTGTGGGCCTGCTGGCAGTGGAAGCACTGGACGGACTGTGGTGCCGGAATCCTCCTCCACGTTATTATTCGGATGCACGACAAGGTCCTAGGTACATATCTGCCTCCCGTGCTTCTGAAGGACAGAACGATGAGCTGCGTGGGTGACGAGCACAAATCATGCAGCTGACAAAAGACATCCGAAGGACGGTCCACGCACTTCTTCAGGCGCAGATATCCTCCGCGTAAAACGGCCTCGCTGACTCCGGGCGCCGGTGACCGACTCGTGGATAATACTTGTATGTACTCGGGTATGTACTTGGTACAGTACCTACAGTAGGTACCGAGTATGGAGGTACAACCATCTACTTCCACCATACCTAAGTAGTAGGTAGGCCTCGACTGGTGGGCTGTGTAGCGCTCCGTGGCCTGTTTGCTCGAACATGTGGATGAGCAGGAGCATCTACCCTGGTGGGTTTTTCTGGTGAGGTCTTTTACAACCCTGGCAGAAGGCCTGCAGAGTCTGCACAATGCGATTGTGAAGTGACCCGTGTTTACATCCATGTTGTGTCCAGACATCCAGCGACTAATGAGCAGCATTCGAAAATTTATTCTTCTTCTTCCATGATCCCACTGTGGCTCCTGTGGCTTGACGCCAACAAAGCCAAGGTGATTGTTTTTTTGTGGATCTATTTGATATCGGATCGGCCGCCATTGACGCCGGTGGATTGCTGGCATGTCCCGATGAAGAATGCTCTAAGTCCAACCTTGACAATCCAGCTCCAGCATGTCTTATCATGGCTTCTTTCGCCAATTTCGTGCGGGTGCATCCTCTGTTCCCATGATCCTTTGGAAATTGTCCAGATTCAGCGCGCTCTACATACCCAAGCACTGTACTGGGTACAAGCACTCTCGACCCTGTTCTTATGCCAAACCTGATTTTGCCCACCTCAAACACGGCATTTGGTGTCCAATCTTTGGAGTATCAGGGGAAATAAGCTTTGCTAGGAACAATACTTACTGTAGATGCGGGAACCGCTTAGAGTGGCGAATTGCTATTTCCGGTGGACCAGCCTGTCCTGGCCTCATGAAATCCCAGAAGTCGTCATATCCCAGGGGCTAGATAGCGCGATGGAGAAGGATCGTGTCGGGCGTGCACCACCCCTGGACCACTGGATACGACGGGGTGGAAAAAGGGGCCGTCCTCCAATCGACTTTCTCACCGTGCCAGTAACCCAGACGAATCCAATTTCGCCCTGGACAAATGGGAGCCACTTTGCGGAGAGCTGAGTGGGCATGCCAGGGTCATCATTATCTCAAAACTGGTCCAAGGCCGAGACACAGCTGTGCTTGTTGGAGCTTCAGAAGGATGCCCAGGATGATCAAGCCGTGAGACATGCAGTGACTTTCCTCCACACTCTCGACCACCATTTGTTACAAATATCTGTGGCAAATCATCGATTTTCTTGCAGGGGGCTGGACCGGAAATACACGATGGAGGATAGCCATACCTTGAGAAACATATCGACAATAGGACAATGGTCAAGGGAAGGATGTCTCTAGTCAGCAGTCCCCCAAGTGGGAGATGGCAAGGGCTCACTCAGGATAATTCTTTTTTAAACTCGGAGTCCCTCGTACTTGATTCTCTTCTCTCCCTCCTACGCACCTGAGAATATCGAGTAGTCTGCGGCTTGTTCCTCGACCGCGTCGATGATCATGAGCTGCTTAGCATCACCTAGGATGCGATGGACTACGGGTAGCTATGTACATACATGTGTACTCCGTCCATAGCTGGTGTAGCCACAGTCCACAACCTCGACGAATCAATACCTACCATCATAGCTCGATGGAGAAGGGACGCGTGTCGACTGCGTTGATGTTGCGCCGGCAATGGCGGCAAAAGCAGCATCGAAACCCGATCTGCTACAAGTCCGAGGACCAATTGACGACAGACGAGCCCGGGGTGCCTCGACGGGGTGCTGTTGGTCTGCCCCCCGAATAGATGCTGATGTGCCAACGGGAATGCGCACGAGTCGTCCGGAAGTGCCCCCGGAAAGAAGCGTGGGCGGTGCCTGTGAGAACTGAATCTGGGACTTCCGTTCAGTGGCTCAGTGGCCCGAGGCGCCTGAAGAAGGGGGCGACGGGGGGGGGGAAATGGTGAACCCCGGGGCAGTTCGGCTGTGTCCACTCTCAAAGCACACCAAAAGACACCAAACCCCATGCATGCATTGAGCGGAGGGGGACGCCAGGACACCTACTCTCATCCCTTGAAATCGCTTCCCCCTTTGATCTGAACTCGCCGTCGTCGTCAGTTCCTCCTGTACCTCATAGTCTACCACTTTGCTTGCACACAGTTCTTTCTTACCCTTTCGCACCCTTTTTCTCACCTTCGTTACTCTTCGCCGTTCTCTTCCCCTTCGTGACATTCTTTTCCATATCTCTAACATTGCCGTCCTTCGTTCCTGCCTGCTTGTTGGGCAGTGACAGCTCGTTACTGTATCAATCACCCTCCTCTCCCGGGGAAACAACATTCTTGCCGTCAGGTATCTTCAGACCGTCTTCACACCTCTTAAGCGCACGCGCTCGCTCGTGAAAGACTACATTCCTCTGTTCACCTACATTTCTCGCACATTCGCATCGCCATGAAAGGCTTCTCTGCCGTTGCGACTGCTGTTGCCGGCGCTACTCTTTTTCTCAAAGCCGCATATGCAAATGTGGACCCTATTGTCATTAAAGTACGATGCCACCCGACCCCATTCTCCTGCGGTGAAGGGATGAACAGCACTGATTTTTTCTTTGTTTCCAGGGCTCCAAGTTCTTCTATCAAACCAACGGGACGCAATTGTGAGCACACACGCGACTGTCGCTCCATTAATCGTTGGCTAATGTGGTAAACAGCTATATCAAAGGCGTTGCCTACCAACGTGCGTCCCCCTCTCCGGCTCCTCGGTGAATATTATAATTGACAAGTGGAAAAGAGGATTATCTAGGGAACGGCACAACCTCGAGCGGCAATAACAACTATGTCGACCCTCTGGCTGACGCATCGACATGCCAGCGAGACATCCCCTACTTGATCCAACTGGGCACCAACACCATCCGAGTGTACGCAGTTGACCCCACTCAAAACCACGATGAATGCATGAGTATGCTTGCGAACGCCGGCATCTACGTCATTTCGGACCTGTCATCCCCTAGCACCTCGATCAACCGTGATTCTCCCACATGGAACGATGATCTGTACGCTCGCTATACCGCCGTCATTGACAACATGGCAAAATACACAAATACCCTGGGTTTCTTCGCAGGAAACGAGGTGTCAAACAACAACACCAACACCGATGCCAGCGCCTTCGTCAAGGCTGCTGTCCGCGACATGAAGGCCTACATCAAGCAACAAAACTACCGGTCCATAGGGGTGGGCTATGCTACCAACGATGATGCCGACATTCGTGTCAATCTCGCCAACTACTTCGACTGCGGAAATCCAACTGATGCCATTGATTTCTGGGGCTACAACATTTACTCGTGGTGCGGAGACTCCAGCTACACCCTGTCTGGCTACGATCAGCGCACCAAAGAGTTCTCGACCTACAACGTCCCCGTCTTCTTTGCCGAGTATGGCTGCAACGTTGTTCAACCCCGTACATTCACCGAAGTTCAAGCGTTGTATGGCCCTCAAATGAGCCCTGTCTGGTCGGGCGGCATTGTCTACATGTATTTCCAAGAGGCGAATGACTATGGTGAGGGCGGACTATTTTCCAATTCGTTCCACTCGTACTGACAGATAGTTAGGTCTGGTCACTGTCTCTGGCGGTTCGGTGAGCACTCTGGCCGATTTCAATGCCTTATCCACCCAGATTGCGAAAATTGACCCCACCGGTGTCAACGCAAAAGACTACACCCCCACCAATACTGCTCCTGCCGCCTGCCCGACTGTTGGCGCCGATTGGCAAGCATCGTCCAGCCTGCCTCCCACGCCGAACCAACAACTCTGCCAATGCATGTTTGATGCTTTGACCTGCCGACCAAACAACGTGGCCGAGGCCGAGATTGGTAACTTATTTGGCATTGTTTGCGGCCTTGCCCAGGGTGTCTGCAACGGTATTGCCGCCAACGCCACCACGGGCGACTATGGTGCCTATGGCATGTGCAACCCTGAGCAACAGCTTGGTTGGGCACTCAACACCTACTACGAACAACAAGCTGCCCAAGGAAACGGTGCCTCGGCCTGCGACTTTAGTGGATCGGCCTCGACAGCATCCCCAACAAGCCCGACTGGAAGCTGCGCAACATTGATCAACCAGGCCGGTAGTGGAGGTACTGGTACGGTCACCTCGGCACCCAGCGGCACGGGTGGGTCAGGATCGAGCTCCGGCTCCAGTTCTGGCTCCAGCTCTGGCTCTGGTGGCAGCGGCAGCACCTCCAATGCTGGTATGCCTGGAGTCTCCACTCCCGGCCATATGGGCGTTCTGCAACTTGTGGTTTATCTCACGATTGCATTCGTGTCGGGAGCCGGTATGATTTTGTTGTAGAGACAGGGAAGCGGGGGTGAAATCTGCGTGGGTGCATTGGTTAACAGCGCGCTTTGTTCATATTGGTTTGTAGGGTCCCTCATAGTCACAGCTCGTCAACTACTTGAGTCGATAGGAGATGTAATTGACTGCATCGCCGGGGTTCGGTGAGCACCAAAATCAGTTGGTCTAGAGAGTATCCCAAGCAGAAAACGAAAAACAATTCAAACGTATTCACAGGTCCTATTATTCACCTGGCAGTGTACTTCAATCCTTTGTTCGGTTAGCGCCATCCCCCTTTCTTGGTCGACAGCCTTGCGTGGATGGATGGAGCCGGATGATTGTCGGCTCCACGAAGTCAGACCACTGAAAATGTCCAAGCCGACTCTTATGCTAGTAGATGATCGAATATTCTGAGTATCCGTTGGAGTTTGTTTAAGAACCTTGTCATCGCCGTGATTTCCGGAACAGTGGACTGTACAGGAGAAATGAATGCCTGAGGCGAACTCATAGGACAATCCAAGCTGCCACAGGTCACTCTGCTGCCTGTTGGCGAAGAATCCAATCCAGAGATCCCAAACCTCAGTAGGGACACAGTCTTACCATTTGATCCGCTTACACAGCCTTGATCCGTCAACATCAACCCCTCCGTTGCCACCAACACTGACAGAACTTTTCTCTCCTCTCGCCAGCCTCAGATTAAGTTCAGATTTCGCCTGCTGCAACAAATTCCATCATTCTTCGACGCGACCAAAGCTAACTATGGCTGCTGCCATGTACGGCGTCCGTGAACTTTACGGAGGGGCTCTAACCGTGGAGTTGCCCGTGGAACTTATTGATTCAAGGTGAGTGGAGCATTCATACGGCGTTTTGGTGCCGTCTCGAACGCCCTGGCGGGTTGGGAAGAGGCGAGCGAGGGAGAGAGCTGGGCACGCAATTCTGCCCAGCCTCGTCATATTAGAATGAGCTGATGGTCTCTGCTCCTCTCCGTCAGCAGGTGCATCTTTGACGTTTCTTTGCAGCGAGTCTCGGCTAACGGGTGACTGACTTTCAACGTCAACAGCGACATCCGCCAAATCCCAGACCATCAAGAAGTCTTCCTCTCGCCGACGACGCTCACATCCATCATCTTCGAGATCAATAACTACGTCGGACCCAGCGTTACAGACCCCAGGGCCTCCCCCGGGCCCACAACGACTACCTCGACCGCAACCCTACCAGATGGAACGATCACGACCACGACCACAACAGCCGTCAGCCAAACAAGCAACGGTACCGTACAGCGGCCAAAGGCGGAGTTGGATGCCGAAGCCGCGAAATACCACTTCACCGACGTGATTTCGCCGCTAGACACGTTGGCTTCCCCTCTGCCGAACCCACAGCCCGTGAAAATGGTCGATGCGAGCCTGGCAAGCTATCCCGCGTACATGCTGGCGGGGAACATCAACAGCTTCGAGACATCGCGTCCGGCCCAGCGAAGCCCACATGGAGGCCAACAGATCGCCCCGTCGGCCTTCGCCCCTCAGCAGCAGCCGCAGCTGCGTTCGCTGGTGCACCAGCTCGCCCTCCTGATCCGTCTTCAACCTTACGGCACCGACCTGTGCGTCCGCATCAACGTCCCGGTCAAGGAGTTCATCGAGGCCGGCCAACGCACGGGGTCAACCGACCGCGGCGCCACGGAAGCCATGATTGCGCAGGAGGTCGGGTATGCGCGGGACATACTCACCAGAGTCGTGGCGACCTTGGCGGTCCGGGATTGGCGGCTCTTCGATGCATGAGCAGCACAACACCGCTTGGGAGTTGTCGAGGGCGATAGAACCTTCGCGCGTGCGAGAGAGCGGGGAGGGGCAGAGCCGAGAGTAGCCCTCTCTCTGAGCAAACGAGCAGCACAGGTGCGTTTGACAAAAGCTAAGCGTGCTTTGTTTGGAGATTCGAGATCTGTATTTTGGTTTTCTCTTTCTACGACCCTAAATTTTGAAAGGGAAGATTGTTAGGGCGCGATGACTCTATGGACGACCTATCTTGTCATGCGGTACCACGGACCGAGAAAAAGGGTGAGGGTTCGCCAAGGGGACCAGGGGCATAAAGGCAACGTTCCTGACTCGGATTTCAGACAGAGTCAATGGTAATACTGCTCGTCAAGCATCAGCGTAGCCCGCGTCAAGTTCTTCTAGGGTAATGTTCACATCCAAACCATCAGCAAGGCACTGCTCCTCTGCCCTTTGCGTCGTCCTGGGAAGGTGAGCCCAGATAGATAGGTATAGATGACAGGCGCTGAACGGTGCTTGCCTGGAAGATGGCGACGGACCGAAGCATCATGAATGTAATATTCACGCATACACACGGCTTCAACACTTTGCCGGGTGGTAAAAAGGAACAGTGTGGCTGTATCAGAATTCGAAACTCACAATCGTTTTTTTCATAGTTGTCTTTGCAACGCTCTTATAGATACGCCAGACACCCGCAAATCTGCCGGAAAATGCACATGTTCAACCTTGCAAGGCCATGGTCCAATCTCCTCTCCCTCCCAAAAAATGTCGCCTTCCCGAGTGTGGACGTCGCGGCACATCTCTCAACTCTCATTCCTACAATAACCACCAAGCAATCAATCGCTCAGCTCAATCGTCTCGATCATCCTGCCTAATACACTGCCGCCAGTGCTCGAGCTTGTGCTCCCTGCACTTTCTTCCCTCTTCAAACGCAATCCATGACTTCCCCTTGTTTCTCTCTTGACCGGACTTGCCCTTGGCTTCGGCCTCACTTGTACCAATCTCCCTTTACACTTCCCACATCGATGTTTTTCGACATCAACACTCTTACTGTGCCGTCCGTATTCTGCCCCACATCCTTCTCCCTCATCCCACTTGAGGACGTCCGCCGCCGCCGCCGAGGTCTCCTTGCGGCCAACGCAAACCCAGAGGTATTTGTGATTGATCGCATAGCTATGTTTAGTTGTGACGTGCACCTTTCTCCAAGATTCAACATCGGTCGATCGCAAATGCGAAGTGACTTTTGCGGCCCAGTTCTTGAAACTTGCACCATGAGGTTGGTCGCGCACGTTACTGATCATGAAGTTCGTCAGATGACAGAATTCATGCGCGAGGGTGTTAACCAGACGATCTTCACAGTCTATGATTTTCTCAGCCAGTTCAATCGACGCGAAGTGTTGCACTTTCATTCCCAGGCCGCTAGCCTCATTCATATTGTTGCTTTTGACGGGTGAGCCAGATGGCTTGGTAACAGTTCTCTTCCAATTTGCTCGGCCAGCTGTTGAACGGAGGGTTTTTGACCAGATGATCCGGATACCGCCTGTGCTGGATGATAGCCGGTTGAGTTGGGAGTTGGCGACTTTTTCGTCGAGCTCATACAGCAAGTCTCGCGCAAGTTGTTCTTTTTGGGAGTCAAACACCTTCTTCCGAGCTGCTGCTGCGCGTTTCTCTTCTGCTAAACGTTTCTTCTCTTCCTTCTCTGGACTTTTGGTCGGGGATTTTGACTTGCGTGGCGACCAGCAAGGACTAGGAAGTGAATCAGAATTGCTAAAAGAGTTGTCTTTCTCCTCGTCCTCCGAGTCCGACCACACTTGAAACCGATCAAAGAGACGTTTCCTCGGAGATGTTGCTGGCACTTTCTTCGGAGAGTATTTGTCATTCCAGTCGTTGACCACATTATGATCCCAGAACGCGTCCATGCTCTGACGATGCGGCGACTGTGGGATAGCCTGTCGCTTGGAAGGGGACAGTAACTTTGAGGGTGACTTGGGTTTCGAAGGTGATCGGGGTGGCGTGGCTGGCGGTGTCTTGAAGCGATCGCGTGCCTCGTCGGCGGCGGGCTTCTTCCACACATCTCCTGAGCCCTCGTCAAAATAGCTGTCGACGGGCTGGTCCTTGGAGGGCTTCATTAGTACAGGCTTAGAGGCAGGCGGAGGGAGTTGAATGTGGGCATCGAAGTTCTTGAAAGGATTCGAGTCTCGGGAAGATTGCTTCCATGGCAAGACAGGAGGAATTTGAGGTGAGCGTAAACTGGGTCCGTCATTAAATTTGGTCTCGGGAGAGACGGTTGGGGACGAGGTTAGATCGATCACTTCAATTTCTCCTCGCATCGCCCTGGAGTTCTGGTCCTCTAGGGAAATGTCTCGCAGTGCATTCGATAGTGTCTCTGCCGGAGGGTTCTCCTTGTCCGATTCGCCGTCATCACCAAAGCTGAGGCGCCGCCGAGTTGGCGACCCCCGGCGCAGTCTTCTTCGCGGGCGCACTTGGGGGACATTCATCGTCGGTCTGCTATAATCATCTTCGTCCGAGTTCGACGCCGAAGAATCATAGTAGCTCAGCTCGGCGTCATCATCGACAATAAAGCCGCTCAGATCTGTGTCTACGTCGTCCTCTTCGTCCTCCCTACCCGAATCCTCGGTGTCATCGTTGCATCGAGCCTCTTTCAGGACGAATCTGCTCGCATGGCTTGGCTTCTGCTTGTTTCCGCGGTTGCTTTTCTTCCCCTTTGAATGTGTTGCACCCTCTATCATTCGAGAATTGGCCGGCTTCTCGACCTGGTCAAACGCCTGGGGTCCCCAGACACTCGTCGTCGAATCTGCTATTGCAGCTGACGCCTCTCCATCTTCCATGACCAAGGCCTTCAGCGGATTCAGTAGGGGGTCTACACGGGCTAATCTGAGGTTCCTTTGGGGACTTGCGGGAGAGCGGCGGTTGTTGGAGGTGACATGGGTCTCGGCGACAGTGAGATCTCGAGGGAGAGGCGGGATGTCCTGGAGGAGGGACGGGTTTGTTCTGCCAGGCTTCGTAGCTTCTTTGCGGCTGCGCCCCTTCACTGAGACCCCGGGGTTACTGAGTTCAATTCTCTTTCTTGAGCTCGGCACATCTCGCTGTTTCTTCTGAGGCGATGAAGACTCCTCGACTGAGGTCTTCTTGCGCGGGGATCTTCGCAGGACGGTACTTGTGCCGGTGGCCATTAATGGCTTGGGAGCGAAGATGGCTCTGAGATCCCGAAAATCGCCTAATTCGAACGGGTATGCGGACATGATGGTCGCCTTGCTGTAGTCGGTGAAAGGATGTCGCCGTCATTGAACGAGAAGCAGGTCGTGGTGTTTACGGTTGTGTGCATCGAATGCGCTGCCACGGCAACGGATCAAAGCTCATGCCGCTTTAATGTGGCAGTATCGAAATCTACCCCCCTTTGCCCCCTTCAGATTTATCTCCCTGACTTGATCATTATCCATCACTCGGTCAATGATACCTGTCTCGGATGTTCTATCTTTATCAAGCTGCAGCCTTCTCTACGTCCTCTTTCTCCCGTCTTACAAAATCTAATCTTGTGTTGTAGCATGGTCGTATGGGTCCGTGCACGATTGGTTGGAGGTTGTCGCTGGGATCGGTGGGAGCAATCTTCCGTCTTGTTCAGCACGCAGTCCACGCATCCAGGCGCTCTGCTCTCAAAAAGGGCAGACTTACCTTGAAGGTCTTGATGAGCCGCGCCAGAGCCTTCTTCATTTCGATCATTGCCAAAATGCGCCCGATGCAGATCCGCC
This sequence comes from Cladophialophora psammophila CBS 110553, assembly GCF_000585535.1. NCBI lineage: Eukaryota > Fungi > Ascomycota > Eurotiomycetes > Chaetothyriales > Herpotrichiellaceae > Cladophialophora > Cladophialophora psammophila. Next base: position 283,810 of record NW_006912938.1, on the reverse strand, counting down.
GTCCGGTACTGAAACCGAGCTCAGCGTGGTCCATCTGCCTGAACTGCTCTTCACTGAGCCCGATCCATCGTTCTGGTATGAACTTCTCGGCAACGGGACCAAAAACATCGGCGTCTCTATTCAACACTGCCGTGCTGACCGAGACATTCGTGCCACCGGGCACCCAGACGCCGTCGATCGTTGCCCCCAGGCTCTGGGACCGTCCTTTCCAGGATGGTCGTGCCAGCTCTGTTCAACCTAAGAGACTCACGAATGACACTGTCTAGGTAGGGAAGGCTGTTCACCTCGGAAAACTGCGGCATGTCGCTCAGTGACGCCGACAGGATTTCCTTCTCGAGCTTCGCCATTTTCTCCGAATGCTGCAACAGAGTTACGAGGATGCCTGCGGTGACCTGCCCGATAGTCTCGCTTCCAGCATGCATGGTCGACACCAGGAATCCTCCTACGTCAGTTGTGTTGATCAACTCGGGTGCCCTTCGACTGGCTGCTAGGTATTTTCCCAAGAGGTCGAGCTGGCTTTCCAAATCCTTTTCTCCCCGCAGTCTCTTCTGCAGCCTTTGCGCCGCAAGCGCGCCCAGCATCGAAGAATTTCCCGTTCTTTGCATGATCGGGTTTTTGAAGAGCAACCATTCCAATGTCGGTATGGCTCCCCAGTAATGCCAGTGCGTGATGCGCTCGGACGCGCCTCCGATTGTGTTCCCAAAGTCCTGCTGTTGGCTCAAAAAAGCTTGGTCTTCTGTGAACGCAATGCGGGAAATGCTGTCAAAAGCCCAGTACCCCAGGGTGGTTCCTATTGCGATGTCGGTTTTGGTGTCCTCCAGGTATCTTACGAGTGAGGAGATTGTGTGATCGAGCTCTGACTCTTGTCGGAGAAAGGAATTCATGGTGAAGGTGCCAAGCAGAAGGCGCTTGACAGCACTCATTCGCTTTTCGTCGAGGATGCTAACAAAAGACGTGACCTCGCGGCCCCGGATCATGACTCGAATCGGAAGATAGAATGAAGACTAGTTAAGTCTAGCGAGCGGGTCCGGAACCGCCAGTGGATGATTCTTGGACTCGATGAGACTTACCTTTGGCATCACATCAGTCGTCCTGTATATCACAGGAATGGCAGACGCCTTGCTGAAGATCAACCGATTTGGTCCCAGCCTGACCACTGGCCCATACTTGTGGTGAAGATCTGTGGTGAGTCGAGCAAAGGTCGTGCCTGTCCAGAATTTATAGGCGAACCAGAAGTCTGTGAATGCTGCGAAGAAGGGACCTGGAGGGTGGCGCAGGCGAACATAGCGCTTGAGGAAGAACGTGACAGTCAACAACGACAGGGCAGAGGCTGTGAACGCCAAAGAATGGCTCCAGATGAGGTCTCCAATCTGCATCATGTCGACGAGTGTTGTGTCATCAAAGATGGGTTCGTCTTTGAGCAGAGTCTCTGTAGGGCCTGGCACGCATTGATGATTAGTTATATATCCAAAGACACATCTATCGCCCCACATGTCGCTGGCAACCCAAAGACTCAGGGGGCCCAATTGCACCCTAGCCTCACTTTACGGTTACCGCATTTGACAACCCATAAGCATGACAACCGGGTCAGCGAACACCAGAATGAGCGGCCGCGTTGCCCCATGTATACACGAGAATCAGAGGCCCGTTCTCCACAAGGTACGCTCGAGGTTGATGACCTCTTTGGTTCGGTGAGGTCCCGTGAATGGAAGACTTGCTCTCTCTCCCCACATCTGACACCGTCATCGTGATCGGTGGGAAGGGTGTTGAAACATCCACGTCGATCGGTTAGAGACTTGATTCGGCCGTAATGGTTGTTCGGATGAGTGCAACAGCGAAGCTCCCCAACAAGGCTTTACCTGCTCTATACCAGAACATGGTGAGAAGAGAGGAAGGGGCCGTGTTAGCTCGGTTCCCATGAGGCTGGATGGGAACTGGCAACCCTGCCGGCGCAAACAACCACATCTATCATGCAAACAAGCATATTTAAATCAATACAACTGAAAAGCCCACAGACCAGCATGGGTTTCTGCAGGCGGGAACCCACCGACTAGATACCAGTGGCGTCCGTTCGCTAGGACACGATTATTTGGAACGGATCTCCCCGGATCTCGAAGAAAAAGGCGGCATGATCTCTCAGCTCCGTCGATAGATAAAGGTGCACAGAATCAATGCAAAGTCTCCAAGCCAATGGGCGAGTGGTGTGAGGCACACCAAGAAATCAAACCCCAATTATGAAAGTTCACGCCAGAGACGTCGGGTCTAGAATGCAGGTCACGCCACGTCTGCTTCCGGCCTCGTACAGATATGGACGTGATGATATCAAGCAGCTGTGTTCTCGCCTCAGTCCGGCTTGAAAACAGTTATACAGCCTTCCTTCCCCCTTCGTCTACTTCGTTGCTGTCCACCCAAAACTCGCTTTGTAAAGGTTTCCCTTGTTCATCACCTCATGTCTACCATGAAGCCGTCCATCGGCCAGATCGCAAAGCCACGGCTCGTGTCCCTTGGTGGGATCAGATGTCATACCTCCAGCAGGATATCGTTAGCACCGACAGCTCTCCATCGAGCAGAAAAGGCATCCGATCTCAAGGCCCACCCGGAGAGCGCCTTCACCCAGGAAAAGTTGCCGGACAAGGCCGGCAACCGGCATTGGACTGAGGAGAATGCCACCCCGAGCGAAGCCGATGTAAGTCGAGGGACACACATTTGCATTGCGACAACAGCAAGTTGCTCGGCTCTCGATTGCTGACAGCGACTGTTCCAGATCAAAGCTGACCGCGAAGCGAGGGTGGAGGAATCATCGGCAAAGGGCCAAGACAAGAAAGTCCAAAGCAGCGACGCATCGATGTCATGGCACGACCTGTTGATAAAATCGAAACTCGGCGTCAACCTGCAGCTCTAAGAGGTCGCCACAAGGGTTCTCTACGACCATGGATGGTTAAGGCGCGCAACGGGGATCAACAGCAGTGCTATTGGTTTCGCTCAAAGCCAAAAAAAAAAATTTTCCCAGGGCCTTGTTGGCAACTACTGGAATGTCAAGTCGGGGTTTTCGGTGTGATGTACTCCTCTCATCAATGCGCCCACCTACGGCCGCAAAACTTCTTGTCGTCCAGTTTTTGTGGATCTTGCGAGTTCTTCAAACCCTCTCTCCTCCAAGACCGTGAATGGATCTCGACGTTGACTGTCCCTTGAGTAGTACTGTACCGCCGTTTTCTCGAGGGAAATTCCCATGGTTCGGTCGTCAAAGTCGGTCTTGAACCTCCGCAGTCTGAGCTTGCTCGATTTCGCTCTCTTGCTTAATCTTTGCCATTGCTGAACAATGCCTTGGCTGGCATTCTAAGGGACTGATCTAGCTCTCTATATGAAAGGACTGACTATGACGGATCAACTTCTACCGTCCCCAAGATCCACATCAACGCCTCCAAACAGACTGAATGCTATACAAACCAGTAAACCTCCCCCAGCACAATGGCACTGGACACTACAATCTGCATCAGAAGCGGCAACAGGTTCACTCTGGCGAACTTCCATTGACTAACACGCACGCCCTTGTCCGCGAGTAAACCCCTCCAGAGCAGCCCCGCCAGAGACCCGGCGAACGTGTAGCTGAATGCCCCGATGTTACTACCCATTGCCACAGTATATATTGCACTAGGCAATACCCTCGGATCACGTTGCACATGGTCGGAGAGCATGAACTGAGGATCTCGGATAATCTCCACGAGGATGATTGTCGCACCGATATTCGTCCCGGCCAACGGGCACAGGAACGCAGCGCTAACGAAGCCGAAGAAAAAGACTGTTGCGGGGGGGGATGTGCATGCACGGGCAAACCCAGTTGCGAAGACCCGGATCCATCCGCGCTGAGCGAGGCCGCGGACAAGGATGAATTCGGCCATTGCGAAAGGGAGAAGTGGGATGGGGAGGAGGGAGACGGTATGCGCTGTGGAGGGGAATCGTGATAAAAACGCGCGGAGGAGAGAGGTCAGTGATTTGTGCCCGGCTTGCGTGCTGGGCAGGGATTCCTTGTTGACTTGATCCCTTGCAGCAAAGTGGAGAGAAAGAGGCCGAGATTTGGATCCGGTAGGTTGGGTGTCGCCCGTGGCTGTTATATTTTCCTCGTCTTTTGCTTGAACTGGCGGTGATGGTGATGGGGACTCGGAGGATTCGGATAACGGGAGCCCTCCTTCTCGATCTGAAGGGTCATGCAATTGGTCGCCCTGTGGGAGAAGGACCTGGATTGGTCTCGACCGCCGCTGGTCCATCTCCGACATCTCTGCGGCAGAATCCCGTGACTGCTGCCGAACAATTTCTCGACCAACCTCCGGATGAAACCAGTCGTTTATAATATTGAACAACAACGCCGATACTCCAGCTGGCGCGGTGACCATCCAGACCTCGACCGCCTGACCCGGCACGAAGCTCGTACCGACAAGCACAGACACCGTAACCAGCATCAAAGCACTAAGGAAGAACGCACCTGTGCGGTCACGGAGTTTGCTCCACGGGTCGTCCGTCAATGGAGTCAGCGTCTTGGGGATCTTCCTCCAGAACATGCCTAGAAGAATCGGATAGTTCAAAGCCGCTGGGATCAGAGAGGGAAGAACTGTCCACTTAGTGAAGTCGGCCAAGTAGTTGAGCCCAAAACTCCCCGCGATGAGAATGTTGGTCGGATTACTGCTCACCAGGACGGCAGAGGCAGTGTTCGCTGCCATGAACTCTGCAAACACCCAGGCCGTAGGATCAAGCCCCGTATGCTGGCTCAGGTATGCTAGAAAAGGCGTGCCAGAGAGGATGAGCGGGTCGTTGCCCACGATACACGCCGTGAGCAGAAAGAAGGCGTAGAGATAAGTGAAGAGCAGGCGGCCGGAGCTGCCGCCACGTTTGGAGATGTAGAATGCGGTAGCCTCGAGAGCGCCGGTGCCGTCAAGGGCAATCGAGATGTAGGCGAGCGAGATAAAAAGAACAAGGACGTCGTAGGGTTTGACAGTTTCATCTCCGACAATACCAAGGCGAATGGTAGAGCCATGTATAGTCGTTGTCGCGAGGAGCAGAATGACGGCGATGACCGGGGCGGTGGTGAGCGACAAGTGGACGTGGAGCCGACGGTTGGATAGGGCTTTGAAGTCATTGAACCCGATGACTCTGGTGTTCAGCAGCATTGAGAGTAGAAGCCGTTGGAGAACCGCCGGCAGCGGAATCTTGACGGGCCAGATAACCAACAGGGAGACAACGCAGAAGACGGCGAGGATAAAGCCGGAGTGGCCATTGAGATAATCCTGTTGGCCATTTGTGCTGGACATGCCCCTTTCAGGATGGCGAAGGAAGATGTTACGACGACGCAGGTCACATCCATAACGACAATGTACAGTTCAGAACAGTGCGACGAAGAGGAGGAAGGCAAAGGACGGGCGGGTGGAATCCCGGGCGGGCGCCGAGGATGACGTCGATGGCCGCAGAGCTTGGCATCTTGGCATCATCCGCCATCAAACATCGGTCCCTCGGATTGTTCTTCCTCTCCTCTTCGCCAGACCGATCCTTCAGCATAAAAGTACAAATCTCCGTGGAATGACTCGCCTCCGACTGCTCCAGACCCGCCGTTCCAGCCACCATGGGAGTAGCCTTCCGCACCCTCCATGCTCCAGTCCTCCTTGTCGCTACCTGTCTCACCTTCGGCGGCATGATACCCTTTTGGAATCCCCATGGCGCCATTCTTGAATTCGGGCTTCCTGAGCGCATTGCCATCTCAGAGCCTGCTCACACCAGCTTCATAATCAGCGGGGCTCGAGTTTCGGCCCTTGGAATGGCAATCTGGGTCTTTTATCTTCAAGGCAAGCTGGCGGCGGTGGACACGATCCTGGCGCTGCTCCTCTATGTCGGCGGCGCTGATGCCTACGTTTGCTGGCAAGAAGGTGTGCCTATGAGCGCAATCTTCAGAGCGGTTTCGGGCATTGTTATTGGAGGCTGGGGAATGCTGGGCTTGACTGCACGACAGACTTGATACTGTTAAAAGGCCCATGTGAAGGGCAAATCGCCACAGGAGGACTATTCTCCTCGGTGAATAAATTCATTGCTGCTGCGTTTCCAGCCTTCCTGGCACTTCAACCCAACGTGCGTCATCATAATCTGCAGAACCACTGGACATTCTTCAAAAGCAACTTGCCGTCGATGAGAGACCTTGTCCGCCTGACGTCCCACCCAATACACTCGCCTATTGATCGCCTGGTCCTCCCCATCACTGATGAGGAGAAACTTGACTCGCAAACGCCAATTGTTAGCACGAATGATTCCGCCGAGCCTTGGAATTCAAGCCTTACTTGCACATAAAGAGGCTTGTGTTCGTCGGATAACCATTGAAGAGTCGTCGTCAAGTACACCTTGCATTTCTGGGATTCCCTGTCCAGAAGCGATAACAGTTGCCACATTTTGAGCCGGTCTGCCGGCCGCACGTACTTCGCGTCATCAACGCCACTTAGGAATGCACGGGATGGCTCCTAGTTTCCAGAGGTCTATCCACTCCTGGCTGCAGAGATCCTCGCGATACTTGTGCAGTCTTCTGGCCCGCTCTACGTGAATCTCTTTCACATTCGGAAACTACACGGGAAGGCCATCCTATTTCGCAAACCCAAACGAGGCGAAGTGCGTGCTGGCGCTGGTGAAGCCGAAGAAGGTGATCTTTGTGACCTTGTTTGATAGCTCAGCAAATTCGGTGTCTTGGTCAATTGTCGGATCGGACACCTAAGAAGCAGCAAAGGTGGCCACTGAACGAATTCTCCTCTCGCCCCCCCCCGATCAACGTCGACGACCCAGAGAAGGAAGCTCAGGACTGATGATCCAGCACTAGTCCGTAGTCTGGCCGTCTTTTTGACAATTGGGGTGTTCAGATCCTGGACGCGATCGCCGTACCCGTCGAATTGCAGTGGTGAGGTTGGCAGAGAAATTTCTGTTGGATATGATGGATATACGAATATGGAGTTTCAGGAGCTTGCAGCTATGGCTTTTGGCACTTGTCTGTCCGACCGAGAAGCTTCTCAAGCTGTAAGCAGTCTGACAAGATTAAAGTCTGAAGGCTTTGGAAAGACTGTCAATGACATAGTTGGCATATTGACGCTCACAATTCCAGACCCGAGCACCCGCCCATCTACCCTGAAGCCCAACACAGAAATTCTGAGCCGCAGCTGTGCGTCCTGAGGTCGACTGGGAGAAAGTCTGGAGGGACCCCAAAACTTGGCCACCCCTGGTTCCCAGTTTCCGGCGTCCCGACTCCCAAAGTCTCGAATCTTTGGAAGGACCTACCGAGCCTCAGTAGGTAGGTGTTCGTAGCTCGCTGGTACCTCAAATGACCAAATTCCAAGAGTCATTCAAGACAAAAGTACCGAGTACGAGGGGAAATTGATACACAGAGGTTGTCGCAGTCCTCAGACCCGATATCGGGGTCGCGCCCGGATTGGTTAGGCGGCGAGCTAAAACGTCGACCAATCGCAAAATTCAAAGAATGTTGCAATAACCCTTCTCGCGAAGGCGTTTTGCTCCGCAAAACAGTGGCCCCTGCCCCAAGCCGATGGGTCTGAGAACTGAGACAACAGAAAGGCCGTCGCTTGCATGATCGGATAACCTTCCCTCCAGAACCAGGGGCTAACGTACTCGGTAACACGTATCGAGGTAATATCGAGGCCCGCGAGGGATCGAGGGATCGAGGGACCAAGGTATCTCCGAACAATGAGCATATAGACAGTCAGCCTTCTCCGATCCAGTTCGACCAGTGACATCGGCAAGGAAGTCCCCAAGACCGCGATACTCAATAAGGCACATCCCAGTCATCATTTGCGTGCATATCGCGCTCCTCTTGCTCTTCCTCCCATCGACACCGCGCGTCCTGACATTCTCCACATGTTTCCCATCGGATACGTCCGTGCAGGTCGCCGTTTGTAATGTTTCCCCAAGATTCGGGCACAAACAGCTCTAGTGGCTGGTCGCGCTGTGGATGGGGCTCTCGAAGACCGTTCCCGACGGCGGGATGCAGTGCAGACATCTGGGGCAACCCTTCTGGCCAGGTGAGTTCCCAGCCATCCTGCGGACCGCCAGGGCCGCGCAGATAGATGTGTCCGTTCACTTGGTTCATGTGATTGATTGTGGATGCCTCCCGATCGAAATGCTCTCCTGAGGGCTCCGAGTTCCGAGGCATTTCCAGGTTGCCAGTTTCCATCCACCCTGCCCAGAACCGGTCACGGAAAGCCCTCCCGATCATTTCGATCAGATGGTTGGGGACGAGACCTAGCGGCGATCCAACCACATCCTTCTCAGGATACCACTGGCTCAGTCTCTTGGGTTGATAGAACCCATTTATTCGACGACCGACGAGATATTCATATTCGTCACACCAATTCTGGTACCGTTGCCGTCTCAAAAATGGGGCCGTAGGTCCTCCAAGATCGTCCAGCAGGTAGTCCAACCACAGATGCATGCTGTCCTCGTTACTCAGGATATAGTCATCGTCGTCGAGACAGCCCGTGCCCCGTGGATCACAGCCAAAAGGCATATTATGCTTAGTGAACAGGTCGAGCCTCCGGAGCGCTTCGTCGACAGTCCAGGGTTGATCGTCGAGTGTGGATGGCGATGGCGGGAGCTGCACATCCACCGAATCAGCGTCTCTGATGCGCCAGAAAGCCGCTAGAATAATGTCAAGGTCGCAATGGTGGAAACCGGATCTCAAATTGGTGGGGAAGGTCGTCTTTCTCTCAGCATTCCAGGATCGATAACTAGGAACACTGCGATTCCAGAGTCTTTCTCCATCAGCATAAGGAGATTCTGAAGTCCAACTTCCAGTGCCGGCGCTATTCGTATCCGCATCTCGGAATTGGATAAGTATTGGCGGTAATCGGTTGCTTCTCCTCACTGGCGGAAGATGGTAATCCTGTGGAGACTCCGGGAGTCTGTTGCGACCCCTCCACTGCGGTAGCAGCGCCGTCATCAACGATGTGCACTGCTTCCACGCCCTCAACAACTGACCTGGGTCCTGGGGATCTGGCGCATCCACCAAAATACGAATCGACTTGAACCGGTCGATGGGCATCTTGTCCAGCACAGTGTCTCGATGGTACGGCAAACACTCCACTACCCGGCCGTTCTGGTTGAGGATCCTCACTCTTGACAGTGGATCGGTTGGGTCTACGTGGAACACCAACTTGAATTCCTCGTATAGCAGCGGGATGAATTCCCCACATAACTGCTTGCTTGCGCGAAGGATGCCGACCGAGCGGTTGCCGATGCAGTGCAGGAATACTTGGTTGCGCAGTTCCGATGGCAGTGTCGACAAGGTCCCCAAATGTAACGTCTTGGGTGGTTGGGCTGTTGGTGTGGGAGGTCTCTGCAAAGTTGACGGATCCATCGCGCCTTCAAGGGGCCGTCTTTTGTAAGTGTTGGGGACGAGGTGGATGTCTCCTGCGCACGGCATCACGACTGATTGCTGGAGGGTATCGAGGATATGGATATCAAGATTTGTTGTAGAAGGTTTTGTCGAAGGCGACCTGCGAGACCGAGATTCAAGTAGGAAGAGGATTTGAGGATGGAAGTGTAGTGCTGTTGACTTGGATGGCAAGAATGTCTTCTTTGACTGCAGGTGCGCTCGATAAAATATGTGTTTGAGGAAGAGGTGTTCAGTTTGATACGATGCAGCAAATAGCAGATGTCGCCTTGATATATAAAGGTTCGCTTGTTATGATTCTCACACCAAGGACTTTCTGGTTCGGTGACCTTCCGTGGTACCGGCTCGAGCCATATCCATCGTCTGGGTCTGAGAGTCTGCTACCAAAGTTTGAATGCTGAGTTCCAGAGGGTCCGTGAGAAAATTACAAAAGGGGCAGTGCTGGGCCCACCATCAAAGAACATGTCTTTGAGTTTCAATGTCTTCGCGCGCCACCGTCTCCGCCAGCGATTCGCCTGTCTTAGCAACCATGGCAATCCATATAGAGCAGAGTTTGTCCGATGTTGAGCCTCATGGCCCCTTCATGATCCCAGCCTTGGCTTGGCAATCCACCTGAGTCAACATGCACCTAACGCCCCCGTCTAGCACGGCCGACCAGACCCGAACGGATGAAAAGAAATCCAAGAAAAGGGGGAAAATACAATGAGAGGAGAAGATTTCGTGGAATTACGTTCAGCTCGTTTTCACCCCCCGTCATTATCTCCCGAGGAGTTTTGTCACTGCTTCTGCTTTGACGGGTCCACTTTTGTTACAGATTGGAGCAGCCCCACCACGTGTCTGTATACCGACTGCTGTATTATGATGCCTGGTCATTGTACCAGTCAATCCTTTGACTCTCTCTCCACGTTTGAAACATGTTCAACCTCCTAGCTCTGTTACTCCAAGGGCCTTTTCGTATTCCGAATATTCACAAGGTAACGTGGCTGACTTTCCCCGTCCCTACCTTGTGTCATTGTGTGCCTGTCCTATCAAGTCCGCTTCATACCTCCCCCTGTTAGATTTTCCTCGACTGTATCCTAGCCAGACCTGCTGCACAAGTGTTGTTGTACCAATTCATGTCGATACTGTCAATCCAGAACTGACTGACCTGGCCTTGAACATTGGCGTAGAAGCTCAGGGTGGACATCTTGTAGAAGAGATAGTTGAAATCGATCTGGGTGAGCTGGCACTTGTTGAAGTCCGGACATGGAGGAATACGGAAATGCTGAGTGGCTACTACCACCTCCATCTCTGTAACGTTGTCCCACTGATAAGCTGTGGCAACAAAGTCGCATATCTTGCTCAGATTTCTGGACCCGTTATCGCATCCAACGTAGGCGGAACTGGCGCTGAACCAATAGTTGTTGTCATAATTGCGAGGTCCGGCTCCGAATGAACTGGGTGGGATGGCACCCGCACTCGGAGAACCGCTCACAGCGTTGTTGAGTGACGGGACAAACTGAGCGAGTCGGCCACCTGACTGTGGAGGGAAAGGCTCGGTCGGCGGAGGTACGTAGGCCCATCCATCGCCCCAGAAGAAGTGGTCGTATGGATTGAAAATAGGTGGGAAGTCCGCGGTGTCATTGTCGGTGGTAGAGAAAACGGGTAGGTCATCGAACTACCCTGGTCAGCAAGCACTCAATCTCAGAAGCCTCAAGGATACCTACTCCAATTCGGAAAGGACCAGTTTCGCCACAAGCAGTTGGCGTTGCGGCCGGCGATGAGGAGCTGGACCAGTCGGTAGATGTCTGAATCGTGACAGACCCTCCGGACGTGGTAATGGGGCCAATACCGGGGACGTAAGTAGGAGTCGCTGGGGTTTAGTCAGCAAGTTGTTTTGAGAGCGAGCATGGCCGGGTGGACTCACTGGTCGTTTCCCACGAGGTGAAAGTCAGTGTTGACCCTCCGGCCCAATTGTTGCACCATCCAACCTCTTGCCCTCCAATTGTTGCAGAAATCCATACGCAGGTCTGTCTCTTCTCCAGATCGTCTCCGGCGACTGACATTGGATCATAGCCATATGCGGAGGTGTCGTAACCATAGGCTGGTGTTCCATATCCGTTCGTAGGGGCAAAGCTCGTTGCGTAGACCGTGGAAATCTCCGTGACCGTGGACGTGTACAAGGACTGAGTTGGCTGGACTTCTGTTGACGAGGCGAGAGGCGCAGGCGGTCCGTAAGAAGTGCCAGTGCCAGCTGCAGACGCGCCACCGATAGGAGAGCCGGTCAAAGTGTCATTCCAGCCAGCAAATGGACTCGAGAAGGGCGTGTGGAAAGCGCTGTGTGCAGTATTGTTCTGGGCTTCCTGTCGGGCAGAGGTGATGGCCGGGACAGGTAAAACAGTGACCGTAGTGACTTCGGCAACGATAAACGCTGACGGCTGGAAGGTCCAATCGGTGCTGGAAGGACCCTTGGACATGTAGAAAACGGATGGGCCGGTGTTGGGGATTTCAGTGGCTTCGTAGCCAGAGACTTGGACAGAATGAGTGAAGGTTTGAGTGGCAGGGATTGGTCTAGCAGAAACAGGATTCTCGATGCTCAGGATGCTGACTTGGGCCGTGTCCAACACAGCCATGGAACTCGCAACTGCATTTGGGTCTTGTTGAAGGATAGTGACGGTTGCAGGGGCTTGAATGATGGTTTGAGTGACTGTGGCGTAGTTCCAAAGGGTCGCAGGAGAGCATGGTGGATTTGGCCTGCCGGACGCCAGTCAGTGTGGGAGTCAGATGAGTGAGAGGATGTCGAGGGTTGCTTACGCTTGTCTGATGGGCAAGACACCGGCTTCACAGAGTCCAGAGACTGCACCCAGAAGGAGGGCGGGGACTGCGAGTCTCATGGTGACAGCGCTGTCGATGTTGTTGTCGTCCGTCGCTGGCACTCAATGGGTGATTTCGGTCAGTTGCTGAGGAGTTGGGAGCCTCTTGGCTTTGAAGAAAAGAAGGAGTGATCAGATGATGATGATGAGAGAGGGAGGGAGGGAGAAGGTGGATGAGGACAGGCCGACGGAGACGAACGAGTGAAGTGACAGGCTGGCAGGCAGAGGAAAGAGAGAAGACGAGAGGGTCAGAGGGGATTTAAAAGGAGGGTCGACAGGATGGGATCAGAGAGGGTTGGGAAGTTGGGAAGCTGAGAGTGCTGAGGACTCAAAAGAAGGGCGAGTGAGCCGCTGGTGAAAGAAAGACCGAATTGGTGATGGAGCGCAGTTGACCACTTTCCCACTCTACGTCTCACTCCCCTGCTCTCACCTCGACCTCAGTCACCAGCGAGCCCGACAGCAAAACTCACCCTCAAAGCCTCCTTCTCCCGCAATCCTCGTCGTCGGTTCTCGGCCAGACCCTTACACAGCCAGTCCCTTTCGCCTTTTCGGGAAACTTGTCACTCGTTGTACCATGATACCATGCTGTGTGCGCAATCTGCGCTCGCCCCCGATCCAGCCCGTCAGCCAGCCAGCCAACCAACCAACCAAGCTTGTTCCGGTGACATTTTCCCATATTTCCCTTCGCTCGTCCTCAATCCCCTTCGGTAAGATCACGACGGAGCAGACGAGTACACGTGGCAGTAGCATGGCGGAAGGCCAAAGAACCATGCACCATCTGCACCATCTCGTACACCGGCATGCTTATCTAAGTTCTTTATCGCCCCCTCCCCTGGCCGGAAACAGCTCTCATCCGATCGTCATTTCAATGGGCATCTCGATTGGGACCGGGCGATTTGTCCGTCAAGAGTCAAGACGAGGCAGAACTGTACATTGCACTAACGCACCAGCATCGAAATGTTTGCTATCGGGTGGGTTTCTGTCAGTTTCATTTCCACAGTGTCAATCCCTTCGCCCCGACGCAGTAGCCTTGACGTTGGCATAGAATTTCCCTTCCAAATCCACCCGGGTACCTACAGCGGTCGACCTCCGTGCCGGAAATTTCGTGACACAGCTCAATTTGATGATGCTCCGAACCAGAGCTTTTGCCTTGAACAGCCTGAGGGGATCACCAACGCGCCCAGATGCCACGCGACGAGGCATCCCGCTGAAGCTGACGCGTTAGAACTGGAGTCTGCTTGCTTCACAGAGATACGCATCGCGAGACTGCAGCCGGCCCCACTCCATAGGCCTTCACACAGGTCTGCTCTCCGATTCCTTCACTTGAGATGCTTCCGAGACTTGTTCTGCGCCAGACAGAGTGCATTGCCCTCCACAGTCGCATGCGCAGTTGACGAAAGGCTTCGTTATCGCTTCAGACGGTCAAGATTGTCTTCTAGTCCAAACCCAACTAGGCTAGCGTCTTGGCGTCATGGGTGCCGATGCTAGCCGTCGAGCCATGCTTGGCGTGCAAGACGTTTGGACGTCCCAATATGGAGAACTTGATGGGCGGACTTGATACAGTGGGGTGCAAAAAGTTTGAATACACCTGGTATGGAGTTTTGTTAGCTAGGTGTATTCAAACTTTTTTGCACTCCACTGTAATACCGAGGTGCTAGGACATTACCAAATCAGGAAAGGAAAGGAGCTGAAGAAAGCACATGCTTCAAGTCCGCCTCAGAGTCCACCGTTCAGCAATCTGCAACAAGACAATTCCATTCCATTAGTCACCTGCCAGCGTCCCTAACATACAAGTTCGTCAAAGCGTGAGGGCGGAGAAGTGATGTTTTGAGGGAGTTGAACTGTTGAGGTGTGAATGATCCAGCTTGACTGCAATGATCCATGCATCTCCGACGAATCAAGATCCAATCGTGAGAGCTCTTCATATACCAAAACAAAACCACATGAATCGTGAATAAGTCGTGGGTATTTCGTAATGCGCGCCCAAGGTACCACCGCTAAACGCTCGCATGCACCAAAAAGCATTACCCCGGTCCCTAAAATGCAGGCATCAAACCAGCCAAGAGCCATGAACACAGGAGCAGAATACATGTTTCAGAAGAAGAAAGAGTCGTCATGGGTATCTCTCAATGCAGGCCGTTAAGACTTAATGGTCAGAAGAGTAGCGTCTCGCAAGTATGCCTCCGCTTCGCTGATCGTGCTGAACTCGAAGGCCGCATCGTCTGAGGAATAGTTCTCCCCATCCCAGTCAAGGAATCGTCGTTATCTTAAATCGGGATCGATCCGCTCTATTCATCGGGCAGCATTATCCTCACTTGTCGCCACAGCTACCAAAGCTTCCAGTCGATTCATTCCTCCACCTCCCCCGTTACGATTACCAAAAGAAGCGGAATTTCGGTGACGGCCCTGTTCGAGATATGGAGCTGGGGCGAGGCAAACCTAGACTGGGATCAGTCGCTGTGCTTTGGCGACAAAATCAACTTCGCAAGGAGCAACTTACATTCTGATGTGTATCCGGAGGCAATGGCCCGTGCTGTGGTTCTATATATCCACTACTAGGCATGATCATTGGGTGCACTTCTACTGCCGTCATCCCTGGGGTAGGAACACCGTCGCTGCTGCTGGAATCTTCGGGCGAAGTTCTCGTCGGCGCACCGTACCACGCTTGTCGTTTCGTTCCTTTTGCCGAAGATTGTCCCTCCAAGGCTTCGCGCGTCATTTGCTGGTGCTGTTGAACAGTCATGATGGACGGGGGTGGAGGTCCCATGTCGACGTGCCTGGGGGGCTCATTGAATCGCATGCCCACATTCTGGATTTCATTGATTGTCTGCTGACCCCATGATCCGGCACCTTGGCCTCGGTCTGCATGCTCGTCAAGCTCTGGGTACTGGCTGAGACGATGACCTTCCCACGAAACATGACCTCGACGTATACGAGGATCCGAGCCCGCAGCTGATGAGGACATGTTAGCATCAATCTGCATAGGACTCGGTTGGCGACGTGGAGGGGTGTACGAGCGGTGCTGGACGTGATCAAAGCTCTCAATCCCTGGCAGTCGAGGAGCATGACCCGCTGCCGCTGTGGCATGTTGAGCATGTGCAGGTTGAGGGGCATCCGGAGTCTGCGAGTACGTTAGTCCGCTCGTAGCAGGACGCCCATAGTTGTAATTGCCGGCCGGATAAGTGGATGCATGCCACGTTCGCCTGCGCCAATCCTCCCCAGGTGGAACATGTTGGCTAGGAGCGATAGAAAACGTTGCAGAAGTAGGACTAGCAAACACACTTGAACTTGAAGATGCGTGGGAACCGGGCGGGCCCATCTGGTTCATATAGCCAACAGGGTAGCCGGGAGGGTATTGGCTCTGGTACGGATTAGGACCTGACGGTACGGACAAGCGACGGGATTGTGGCCTTGAGCCGAAAAAGCCGCCCAAGCGGGCATTGCTTGATACTGGCGAAGCCATCGTGGACAAAAAGCCCGGACTTCCAGGGGTCGCAGAGAAATTGGCAGAGGTGGGCGTGCTCAGACCACCAGGAGAATTTGGGTTATATCCACGATACTGAGCAGGCGGTGTGTGCGGTGGCTCGATTCCCAGGTTTGGTCTGCTCGCATTATCACTGGCCATGAGAAGAGGCGGCGGTCGACGTTTTCCATCGGTGACGATACTGTAGTTCGAGGATGTCGAGCCAACACTTGAAGCAGAGAGATTTCGGCTGTGGCCTCGACTGTGACTTCCAGTGCTGCCAGCGGTGCCTGTTCGCGGACGGCCAGTTGGTCTAACACGGTCGGTACGAATCTGCCGCTGGAACCGAGTCCCGGTAGCAGCAAGCGAGTCGGTGGGAATTTCCTCATTGACATGCACAGTCTGAGCGTGTTGGCGCAAGTTGTCCAGCCGGGAGAATCGGCGATTGCAGTGGCACTGGAACGGACGTTCGCCCGTGTGTTTTCTGATATGGCGAGCCAAGTGCTCGCTTCGAGTAAAACTGAGATTACAGGGCGGGTAACCCGTGCAGAAAAACCTCTGGCCCTTCTTCTTCCTAGAGGCAGAGTCTGCCTCACCTGGGTCGGCCTCGTTGTCCGAACCAGGTTGGCCGGTGTCATCGTCGTCCATGTCCATGGCGCCTGACATTGTCTCGCCGCCATCTCTTCTCATTGAGGACTTGTCTCGATCAGGGTCTGACCGATCAATCTGCGTGCCTTGACTCGATGGCTGGGAGGTCGTTTGGGGGCTTGACCGGGACTGAAAGGCATGGTCTATGACCGCGACTTGGGACTCGTCCATCACTGTTGATGCATAGCGACCCGGCCGCGGGGTTGTCGGTGATTCCGGATCCTCTATCCTGTCCTTGGACGGCAGATTGTCGCTTAGGACGAGACTGGAGATGGCTGCCATGGTGGTGGGGTTTGAGATGAGGCAATGCCAGTGCAACGGTCAGGCACTTGAGAGGTTGCGGCTTTACGCCACACAATGATTGCACATCCGGAGCGGCCTTGTTCGACGATGAGGCTGCGAGGTGGTGTAGCGGGAACCGAGTTTTACGATGATGAGAACTGGGTGTTGGGCTGAAGGATTCGATAGACAATGGCGCAGTGGGAGGTGGCGACGTAACGGACACTCTCGGAGGGGCTGGAAGACGGTGATAAGGCCAGGGCGGTCCGGGCGCAGAAGGGTTCAGCGAGGATGCGGCTGTGGAAGCGAACAATCCATACGATCGACTCGTGGCCGGGGGAGCAGGCGAGGGGGGACGAGGGGAGAATGAGAGGAGGGAGAGCGATGAAGCAGCTAGCGAGGGATCTGAGAGTGTGAGGAGAGTTCGACAACTGGGCGAACGAAGAAGGACAAGGTCTTGATGTGGTTGATCGCAGACGCAGATGCAGGACTCGGGAGGTGATGAAGTGGGAGAAGACACCAGGGGGTTATTGTTGGCGGCGAGGCATGCCCCTGGTGTGGATGGTGGAGTCGGTGCTAAGTAAAGTTGAGTAAAGCAGGGCTCCAGGCGGGTGGCAGATGACGAGCCTTAAGGGCACCATGGGGTGGATCCGAGCGGGTTGCGAGGCGTCAGAAAGGGCCGCCCAGTTGCGAGCGTTGCTGGAACATTTGATATATACTGCTGCGTTTTAGTCAGCAAGGGTTTGGAACGGTGGCCGTTCGCTGGATACGATGACGGGTCCGATGGGGGGGGAGAAGATGGTGACGACGATGATGTTGGATGATGATCCGATGGATGATGGATGATGGGCGATGGACGATGGACAATGGGATGGATGTGGTGGCGGATGAATCAGGCAGAGCGGGCAGAAGAATGGAAGAGAAGGAAAATGAGATGCATGTGCAGCAAGTGTACGAGGTAGTTAGTGTAGTGCCATGCCGTGCAGCGCAGCGCAGTGCATTGACCCCCGAGTGTGATGTGCGAAGGGCAGAGCGTGAACGAACATGAAGGGGCCCGGGATGCAAAGTTGCGCAGGGCCATCCCAAGGCCGACAGTGCCGTCATCAACCATCCCTCCATCCATCTCATCCATCATCCAACACAGACTGGCACTCGGAGCGTTCCTGTCTGTGTGCCTGTCTAGGTAGCCTCTCTAGGTGGGCTAGTCGCTGGGGCAATTGCTTGGGGCGCCTGGAGCGAGTACCAATGGGCTGTTGCATGTTGCAAATGGAGGGGCAGGACTGATTGGCGGGGCAAGGCTGATGGTTAACTACCTCATTTACTGGGTACATCTAGGTGCCTCGGTGCCTCTAGGCGGTTAGTTGCTCGTAAATGCTCGACGCTTGGGAGATACTGGGCGCCACTAGGTAGTTATGTATTTGGTACCTCGTAGCCAGAGGATATTTCAGGGCACAGCCTACCAGGCTCTCGCCCTCTCCCCTCCCCTGCTCTCACTCTCAGCGCCAACCGCAACCCACACGCCCGTTGATGTGCATGACTAGTTCGGCGTCAACCAGCGTCGATGCCCCTCGCAGGACTCTAGCCATCCCTGCGAGATCACCATCGTGGCCACTGAGCTTCGCCAACCAAATCTTAAAAGGCCTCTGGCCCTCCACAGCTGTCGACAACTCTCCCCTCTCTAGCAGTCCTCCTTGCCTCCTTCAAGGGCCACACCTTACCCTACATGGCGAACCATCCATTCTTGTCCTTTGCCCGCTCGTGAAAATGGCCAACTGCCTCTCTCCTGCCTTTTTATGCGTCTCTTTCGACCCTCAATGAACCCGTGGGACGGCCGTCAATCTCTCCTGCACACCGCGCTCGAGACTGGTTTGTTCCTGATGTACAGTTTCTCACCACCGTCGCTGCGATTCTCCTGTAATCCCACTTGCTCAGCCCTTCTCTGATCGAATCACCTTTTCGCCATGCAGGCTAAGAGCGAAGCCGAGCCTGTCATCCCGGTCTTATTCTTCGTGTATCCCCCTCGCCTGACTCACCTCTTGTTGCGCGTACAAGACCCCTCTGCATGCGGAATACCCCGCCAATCCGTGTCCGCCCTCTCTTTGACACCCGAGATTGTACTCGTGCTGGAGACTGCTTCTGACAGCTTTCCTCCCTTCGCTGACCGCATATCTGCCGCAGGATGCCCCGGGTGTCTCGGCTTGGATGATCCAATAGACTTATTGTCGCGGGCCTCAGGCTTTGTCAGGTATTCCATCTGTCAGGTACCTGATACGTGGAACGTGGGTCACCGTTGCTCGCCGAGAATAACTGACCCTGGAAGGCAATTACTCGACTTGCAGCAAGCCCCCTTCACTCGGTCCAGGAACAGGGACCGGCGTCAGGTACACCGAGTCCGACAGCCGTGTCCCAGTCCTTTACGCTTTGCACCGGATCCCCTGTAACGGATGATCAGATGATCCTTCTCAGCTTTCCTGGTAGATGGGATCAGCCATCTATTGCCATGGTTACTGAACCTGCCCAAAAATATTGCCCCCAGCAGCAGGACGCAAATGAGCTAAGCCGGGCAAGATAGAAAACATGCTTTGGATATGGAGACTCTATATTCCCAACACCACACGACTTGAGGGCGGCCCCGTGCTTCCCCGCGTACCGTAATCTGCACCGGTTCCGCCTCATGTGAGTTTTTGTACAGATCGATTCGGATAAAGGAAAAAAAGGATGGCAATCGTACTTTTGGCCAAAGTGACAAAAGTGTAATATTGTTACTTGGAAACGATAAGAAGCCGGGCCAGTACCAATATGGTTAGCTTCAGCCTTGCCCGAGCCTTTGAGCCGATCTTCAAGTTAGTCATCTCGCTAAACATCGCCATTCCATCCTTACACTACATATTCGGATATGGAGAACGGCCGGATTCACTGTTCATAATTTTAGTTTTCAGATCCGTGAATGGATCCAGTCAGCTCCGGTCCATATTTCTAGCCCAAAAGTCAGGGCAAAGAAGATTTCCATCCTGAAAAGCGAAACCTGTCAACTTTGACACATTGATGACAGCGAGACTTTCTCTGGCACAGAGATTCTTCTCCACAAGGACAAGTTCTATATGGTGCGCGGCGGCTAAGGACCAAAAATATTTCCTCGCCCTCGAAATCGTACGAGAGAGATTGACCGGGGGATGGCATGAATATGGCCACAACGACCACCCGGGCGGATCCAAGCAACGCCACGTCGACTTACATCAACATTGACTCTCTCACCTCCGACGACTTCTCGCCTTACACGCATGCCAACAACCTCGTTCTCGCTGCGAACAACCCGTCCGACCCGACCATTGATCTCACTACACCTTTATCTCGTGTTCTTTTCGACCTTCAAGAGATCGATTCGCACATTCATACTCTTACCTCCCGCTCGGCGCTCGACATCCTAACATACACTGCTACTCAAAATTCCGCTGCTCAAAGGATACTCAACAGGATAGAAGAGGAACGAGCGCGCCTACTTGCTAGCTACGAACGGCTAGAAAAAGAAGTCCTGGTGCGGCATCGGAACGCAGTGATTGCGAAGATCACCGCGCAACGGAGCTGGGAGGTTCTACGATTAGGGAGGGGTGTACAAAGAATCGTCAACCTTGCAAGACAGTTTGAAACCATCCTTGCGGAGGCGGGACTCGGGGGAGGCACGAGAGTCGGCAGGGAAGATCACGGCGCGCTCGTGCGCGCAACTCGTTCGGTCCTTGGGTTTCGCGATGTCATCACTGGAAAAGATGGCGGTGAGTTGGCGCGCATCAACCTTGTGAAAACATTGCGGGGAAGGGTCTTCGAAGATGGCGAGGCTCGGATCCTCGACTTCGCCAGACGCATTGTCAGGGAGTTCTCAATGAGTACGCTGTCCTCGGGCCCTGGCGGTGGAGTTTCAACAACCTCGGGACCCACGTATCGAGAAGTGGAGGACAGCCGTGCCCGGTTTACGAGCGCAGTCCACATTCTCTATCTCCTGTCCCCAGCACCAAGGATAGATGGAGAGAAGATGACAAAGAAGGACTTTGAACCCGAATATCTACTCCGTGCATTGCAGGGGTATCTGCAGACGGCTATCACGTCGAGTTCTGCATCGATTGGGAGGGCTTTGGGGCAGCTACCGACACTAGACCGGGTTTTGCTGGAGACGAGCGCACGGTGTCAAAGCATTGTGGCTCTCGAAGTCTTGCTGCGTGGCATATCTCCCCCCGACCATCCTTCACTGCAGCTTGAAGCTCCAGACGACAAGAGGACCATCAATGACGGCGGCGAAGAGGGCTTGGATGAAGACAGAGATGAGATTACAGTGCCCTCTACACACGTCCCTCCGGACAACTTCCTCTCCTTGCTCCTCGGTGCCCTCGACACAGCCTCTCTACCCTCATACTTCTGGCGCTCACTGGCGTCCTCGCTCTCCCTTCGCGTTCAGGAGATTCTGACGAGAGGAGGCGTTTCCGCACGCACGTTGCGAAGTCAGCGCGACACTGTCCGGCAGGAGGTCCGCGAGTGTGTGCTTCGAGGCTCAAAGTTGCCGAAGGTTGTTTTGGTGGGTGATCCGAAAGCAACTTCGACTACGAGGGATGAGCAACAAGTAGACAACTGGGACCGAGAGGCGGCGGTGATGGTTGGGAGTGTTGTCAGTTTACTGGGGCGGTAGAAGACCGAACCCTCTACACAATGCATGGTTTCGGTGCTCCTGAAGAGGAGTGAAGATGTAAATTCAGAAAGCCCTACCCACTGTCGAACCGAGCCGTAGCTGATTCCCTGAATCCACGCTATGCAATTCTTTCGTCTTGTTGTACATTTGTAGCCTGCCTGTACATTTCTCTTCATCGTCATACGAGGCTGAAAGGACGGCCTGTCTTCTCTCGAGATCAACACGCTCATTCTCTCGAGCCATCGCCGTCCCGTCTAGGATGTGTGAAACCCTAGACATCCACCTGTTCGCTCACCCGAACCATGGCTTGCCTTTCCTCTCCGATTTTGCCTTTGCAGCCGCCTCGGCATCTTCTTTTGCCATTTTTTCTAACGTACGATCTCGTTTGTAGTCCACAACTCTCTTCTCTTTGAAGTATTTGATCTGGAGTCGCAAAGGATAGGCACTGTTAGTCTTCATGTGCTTGCTTTGATGCAGCGTTGCAGGCTTGGAATTGGAGGAGATATCGATCCAATTGCACTCACCCAACTTCTTGCACAATCCTTCTCGTAAGCAGCTACCTCTGCCGGACACACCTTCCTTGCCTTCTCATCTTCCTTGATTGCGTCCAATATATCGTGCCGATCCAGACACTGAAAGAAAATATCGCGGGACTCGTAGCATTGTTCGCGAGACGTGCGGTCTGGAGCCACGTAGCCACCGTCTTTGGATCGTGGGGGTAGGTTCGATGATTGTGGTGACGAAGGATTAGAGGCAGAGCCCCCGAGCCAGGTTGGAAGACCCCAGGCCATGGCTTGCGGAGATCGAAACGAGCTGGGGAACGGAGAGGCGACAGTGAGGATCTAGTGGTGGAGGTTGAGAGACGTGGGATGGCTGCTTATATGCGCTTTGTAGAATCGGCGTCCTTGCTGGTCGTGCGTAAAGGCTACTCAAGAGATCTCACTGGTGTGGACAGTTTATTCTTCAATAGCATTTTGGAGACGGCAGACCCCCGAGATCCTGGCGAGGCTGGCGACCGCAGCCCTTCACGTGATACGGCTCGGAGTTTGATCGTCATCTGTTGGGTCGTCTCTCGACTCCATTTCAACACCTTTCACCTATCGATAGCCGCCATGTTTATATATTGCACGCAGCACTCAGCCTCATGGCGATGCTAACATCAGCGTTCGCAACCCAAACCCCCAAACCCCTCTACTCATAAAACAGCGAGGACAGAGTGCTCATGCCGCCTCGACGGCGCAAACCTCCCCGCGCAGGAGCCCTCACCGAACTTCCGCCTCTGAAGATCATCCGCTCCATCCTCCTCCTACAGCTCTCCTACTACGCGACGGCCCTCGTGCTGATATTGTTCACAACCTTGGTTCTGGGCCAGAGATTCTCTTTCAATTTGATATTTGATTGGAATAGCGTGCGCGGGGATACGACTGTCGGCTGGACTGTCGGCTTCTTATGGGTTGTTGACGGGTTTATAACGTGTGTCCCCTCCCCTCCATACGACAAACACAAGACGGTACTCTGATCTGACACTCTTTCCACAGAGTAATACCAATCCTTCTTCTAATCTCTCGCTCGAAACTCGTCCCCGACTTTGCCTTGACGATTCACTTCATTCACCTCCTCATAACCTCTTTCTACACGGGCGGCATTCCGACGAACTTATTATGGTGGGGACTAGAAGCTGGCAGCGCGGCGTTGATGATTACGTTAGGTGTTTGGGCCTGCCGGTATCGTGAAATGCAACCTATCTCTTTCGGGACTCCGGCGCACAAGAAAGCAACTGGTCAAAATGCAGCCAACGGATCGGCACAGGTAGCCGTTATCGACGATCATATACGAGGCAGTCCGGGAAGGGGCATAAGGAACGATGCAGGTCCAAGCTATGAGATGGTCAATGTGAGAGGAGACCAAAATGTATAATTGAATTGGAAGACATGAACGAAGTTCTTTGGATTGAGTGGTGATGCACCGTAAAGACCTCCTCATGCCTGCGCAAGACAGCAATCTGTGTCGTGAAGGCAAGATCTTCTGGCTTGCTTTACCGTCGACGAGGGAAGTGATAAGCTCACGTTCTTTGAAGAATTCGGATCAGGAAATCCCATTTCGCGTGGGGATCGCGTTGCTTGGATGTCAGGCCCATCCACTTTGTCACCCGACAGGCCTTGGATCGAGTCGGGGACAAAGTCCAGACCCTGGCCTCGTGGCGTTGAGGCCAAACTGGAGAGTCGGAATATTGTCGACATCCCATCAGGATCCCGAAGGACCTTACAAAGCGAGCTGCGGGGTTGAAAGAATGGAATATCGCCCGTTGAAACCCCAGCCGCTGGATCGGAGTTGGGTTGAACAGCTCGTTGGACATGGCAAGATCGAAATACGACCTTGCTGACATGATTAGGGACGTGACCCTTGACATCTTTTCGGATCTATTCCTTCTGACATTGGTGTCACCTGCCCACATGGAGCCGAGTACCTCGCGTTGAAAGCCTCCCGGATATATCTTTCCTGCCTTCTCACCTGCCTCACGACGCGGCCGTTCCAGCATGTCCATGCCCCTTCCTCCCTCAACACCTCTGGTAACTCGAACATCTGGAAGCTATCCTCCATCCTCCTCTGCCCGGCTTCCTGTCGGAGCTCCCTCAATCTGATGGCCCTCCTACGACTGTTCAAGCCTACAACCGCGGCGGTGTACTCCCCAGAGAGATGGTCTTTGGCGTGGGATCTTTGATTCTCCCGGCCTTGTGGAGGGCCTCGCCGATCATAGTTGCGACCTCGCGCCAGGAAGATTCATGTCCATTTTCGCAGAAAAAAATAGAGATTGTCAATAAACTCCTGCAGCAGCGCATCTTCCATCTGATGCAGCAAGGTCACAAACACCTGCGCAAGGTCAAGCACGTGGATCCGTGATTCCACCGATAATCCCTTGCCTACGTGTCCCGCGAAACCGTGCTTCATTGCAAAGCGGGTGAGCGTCGGGATTTGGATCGTCAGTCGTCTGCGTCGCGGATTGTACCCGTAAGGCAAGGGCGGGATCATGACGGCGATCTTGGCCTTGTCGCCAATCTCTTTCTGATATTTCAGAATAGTCAGGTCGATTTGTCGATGCGGCGCGTCGTCAGGCACAGAGTCTATTTCGGGAGCGATCGTTGTCGTGGTAGGTCTTGTCGCCCTTGAACTCGCCGCGCGCATTGTCGTCCAAAACACCGGGGCCGAACGTATGGATGTATACGGTCGATTTACCCCGCCGGGCTCGATCCGCTGCACCCTGGCAGACGGCTTCAGCGCTGGGCTTATGGTCCGCAGCTGCTGTATGGAAGATAGCATCGTTCTCGAGTGCTCGAGTCTTGATGAAGGTGGCGTCATCCAGGTCTCCTACTACGGCTTTGGCTCCTGAGGATTGGACTTGTTGCCCATGCGACACGCGCCGGACGAGACCAGTCAGCCTTCCCACAGCCTTCTCCCACGCGCCTCGAGGCCCTCCAATGGATCGACCTTTTCTCCAGCCATTTGCCCCGGCGACGATCATCTGAAGTCATTTCCCCTGTATTGACGTCATGGGAATGAAGGTGTTGCCAGTGTCGCAAAATCACAGCAATGCGGTGGGATGAATGGATGTTATCGATCTTGGTAATTGACTTTTCTCATCTGGCTGCCAGTTGCCCGGTTTCCTTTCCGAGATCAAAGACCCACGATGTCGCCGGGCAAGAATGTCCTCGTAATTGGCCCAGGCTTCATAGGCTTGAATGCCCTCGACTACCTGGTCCGAGAATGTCGGCGAGTCGGTAAGGGGGACGGGGTGCGGCTGGCCTTGTCGTGCTTTATTGTTTTGCAACACAACGCAAACTTCAGCGCCAGTCTGAGAATCTCAGGTGAAGGTTTGAACCCCATCGAGTCGCCGCCCCCCAGAGCCATCAGAGAGCTCAGCAGGGTGACACAGGTTGTGTGAACTATGGTCTTCATTCTTCCTAAATGACAGATATGGGACCTACACCAACGGCGATGAGACCGTGATTTGTGCTGTGTGTGGTATCCGATATGGTTTTTTTGGAACCAAGATGCAGAGGTGATACATCTATGTAGCCGCAAAGAGCACCATGAGATCATGCTATTTGACAATGTCAGACTTAAAAATGCCCGTCTAATCTGTCCCTTAGCGTCAACAAGCCAGACCAGCTGATCAGAGTGTATCATATTGCACGACAAAATAGGTGCTGCTAAAAAAGGCCAACAAGGAATCGACCTATGGACTCCATGGACCTGCCCCAGCGGCCAAATACTTCGGTTTCGCCGGAAGGAATCTCTAAGCTCGACATCCTGTGGCTGCACCTCGTAGTCGGCGCCCTTTTTGTGTGTCTCACTCTCGCAGTCAAGCTGGCACCGTAAGCTTCCATGTTCTCGTTCAGTTTCTTGTACCAGGTTCAGCAAAGGACATGTGCTCGGTACGAAGTAGAGTCTGGCGCGACTGGTGGCAGTGGCCCTCAACAGCCGATGTCGCAGCAGAGCAGAATGCATGCCTGCGTGGGACAAAAAAAAGCAAATCTCGTCTACTGAATCATTGTTGTGACGGAGGAGCCGTAGCTGCGACGTTCAAGAGTCAATGTCGAGCGCCAAAGTTCCAGCGACTTGATTAGCCTGCGGGCACAAACGAAGTCGTCGCCAGGTAGGCGTGAGCTCCCAGGTCTTGCTTTCCTCCGGACTGGGCTGGGCCTTACGGAGAATTTCCGGAGACAGTGAGTCTCCTCTGGAGTAGCAGCCACCAATTCCCCGGCGTCCAGTAGGCCGTATCCTAAACTGTCCTCGTCGTCGATCACGGATAATACTTATGCAGAGCTTCTGTTGAAAGTTACGCCAGGCACAACGGACGTGATGACGACCTCGAAGCCAAGGTCAGAGCCAGAGTGTTTGTGGTCTAAGGTTCCTTCGCAACATATGAACTAAGTACTTAGCGATGTGACGAGTTCGGGGGCCGTGCTCCTCCGGATGCCCATACCAGATTGCAACGGCCGTTGTGCGTTGCACGTGAAAATTGTTGCGGAGTTGCTCAATTTGACAAGGCGTTCAGCTGTTTCACGGCCGCCGGTCTGCGCCAGCCGTCGAATGTACGAGTTCGTACTCGGTACGTATGTTGCTTGGAAACAGCTGCCTGTATTCCGCATGTACTCGGCACACAGGGTCTCAAGTGTTTCACCACGCTTCGCAGTCTCAGGCCATATGCGGCTCGAAGTAATTGGCGGGCGAGGCGAGGCGGGATCGGAAGGGAGAGGCTTGGGGGGCGCGACCAGGGTATACATACCACTAGTCGGAAGTAGTCAAATGCGGAGTACGACGGCACTGCGCTCGAGCTGCTCTAGGCGCAAATCCAACCCCGGCTGATAGACAATTCAGGCGTAAGACATTGGAGTAGCTTGATTGCTTCTGCAGGTAGAGTGTTTCCCGCTGCTGTTTCAGAGAGGGTCGTCAAGCTCGGGTAGCGATAGTCAGTGCAGGAATGCGAGACTGCAATTCTGCCCTGGCAACAAGTACAAACCAGGGTGTTTTTCGAGGATTGGACAAGCTAATGTCCAGCTGCCCGTTCAGAAATCGCCAGCGCCGACGGAATCGTAGACTCATTGACATGGAAGTGAGAGACCGCTGTGTTTCGAACATCAATGGTCGGTCCGAAAAGAGGTTTGACTGGTGTGATAGCGACGTAGCCGGTTTGGTAAAGGACTAGGCGAACTTGACTTGCTCTCGAAAGGAAAGGTGACTTGGACTTTTGTCTTTTTTTGCAAATCCTGCCACACTAACGGTGGCGTCAAGTCAAAGCTGAAAGAGCAGACAAGGGACCTTGTGAAGTTGAAAGAACATGGGGGTATCAATTCGTGAAACGATAAGGAACATAATATGCAAGGCCAGGAAACCGGACCAGATAGCTCCCGCCCTATCCGAAACCTGGGAATCCTGCAAAGGGATTCCCTCCAGCGAAACCTCCGCCACCGGTTGAGAACTTGAACTGCCTCTGTCCACCACCGCCGGGGAACCCCTGTTGGAAGAAAAACTGCTGGCCTCCTGCGCCAAACGGGCTACCCTGGAAGGGGTGGCCACCCTGGTTGGCCATAGGGTCATTGGGGTCCTCTCCATTGTCGAATTTGGCCTTCAGTTCGGGGTCACTGAGGACTTCATAGGCTTCATTGATCGATGTCATCTTCTTCTCCGCTTCCTCTTTGGATATCCCTCTCGCCGCCGCCTTATCCGGGTGGTAGGTCTTGGTCGCTGTACGATAAGCCTTCTTGATTGTCGCTTCGTCAGCATCACGAGAGACACCTAGGACCTTGTAATAGTCCTTGCTTTTACTCCGCTTCAACGCGACCTGCGCCTCGTGCAATTTGGAATTGATAGTGCCCTGAGCGTCCGGGTGATTGTCCCGAGCGGTGTTGAGCGTCGAGATTGCAGCGTCGAAATTTTCGGCGTCGATTTGTTTCTGGGCTTGGTATAGGAGCGCGTGAAGCGAGTTGGGACTCAAGGTGAGCAGTTCGGAACAGAACTTGCCGGCCTTGTTCGGGTTATTCATCGACATGAACGTTTCACAGGTCTTCTCCAACATCTTCGTGTAGAGATTCGAAGGTGCTTTGGGGTGGATAATTCCCTTTGCACGATGAGCCTCGATGTGGGACTTGAGTTGCGAGAGAAGCCCTGGGTCGTCGTCGGTGCCCTTGCCAACCAGCAGCTTGCTCCCGGAGTTGAATTGTCTTTTGTCGAAGAGAGTCTGAACCTGGTCGACTTGCTTGAAAATATTCTTCTCCTCCCTGAAAAGTGACTTGCAGGGCTTCGAGTCCGGATCAGAATGTAAGCACTTTTTGATCTGGTCCATGCCTAGTTTTGTATCCCCCAAACTGTAGAATAACATGGCCGAAATTTGTAGGTGTGGTTCCACTAAGCCCGGATGGATCTGGAGGACATGTTGGAGATCGCTAATGCCCTCTTGCACCTCACCACGCTCAAATCGACATCTCGCACGTAGTTGTCGCAGTGACAGAGCCGTACCTGCTGTCATGATGGCAATACCTGCTTGATTGATGCATGCATCCCAATCTTGCTTCTTCTCAGCTTCGACTGCAAAATAGGCCGCGCCCTCTGCCTCTTCAAGCTGGGCCAAATCCGCCACTGCTCGATCCCCCAAGGCGATATAATCTTCCCGGGCAGCAGCCCAGTCTGCATTCTTCGTCCTGATCTTCGCTCTCTGCAACAACGCCCCTTCAAACCGAGGCTTTATCTTTAACACTTTGTCGAAATCTGCGCAGGCCTGTGCATTCCTCCCCAGAGACAAATAGGTGATTCCTCGCTGGAAGAATGTGAGGTAATTGGAGGGGTCTTTGGAGGCGGCCGCATCGAAATATGCGAGAGCCTCAATGTTGGCTCCTCGAGCACGTGCAGCCTTCCCAGACGCAATCAAGGAAGGAAGAGAAGCGTCAGAGGGTATTTCGACGGCATCGACGGCGCCCAGGGAAGCGAGATAGAGCCCCAACAGGGCAGCGAGCAGGCCGAGTCGCTTGATTGGGAGAATCATTATGGCATAATGTGTGGGCGCAGGTGTTGTGCACGGAGAAAGGGCAAGAGAAACAAGTCTATGGAAAAGAGCAAAGAGAAAGGCGCAAAGGGACAAAGAGATGAGAATGAGTGAATGAGTCGATGTCGACGTCGATGTCGTCGCGGATTACCATCAATCTGTCCTTTTGATCCATTTGATTCTCGAAGAATGTGCAGCCGCCGCAGCCACATTGCACCAGCCACAATCGCATGCCGCTTTAAACCCGCTTGGCACACGGGGTACTATTTGTAGGCTGTTGGCTGCACCATGATCTTGACGACCCATGGATCCCAGACGCACTCAACCCATGGACAGACAACAATTTCCTTGCTCAGCAGATCATTCGAGTATAGTATGGGCAACTTTTCCGACTCCCGCGATGGCCTTCCCGCAACCATGAGCTTTGCGCACCCAGAGATGAGGAGCTGATGCAATCATTATGCCCTCCGCAATAGACAAAACAACCGGCACATCAACCTCAGTCCTCCAAGAAGGCTCCCCTCACCGCTCCCGTCGTGCCTCATTGAAGGTCCTGAACCGGAACATTCATCAAGTTGTCCTGGGGGACCAGCTGTTCGACGCGTGGTACTATTCGCCCTATCCCGACAGTATCATCCTTCCACAACCAGGAGATGGCTCGACTGCCGCGGATGCGAGAAACGGCCCCTCTCATGGCCATCTTAGCGGGTACCACAGTTCGATAAGGGGGCAAGAGCCAATTTGCCCCTTTCTCTATGTTTGCCCGTGCTGTTTTCGCTACACATCCCTCAAACAACAATTCATACAACACGTTGCTCGCCACCGCCATCTTCGCAGTCAAAACCTTGAACCAGACCAACCCGTGCCGCAATCCGCATTCAAAGTCTATGAGTGGGAAGGGCACGCGGTCTGGGAAATCGACGGCGAGAGGGAGAAACTCTATTGTCAGAATTTGAGTTTGTTCGGCAAGTTGTTCTTGGAACAGAAAAGTGTCTTCTTTGACACTGGAGGATTCAAGTACTATGTCTTGACGTACACGAAACCCGACATTTCCACGTCGCCAGCATCTGCTACGGCCAAGACCCGAGCACAGAAGCAACGGAGTACATCGGCGAATACGGGAGAGGAAGATGATTCTCTCTACCGTACCCGCGTGCTGGGCTTCTTCTCCAAGGAAAATCTCTCCTGGGACTCAAATAACCTCGCATGCATATTGATCTTCCCTCCATTTCAACATCGGCAACTAGGCCAACTATTGATGGCGGTCTCATATAAGCTTAGCGGGTGGGAATGGGAAGGCGGGGTGATTGGCGGACCTGAGAAGCCTTTGAGTGCAATGGGCCGAAGGTCATACCTGAGATTCTGGTCTGAACGAATTGCACGGTTTTTGATGGGTCAGACCGCGGATGCAGATGCAAAGAGAGTCTTCGACAACGCCAACGCCGACGGGAATGGTAGGAATAGAAAGACCGTCCTTCTGAGAAAAGAGGAGATGACGGTCAAGGAAATTGGCGACAGGACGGGGATGCTGGCAGAGGATGTAGTCGCTGCCCTGACGGAGATGGGCATGTGCAACGTCATGGCACCCAAAAGAAAGAAGGCGAAGTCTTCTACACCTGAAGTGAACGGGACGGCATCCGCGAGTCTCGCTCATGCTGCGGAAATTGACCCAGAAGAATTGGCAACGGTTGTCATCCATCGGTCTAAAATTGTGGAGTGGGCGGAGAAGAACGGCGTCGATTTGAGAAGTCCCGTCAAAGAAGAAGGATTCCTGGGCGAGTGGGCACTGAGCGATCTTGCTGAATCCGACAATGGCAGTCAAAATGCGTCTGGCGAGGAAGGCAGCGATGCCTGATGCACGTCCGTGCCCAAGCAGGCCGAGTATCCTCAGGAAAGCAGACTCCTATGGTCCGGACGTACCGGCTTGATTAAGTGTCTAATAGCGGGTTTCAAAGCACAGTAGTGATCTTTGATGGTCAACATCATCGAGAGTGGCCAGTACTACCTGCCTATACGTAGTAGTATGGTATTGAGTATCTCGTACGAGGTACTCCGTACAAGTAGTGTGGAATATGGATATTACTGCGAACGGGTTCTCGCACCCCGTTCGCACCAGCTCGACAAAACTGGCGGATTCCTGTTCCCAAACGCATCGTCGATCCAAGTAGAGTGCTTTTGGGGGATCGGTCGGGTAAGTACCCAGTAAGCCGGGGACAGGGGCCCTTGGGTCTTGAGTGAGGAGGAGGAGGAGGAGGAGGAGGAGGAGGAGGAGGACGATGGGCCATAAGCCATGGTGCAGCTGTGTTCCATTCTTCACCTCTGCTGTGATCTGCAATGGTTGTTTTCTTGTTCAGTAATTGATCAACATTTTGGTACCTGTTCACAGACTAGTGTGACGAGGTTGGTACGGATCCGGGCCGGTTCAATGTATCCTGCGAACCCTGCCAGGGTTTGGGTAGTCAGCCGTGCCTTTGGAACATACCCAGTACTAGCACATACCCTGAATGTGGATTGATCGCCAGCAAGGATTCGGACAACCTTGCAGAGGCTCTTTTCCAACGTCGGGCTTCCTAGACGAGGTAGAATACCCATTTACAGTCACTACGAGAGTGTGCATGATCCCCGAGGATTGGAGCGGTAAAGCGATGCGACCAAAGCGAGCAAACCGCTTTTCGTGCCGTTCACTGGGTGGTTACATCACAGTGTGTATCACTGCCAGCGCAGGCAAAAGTCAAGCGGCTCGGAATCTCGCCTTTCCTTCACTTTTGGGCCCCCTCGTCTCTGGCAAGTTGTGCTTGGGCAGGTTCCTCGCCCATATCACCCGAGCATTCAACGCCTTCCGTGGGGTGGACTCATATGATTCCCACAGCCTCAACGGCTCCAAGTACTCCGTATGATGGATCCCCTTGAAAATTTCGACAAAGGGATACTCCGCACGGCTTCTGAAGACGTCACGGAATCTGACACACTCTCGAAACAGCAGAAACCCCAGGTCACATGTCTTTTGCGCGGATGGCAGGATACCGAGGGCGACATTGTGTCGAGTGTTGATTAGCCCCAGCCGGTGACCTCTAGAGGGGCTCGCCTCGAGAGTCGAGATACAGTACTTAGTAGCCTGGAGTTTGTCACGTCTCGAGCAGTGCCCAGAGTCGAGCCTCCAGACTCCCAAAAGAGCCAAAGATGCCCAAGCGCAAGTCTGCATCCCGCGGAAGTCGGGCTAGCGGCCAAATTGTTACGCGCAAAGGTGCGATTTGTCCGGTCCCCTGCATATTCCTCGTGCTCTTCCGAATGCAGTTTTCAGGCACCCGGGACCAGGGTAATTTGCAGATGCGCGAAACCATGTTTGGTATCGTGCATTCGAGTTTGGCGCAGAAAACCCTCGCATATCCCTGCAAGCGTCTACAGTAGTTACTTACAAGGAGATAATTTTCCCTGGCGATATTGGGTCCTAGCACCTTGGCGTGACGACGGCTGCACTGACCTACAGTACCCAGTACCTGGGGAGGGAGGTGGCCGTCGTAAGAACCCTGTACTGCTCTCGCGACGCGGGCAATTAAGTAGTGCGATTTCAAGCCTGATGCCCCTCAGCAAGTTTGTTTGAGTATTGTGTAATCGGCCCAGGGTTTTGACAAGAAGTCAAATGTAAATCAGGGGACTGAGAGTCCATCCCTCAGCTCTTATCGACGCGTCTGGCAGAGTTTTTATGATCCCGGTCGTGTCTTGAAGTAGTGGCCTACCTATGTATAATCATCCATCCTTGAGCACTTTGCCAGGGGGCAAGGCCTCATAGCCACGAGGGGCGAAAATCATGTTCGAATGAGTGATTGCCAAAAGGTCACTGCACAAGCCTCGAAATGTCCTTTGAGATGAGCATCATCGCTTTACACACACATCCACCCACACACCCGCCAGAGGCTGTGCTCGGTAAGCCGGTGGAGGGCGCTTCTGGCATAGCTAGGTAGCATTGGGCTTGGAACATGTACCTACCGTATGTAAGAAAACGATGATTGTGGTGAGGGCTTGGTTCTGACGGTTTTCACATGCGCGTTCAGGAGGAGGGGGAGGACTCGAGGGTCGTGATGGGCTTTACCTGGCCGCCCTATGGTTGCGAGCCGAGCCAGTACTTAAGTGAAGCTAATATCGAAAATTCTGCTTGAGAGCCGACTGGATGGGCAGGGAAGGAAGGGGGGCTTTAGGGCTTGTACAGTAGCTCCTTGTTAGCGAGGAAATACCGCGAGATGTTTGGTGGGTCCTGAGCAATCGGCAATGCCTGGTTCAAGTCTGTTGATTCTAAAGCTGGCCTGTAGGTAATTTAGGACTGACGCCAGACTGATCCTAAGTAGAGCTGGTAGTCTGCTGCAGGCATCCGGTCGACTTGGAGACACTATCACAGAGGTACCGAGTAGAGAACGAGCCAAAGCGAGGTGTATCAGAGTAGAACCCATATAAGACTTTACCAGGGTGACTAGCCACACACCAAAATAACGTAGAACGGAAATTTGTGTACAAGCAATGGAAGTTTGAGAGTGACAGACACTTCGAGAGCAGTGACACCTCGAGACCGGCCGCATCCTTTGACTGTGCATTGAGGACTCCTGGAGGTGGAGGAGGACGGCAGAAGGTGCGAGACCCAGAAGGAAGGGAAGGGAAGGGAAGGGAAGGGAAGGGAAGGGAAGGGAGAAAAGGGGAGCTACCGCTGTTACTGCAGCTACCAACAGAGTACTCGGTAGTCGCAGGGACTCAGGACGGGCGTTCTCTGCTCTGCCGATAGTCCTCCGCAGGTATGTACTTGGAACATACCTACCGGAAGGACCAAGACAGAGAGAATACTCCTAGGTAGGCGTGCCTACCTACCAAACACCTCAACAGAAAGTCCCAGAGAAGCAGAGGCAGAGGGTTCAGGGTCTCTGAAATGTGTGGTTACGCATTACGGCATAGTGAGCGATAGTTAACCACAAGCTTGCCACAGCTATATCCATACCTAGAAGCTATGCCAAGAGCATCATAGCGCCGCACCCAACAAGCCAGAACTCACCAGGAACTCACCCCCCTGGCCCCCGAAAATCGAATCCGACCCCCCTGTCGACTCACCCATCCGCAACCCGGCCACCATCGTCAACTAACTCC
Source organism: Cladophialophora psammophila CBS 110553 (assembly GCF_000585535.1). Classification (NCBI taxonomy): domain Eukaryota; kingdom Fungi; phylum Ascomycota; class Eurotiomycetes; order Chaetothyriales; family Herpotrichiellaceae; genus Cladophialophora; species Cladophialophora psammophila. The sequence goes on along the minus strand of NW_006912938.1, from coordinate 249,802 downwards.
ACCTCGCAAAGACTCCACTAAAATCTTGTATTTTCAACTGTTCCCGTTCCCGAATCCCTAGTGTCTGTCGCTCTCCTCGTGCCCAAGTCCTACAACGTCTCTGAATGTCCCTTCTCTAGACTCAAGAACTCGAGACTCTGGACTCACTCTTCTGCAAACTCTCAACCTCAATTCTCGAGACATCTACATCAACGCCACAACGGCTGCGGTTGACTGCTGTCACGCTGCATCATACATTCACTCCTTCAAACTTGCTTCTACCTACGACCAGTGTACAGCCCACACGACTCCCCCAGACATCTTCTCCCTCATCGACCTATTCTCGGACTGTTCCTCTCGTTCACCCTTGACGGAAAATTCGGTAAAGTCAACTCTGCTTTGGCTTTCTACTATCCTTCACTTACACCTTCCTTCGATTCAACCAAGCCCATCCCACAACTCGGTGCCAGACGTCCGCGGTAGTGCTACCTCCCACTTGCAGGCGGGTCTTTGTTGACCGCACGGTTCACACCTTTACGGTCATCTCGCGGCATTGACCTCCGATCCTTGGAGGTTTCACAATCTCGCTCTCGTTGACAAATTCCCAATGCCGTAAACAGCGGACCGACGATCAGGTACTACAAGCACAGGACGTTCGACCACAAGAGTAAGACCTCAAGGAACCTGCAAAGTTCGCCCTTTTCCCCCTCCGACTCTCTACCACGGCCGGTCTGCATCTGCAAGAACACGGGAACGCGTTCTGCTATACATTTTGGTCACAAGGGTCAAGCTCCGAAGCTCAAACCCATATCTGGGAGTCGATTCATTTGTCCATCTTACACCCTCCACTGTGACTCTGCTGAAAAACTGAGGGTCTGCGGAGTGGCAGCGGCAATGTCTTCTCCTGAAGGAGATGACAACTCGCAGGGTGCAGCGTATCCATGGGTTTTAGAGCACTTGTTGACCTATCCTGGCACCTACGAGATCCCCCTGCGAACCATGTACACCCTCAACGCTACCACTCAACATCAACAGCAATGTCCGCCAATACCGTCGCCTAATACTGTCCCTGGCAATGCTTTTCCTCGGAAGTCTCCCGCATCCGTTGAGGAGCAGCAAAACATGACAACAATGACTGCTGCTGCTCAATTACGCGCCAACCTCATACAACATATATCGCAATTGCCATCTCAGCCAACGTCCTTGCCTCCTAGCTTCATCACAAGCTTTGTCCGAAGGTGTTTTCCGCGCGAACTAGATCAGGTGGACTTTCCTCAAGCATTGACTGCCATGGATTATCTGAAGGATCTGGAGGTCAGACGTCGGCGAGAGGTGGTTGCAGCCTTGGACAAACTGGGAATCGACCAAGAGGACCTCAGTCACCGAGATAAACTGGCACAGAAATATCCCGGCGTTCTGCGTTGGGTCTCCGATATCGAAGAGAGGGAACGCAAGGTTGAAGCACTCTATACTCAAGTTTACATTGGCCTGAGACGATGGACCTTGATCAACGAGCTCTCTTTGACCCCATTCGACAAGGGAAATTGTCTGGCCATGCTTAACACCCTTTACCCCCCCATCAACATGAATGCCGGCCATTTTGTGCAGCCCACAGCACAACTGACGCCACAAATTCTCACCCAGCAACGCACTGGATTCTTCAAGTACATTACTGCCGTGGAAAAGAACGGGCCTGCAGTTTTGTCCAACCTGATGAACCAGGCCAAGAAGGCCGAAGATCCCAACGGCTGGGTCAGTCTCCGAGATACTCTCGACAAGTATGTTCGCATGGCAAACAGTATCATTGAAGAATGCTACGGCATCACTGGTCACAGTCAATCTCCGACTACCGCGACGTTCAGGTCTTTTGAGCATGAAGAAGAGGGCCGCCGCAAGGTCGACTCTGCCATTTCCTTCGGCTCAGGCAGCTCATCGAATCGCAACTCTGCCCAAAGCAACAAGTCTGTTCATAGCCAAAAGAGCCACACAACGAGGCCTAGCACCAGCAGCAGTTTCAGCAGCAGCAGTCGTAGCCATAGTCGTCAAGTCTCCCAGGACAAACAACTTGTTGAAAAGCCACTCCCGCCACTGAAGGATGACGAAATTACTGTGATACAGAAGTCTTCTGGGTCAACATTAGAGCGAATCGCTCGTGAACTCCGGAAAATGAAGAGTCGCAGCAACGTGAAAGATGAATTACGTCCACGCACGCCGTCACATCCTCCGGATATGATGGTTACTGATAACTACGATCGACCACCAACAACACCTGCGAAAGACCGCAGCTTGAAGAGCAAACTTAGCATACGGAGAATGCGATCCAACACTGCTCTCTCTGACATGACTGGTATGCGATCTCCCAGTCGCCATGGAGAACAAACTGCCCAGGAGATGCCAGTGTTTAACGCAGACGAGATGAACAAAAGCCGACAAAGATGGGAGACTCAGCAAAAGCTGAAAGAGAGAAGTGCCGATGATGGATTGAGCGCGTAATGTACAACATTGTACCAGACAATGTTTTTCTTTCCCACGACACGGTTTTGGAATTCGAGGGGCATAACAGAGTGCGGCTACTGCTACCGCTCCGAGGCAAATCAAGAGAAGTCTCGGCAAATGTGTAACGATACACCATGAAGAATTATGAGAGAACACAAGTAAACTATTGGCTTGAAGATTTGGAGCCTTGTGAAGACTAACTGGAACCAGAGACATGAAGCTCTCGCGAGCAAAATGGATGATTTTCGGAAAAGGGGGCATTGTGGACAAAAAGTATGGTCCTCGTAAAGTCGAAACCCATAGCTTCCGTTTGACTATTGAAACCAATTGATGAGATACAATTTGTTCACCGGTCTTTGAGCCGACTGGCTTAACTGACGCACAACACGCGAAGTTGTACTTCGCGGGCAGGAGATCGTAAATAATCCACTCCAAGTCAGTATGTACTGTCGACCTGGTCAAGGTACCCAAGTCCAAGCCAAGACATACCTCTGCCTTGGCACGGAAAATTAGAAATTCCGTCAGATATTTCCCCCGCACTGCCATTGGCTTCAACCCAGTCTCCTTCACGAGCCAGCCGGCATTGGGATGATCCTTTGACCCATCCCAATCACTACTTCCCAAGTTGTTACCGAATTACGTTAACAATCTCAATACCGAGTACTATAACTTCACTCTTCCCGGCCCCTTTTCACCCAACTTGAGCCAAACTGACGCAACAATGGACGCCGAAACCAACCCTCGAGGCATCCCTACTTTCCCTTTCATGTCCAACGTGACAGACTATGTCAAATCCGTCGACGAAGTGGAACCCACGCTGCAGAGATTCCAAGAAATGGTTTCAAAGTATACCTTCATGCAGCAGAACGTGGAGCGTCGGGCGATTGGTTTGAAGGAGAAATTGCCGGAGATGAAGAGGACGCTTGAGGTGGTCAAGTTTTTGAAAACGAAGAGACGAGATATCGCGGAGACGGAGGGAAAGGGCGAAGATAAAGGGGAAGAGGAGGAGTTGGGAGGCGACGATCTACTGGGAGAAAGACAAACAACGAGAGACGAGATTGAAACCACTTTCAGCCTCCAAGACACTCTCTACGCCAAAGCCATTATCAAGCCCGCTGAGATCAACGATGTCTACCTTTGGCTCGGTGCCAATGTCATGGTAGCTTACCCGCTGGACGAAGCTGAAGAGCTCCTGCAAGGAAAACTGGATAAAGCAAAAGAAAGCCTCACTGCTTGCGACGAAGATCTTGAGTTTCTGAGGGTGCAGATTACGACCCTCGAGGTCGCAATTGCAAGAGTGCACAATTGGGATGTGGGGGAAAAGAGGAAGTTGAGGGCTGAAGGGAAAATAGCCGCGGGCGAGGGTGGGAAGGACAAGGATTGAGACGATGGTACAAGTTGGTCTCCTGCCGACGTCGCCTGCATCTCTTACACCCCACCGCCAAACCAAGTCGAGCGCCGCTGCTTGTCGGGAACGGCCGTTTACATGGTACAACTACTAAACCCAGCGTCAGGTAACCTGCTGCATACTTTCCAGGAGCAGTCAACATGCGCTGCTGCTTGAACCGGGGGGCCTACAAGGTCCCGACGACCTGAAACCTCACCTGGCATGGTAACAGTCAACGCCCGACCCAGCGCCTCGTCACAATCCTGGGTGACGAGCAGGTCACCCCGCCGCGCTGGGAATCTCATCCCCCGATGGACGGCTCACTTCTTGCCGTGTACCTCATTTTTACCTTTCAGAGAGGTGACGGCATTTTAACGCCAAAGTAAGCGGTTCTCGATTGTCACAAGCATGTCTGGCCATTAACATGTGAACATTTTCCCGTCGATTTTTTCTTTTTCTTTGTCGCACCCGAGACATTACGACCAACCAACAGGTATATCCCGTTCCTTTCCGTTTATGCCTCTGACCAGCCTTCTTCGAGTTGTCGTCGGCCTTCTCAAAGCAGCTTCTCCTTCGACATGCCCTTGAAGTGCACCGCACTCTACGAAAGAATCTTAGACATGGAAGGTGAGCATGGAGGATCGCTACGGCTGGTCTATCTATCTCTCAGCACTGGGCTGGTCGGCAGGCGGGCGGGCACACAGACACACATGCAGACCAGAAAGTGACAATAACTATCAAACTTTCCATCCTTGGCCACATTGGAAGCTGTTAGAGCCCTCTCAAACCTCTGAATCTGAGCTGCGTAAAAGCACCCTCTCCTGGACACAAAGGCCGAGGGAGTGAAGCGTATGGCATATATGCCGATCGACTTGGGCGCGCAGGGTGGATGGCCTAAGCGCCCTTACCCCCCCGGTGGATCTATCTACGTCCATTGGAGCGCTTCAGACCGCGAGTAAGTGCGGAGGGGAGAGATCGATTGATTACCGCGACAATATTACTGCCCGGGAAAAAGACAAAAAGTGAAGAGTGAAGAGTCGGTCTTGTGAACATCACTGAAATGACGTCGGCATTTTCAGGACGAGGCTGAGAACCCCCTGAGTGAGGATGACAGCCGCTATAAAGGACTTCCACGTTCTACACCACCTCATTGATCTGAGAGGATAAAATGTGAGAGAAGAAAGCGCGAGAAAGCGAACACATTGGGGTACCCTCGGTGGCCTGTGCACATCAGTACAGACCTGTCCGTCAATCCGATTCTCGTCTTCGTCTACAAGCGTGTCCGGTCCGTTTGCGATACATCTGAAATTCCCATCCATCCCCCGCACCATTAGGCTTATTCGTCTCAGTCTGCTCATTCCGCATTCCAAATTTCTCTGCATGCATGTTATATTTGGCAGCGAATGATACCATGTCCGCGGGTCCGAAATCGATGCAAAGCGGTGAAGCGAGTTCCCCATGCAATGGTGCAATTCATACAGGTCATTAATCATACACAAGAAGCAGGTGCTCCTTTCTCCTTACAATCCCTCCGTCAAGCGTCGTCAGCTAATGGAAGGCAAAAAGCTTTGGTACGCATAATGTCCTTCGTTCTCGGAGCCTGCACATCACAGACGCTGCTCTGAAGTATAATCCGCATCCTGCTCCTGGTTCATGCTAGCCCCGCCAGGGGACATGATCGTTGCACCGATGGATTGGGCAGGTGCAGACTTGACATCGTCTGGTGTTTGAAAGACCGAGTCTAGTCCTTTGCGATTGCTTCGAGCGGGTTTCAGAGTGTCTTCGGTCCAACAGGCCAAGTGTTCCCCAGAGGTCCGTTCACGAGATGAGTGTGATATGCCTTGCGTCAATCGGTCTTGGTGCGGTGTATGCTCACTCGCACCACGAGTTGTGCGCGGATGAATTGGTGAAGAAGTTGGCGGAGAGCTGAAACTTCGAGCTTTGCGAGCAACATCTGGAGTGTCGTTTACTCTCGGCGGACCGCCGCGATGCCCATCCCAGATTTGGTTGAGATCTCCAGTGACTTGATATGCATGGTCGGCTTCGCCGCGCTGAGTAACGCAACGTGCTGCCGCGTCCTCGGCAAGGCTGTTTCTCCGAGACTTTCTACGATCGTCAGCGTCGCGCAACATCTCAGCCGGTCCTTTGACAATGGCGCCTCCCACAGCGAGCATGATCGCCACACTAAATTTGCCCCAGAGGTACAGTGACCGGCCCCAACCAGATTTCGGCTCGCTCGATACAGCGGCAGGTGGTGTAGACGGTGTCCGTGCTGTGTATTCTTGCTGCTCGATCTTGCCACCAGCAAAGGGCGGATCAATTTCGGCTGTCGGCAGGGGTGGATCTTTGGTGGGCCGCTCATCGACGGCCAGAAGACAACACCTGTTAGCAATACTTTCACCATCGTACTTCGCCCAGTCCCAGTCTTGCTGATCAGTCTGCGGTCGCCGATAGCCAACGAACAATCCAAGGACCCACCAACTCAATTTTCCAAACATTGCCCAGTTTGACCGCCAGGCATTCGCTAAAACACGTCGTGCCAAAAACAATGGATCTCGTTTGAAGCCTTGAATATATGTAGTGTATCTCGACAAGGTCGCATAAACCGCCTGGATCGTCAAAGTTGCTAGAGGCCTCGAACCTATGCTGCGATGCTGGATGATCTCAAGAGGAGTGCGTGTTGGGATGGTCCCTTGTTTCTTGGAAAAGGCGGAGTAATCGTCCATAGACCTCTTGATTTTCTGGTCGACGACGGAGCCAGGGGTGACGTCTTCACGGCCACTATATGGACAGGCTTCGACATTGCGAGACCCATGGTTGATGATATCAACTTTTGGACACCGGGATTCGCATATCGAGCTTGTTTTCCTCCGCTTTCGAGGATTAAGGGAAGACTCAGGGTATCCAATGTGGGAACTTGAGTGACCACCACCGCGAGTTCGATGTTTAGAGAACAACGGTCGCGGAATTTCGACACTGTCTCGAAACTGAAACACATCCACAGTGTCGATGTCAGAGGCAATATCCCGCTGGTCAAATATCTTGCCAGTTTCGGATAAGCGACGGCTCTCTTCACATATTACTCCGGCCATAGGAACGGCGGCGTGACGAGAGTTGTATCCTACGTCCTCGGGCAGTGACGTGATTGTCTTTGAAACCCAGGAGCTGATCCGGGGACTGGAGCAAGATTCCATCGCCGGCACAATGTTACCGTTCTGGACTGGAGTTCGATACTGGGTCACGGGACTTGAAAATGAAAGCTCATCGAGAGGCTCACCAAGTGCATCTGGCTGGAAACATTGCTCATCGCTGGCAAACACCTCGTCCAGGCTCTGGAAAGCCGGTCCCGGTCGGCCGCTCACACTTTCCGGGCTTGGAAAAGGAGTCTCTAAACCGCGTCCGACAAGTGCGTGCGGAAGGGAAGGCGGTTCGCATCTGGCTATCTGGGAGCTAACTTGGATGGGGAGTGGCCGAGTTGGCGACGCGATTGGTGAGGTTGAAGGAAGATTACCATTTTCGGCCGTAAATGTAGGCAAGAGAAGGGGTTTCAGCTGTGTAGATCCAGGCATGAATTTTCGAGGTCTCCTTTTCGAAGGGTGTCGCATGACTGTTTGCGATCGACTCTCCCCTCGAACATGACCTCCACCAGGCGTATCAGGACTGTCTGAAGGACTAGAGACAAGCGTGGACCGTCTCGATTCAATCTCGTTCCCGACTTGTACATCAGATTCTCCGAGTACGGAGTCGATCGAATGCCTGTCGTCAACAGCTTCTGGGGAACGGGCAGCGCTGTCGAATGGGTATGACGACAAGGGCGACGACGGGAGATGTACTGGGAAGTAGTCCGAGGCCGCAAGTGCTGGGGACGCAATGACCGACTGAGGTCTGCTCTGAAATGTCTGAAACCCCGGCGATGTCGGTAATCTGGGGATGATCAGGGACATAGGACGGCCGGTTTTCCGCCTAGGCGTAGGAATGCCGATGGTCGGTTGCGCTTTTGTCGGTGATAAGGCCAGGAGTTGGGTCAACACCTCATTACGTTTCGTCATATCGCGATTCGTGGTCTCCAAGCTAAGCCTTTCCTCTTCCAGCTTCTCGATTCTTGCTTTGAGGACTTCTAAGGCATTCTGGTCCGATCTCTTTTCTTCGCGATCACATTTTAGATCGTGAATGACTGACTTCTTAAGCTCAACCTCATCTTCCAGATCCTTAATCCTGCGCTTCAGCTTTAGCTCCGTCTCGGCAGACCGTTCGACTGTCTCATGTAGTTCGAATTCGAATGATGCCCTTATGGCATCCATCTCCTTCTTCAAACGATCATTCTCTTCTTTTGCTTTTCGGAGCTTTTCTTTCCACGGCATATGAGTGGTCGGCGAATACATGGCGTCTTTGACCATCTGTAACTCATTTTCAATATGTTCTATGTACTCGTCCGAATTGAAGCGGGGGTTTCCTTGAGATGCTTTACGATTTGGCCCAAGCCGCACTGAGCGACGATATGGCGAATCCTTGTGAGGCGACAGCCTCTGGAGGTTGACCGAGACTTCTCTAAGACCCATGTTGGTCGGGCTATCTTGCGCAGAATTGGGAATTGAAGGTGCGTGTATATCGCTGGATGCGTCGTGGTAGACCGAGGGTGTATTGGCTCCTGTGCCGCGGACTGTGGGCTTATCCGGTGAATCCTGAAAGATCGGTATAGCGGCTCGCTTCTTCAATCCTCGTATGCGGCAAGCATTGGCATTTGAGATCTCGGTCAAAATAGCAGACTCTGTGGACGCATTGCTCAGTTTATCCCCCTTGTTCGAATCGTTGCCATTCTCTTCCCATCTGTTAAATCGTGGGGAAGAGAAGTAAGGAGAGTCGTTTTCGGCGGAGCGAGTCAGCGGAGGAAAGGGGGCGTTGATGCCATTGACCGAAAGTCTCTGAGCCGAGAACTTCGCATGGCGAGTCTGGAGGAGTCTCTGCTGTCGGGTGTGAGGGGCAGACTTCGGCGTCGCATGACCTGTAGGATACTCGCGCAAAGAGGAGGGGATTGATCGTGAGCGGACGTGAAGGGTGGGCGCCGGTGACTGGGGGTGGGCATGACCGTCGTCCATAGTCTGCGAGGTCAAGAATTATGTTGTCATGGAGCTCTGACGCCAACAGGACGGTTCGACAGCCCAACAACGCTCACCATTGGCGATGGAAGCGGCTCGACAGGTTGACAGACTGGGATCTGCCAGTGGAGGGGCTAATGATTCGACAGAATTGAAATTAACCAACATTCCTGGCCTCGCACCGCGAGGCGTCGAGCGTGATGCAATACGGTGCTCCGAGAGCAAAGGAATGCGAGAAGTGAAAAATCTGCTTGGACAAAGGAGCGGCTGCTCAAGGCGCTCGAGACGAAAAGAAGGACATTATGAGGTAGAAGGTGAACGAAGGGAGCGTTGAGCGCAGGCACAACTTGAGCAGCCGGGTTGACACGGAGGCAAGAGGAGCGGCCTAGAAATTAATTGCTCTTGCGAAAGTGAGTGTTTACATGGTGGCTCATTTCGGAGGATCGCTGAGCTGAGGGATGGAGCAGTGTCCACTGCCAGTTAATCGTTAATAGGTACAGGTACTTACTTGGTAGGTGTTAACAGGCACTAGCTAGGCAGCTGAAAGGGAGGGATCCCCCGCTGTGCCCGCCAAAGGGCCTTGCTAGCCTGGAAATCTTACCCAGAACGTCCTCGAAGCCCACTAGAACATCACCACTTTAGCGGTAACAGAGCCGAGGCAAACCCCTGGACCCTGGGTGATCGCATCACGCCAGTGACTCGCATGGCTCGCATCGGTCAAGCGGTGAACGCGCCATCACGTGATATGACGCATCTCCACCTAACCCCTCTTGGCATCTCAGTCTCGCGTCCTTGACTACCATCTTGTACCATCCTCTTCCTTCGCTTGCCTTCGTGATATTACAACGACCATGCTCAATCTGTCAAGGTTGGACATTCCTGTGTTTGTGAATAACACACTACTCGACCAAGTCCTATTGACCCCTCTTGACGACCATGGTTTTCATTCACCCAATGCTAATCCATTGTTCATGCTCTGTTTACTCTTTTGTCTTGCACAAACTCTCCCAGCTTGATATGAAAGACTCCATTGACGACATTCGGATTCTGTTCACAATAGACGACAAAGACGCAAATAAAGAGTGGGAGGGTTTAAAAAGCCCTCATCTCAAAGGTAGGCGGGCGTGCTTGTCAAAGTGCCTACTACAGTAATACTGTTCGTATTCCCCTTTCTATTGAACCGTCGTCGCTACTGTTTACTTTCATCTCTCCATGAGCTACATTTCATTGAATATTTCCCACCAAATCTCCCCCATGAGCCCATCTCCTCTTAACCCAAAATGTGCAAGATCATCAAGTATCGCTACACCAAGTGCTGGAGGCCCGCGGATGCGGGCGAGAACTATGACGAGCGTGATCCGAGGAATCTTTGTGATGGCGGCGTTGAACACCTAAAATTACCCTGCGTCATCGAGGTTTGCGACAAGCACGAAGATGGTGTTCCCCGACACGATTTCGGCGCCGAAAACTTCGAAAAGGAAGACCCAAAATGCGAACCTTCAGTGGAGTTCTGTTATCTCCCAACCTACTGCGCCGCTCACCGTGAGAATATGGCCCAGGAGAATCGACCGATTCCAGCCGACGACCCAGGCATCTACTGTGATCCCAAACTGCCACAAGACGACTTTACCTGGCATATCCCCAGGGTGCAGTGGAGGGATCCTGGTTTCCGCATGGTTGACTGGAATCCAGAGCCGAGAAAACTGCCTCTTGACCGGCCCAAATTCAGCCCAAAAACAAGATCTATTTTCGATTCCGAGGACGGTGGAATCATCAATGCCTTTTATGATCCTGAACACTGGACATCTGCCGATGGTCGCCCCGTAGATTTGCTGGCGAATCATTACGACGACCTAGACGTCAACGACAGGCCCGGCTGCCCGAGACTCAAAGGGCCGGCTATGCCGCTGCCTGGTTCACAGCCTCCTCAAGATGCCCAGACTCCAGGTCGCCAAACAAGCCAACCCGAGTTTCAGCCCACTAACCTTCAAGTGCGATTGCAGTCCAAGGGCTCCCCAGGACAACCACGTCAGAATAGCCCTCAGGGAGCGCCGCAGGCCTCTGGCTCAACCATGGGAGGTGCAGAACTGGCAGCCTTAGCGGCACTTGACCCATTCGGGACTTGGCGAGAGCAATCGCAATCCAGGTTAGCATCCGCCAGTTCGTCGTCGTCAAGCGGCTCTTCTCCATCATTAACGTCCTTCAGTCGACCAAGCCCAGCAGTCTTATACTTGGACAATTTTGAAAGGCGCAAAAGAGCTGACCAGCCGGGATCTCCATCGCCAATTGAACCCTCTCCATATTCCACGACCACCGCCCACTTCGGGACGGAGTCACCGGTGCCGAGCCTGTTTTCAATAGACGGAGAAGATGTCCCATCGTCTGAAATACTGTCCGGGACTCCGGTACCCTCAAAACAGTCCTTTTCAGAAGCGGCATCTACATCACCAGTCTGGCCAGCCTTCCCGACAAGAACACAAACACCAGTGCAACCAGGAGGCTCATGGAGCCCATGGCTGGAGAACTCAGTCCCGTCCGAAGGTCCTCCATCTTTTGCAAGATGTAGTCAGCTGCGGATGCTGATACTTGAATGGATGCCTCGCCTCGACATGGAGATCCCAGAGCGGCGTTTCTGCCATTTTGGTGATCGCCAGCAAGGAGTGCCTGAGCGGGTGACTTTCGGTATTTCGCCAGAGGAGAGGGAAATAGAATGGGATACACTGATCAATGCGTACCGGAATGGCGAGCGCGGTTTCAGCAGATTCAACTACCCTCACCGGGTGCCAGATGTACCGTCGTCGCCAATCCCAACTTTGGCGTGGAACTTGCCCAGTCCACAACCCTCGACTTCGCTTAATTCAGGTCCAGCTAGAGGGTTTCCCGGCCGGCAATCCGAATCACTGACATTTATCCAAATCCCACCCGGAGGAGACAAGAACGAATCAGGACCGGCAGGATCACAGTCAAGGTCACTCGTCCAAGATGCAAGGCCGCAAAAGCGAGAAAGTCCCAATGACGAAGACGAAGAAGAACAAAGCCCTGCCAAAAGACGCAAGCTCAATACAGGAGGAGCGACCACGCGCGTTGGAAGCACACATCATATGAAACTGAGAAGCAGAGGCGCTGGCCCTGCGAGGGTCGGCCACGCTATGAACCTCGGGTCCCCGGCGCCCAAGACTGCTCCTGCTCCTGCTCCTACTCAGCCAGTCCAACGGAGAGCCAACACCGCCACCAGAGCCATGACTCGAGGCAAAGGCGCTCCCAAGACTAAAGGCAAAGCTAAGTCTCCTGCAAAAGTCAAGTCTCGGAGCGGAAACAGCGCCCAGAAGAAGACGCAAAGCCGAGGACGTGCAGCTCCGCCACAAACTCAAAGACAAGTGGCAACAAGACAAGCAGGGAGATCCAGGCAGTCTGCAAACTCTTCAACATCAAGACGCGGACCCATGACCCGGTCACGGCGAGCAGCAACAGGCGCACAGCTCAATAAAGAGTTGGATTAAGCGGATGTCTACCACAGTGTGAGAGCTGTTTTGTGGAGAGGCGTGATAAAGATGAGGAGGTAAGGACTCTCACTGTTGGCTCAACTGCCGCAACTCGATGCACCAATGTACATCAAATGCTCCATGAAAATCGCGCTGACGAGGATACCGCTAAGAATTCTTCGAGGCGTCAGACCCGCTCCAAGAATTCAGGTAAACTTTAAAGCAACCCCCCTCCCCCCTCCAGAGCTGGGCAATAACCGACTTCTTACTCATGCTGTTGCGGCATCCCTTATAAATTCTCCCGATCTTTAGGATACAGTGGAGAGGAGAAGCAGAGGCCAGCGCGCAGGCGCACATGGAGAAGAGGTGGAACAGGAGGAAAACGCGCGGAGGGAGTCGGAAAGCGGATAAGAAATTAGTAGTTCGTTCTGCAGGGCGGAGTAAAAATTGGACAAAGATCTCGATTCCCAAGTTGAGAAGGACCATGTGCAGAGAACATGGTGTTCCGTAACCCCCTTGTCATGACTTGAACGTTAATTGCTACTCAACACGAGTCTGTTCTTCCTGCTTGTATTGCCGAGCTCAAGGGCATTGAAAGATTCACCATTTCTGCCTCGCGCCTCGTGCTTAGGTCTGCTTCACTCTGGCAACATGAACATGGCGTGGTTGTACGGTCGCATCTTCAGGTGCTGGAATCTCCATCTCGACGACCTTCAACTCTTGACCGAAGAAACTGTGCCCGCCCCATCTGCACATTGCTGTGCCCACATTTAACAACCCGTACCCGCCATGATTCGAGCCTCCGAACTCCATGCCCCATTCCCAGATCTAGGCTCCATCTCAGGTGTTCATGCCGATGATTTTGGTGTTTTGTCCCGGCCTCCCTTTTCCTGCGCCATAAGAAGATCCAGCATAGAATCAGGTGTATGCACAGAAAACAACAAAAGGCTGCAACGGAATGGGAACCAGGACGCAGCAAAACTCCACTCCAAAAAGCGCCACCCACCCGTATGCTACATCATTCGTCAGTGTTCACCCCATTTGGCATACCCAATATAATACGCTCATGTCATAAGTCGTGATCTCACAATAGACAGCGACGAGGATTATTGGTACGATTTTGTGCCCAGCAGAAGAAAGAGAGTAGTTACGGAGAGGTTTTGAGCAACAAGCAATGCGTAGGCTGACTTATTGAACAGCTGATCACAAGTCTTGCAAGACCGAGGCACCGAGGTGAAGCGGATATTGTCTTGGTTGTGCATGCATCGGACATGTCGTCAATCGTCACCAAAGACGATCATGGACCTTGAATCTGTTCCAATTGCTCGAGATGCCGCTGGTGCCTGTGTAACCGCTCGGAGAGCTGGTTGCAACAAACGTATCGGCCTTTCTGCATCTGACATATCTCGGGGCTGATGTCTGGGGTTCGGAGGCGGGAATTTGGGTTCCCAAGTGCCATCCTCTTTGACATCAATTGCCTGTGCTTGCCATTGATGATCTTTTTCGAGAGTCTTGCGTACTTCTAACAAAAACTCGTCGATAACCAGCATGTTGGGGGGCGCATACCCTTCACATATAGGGCACTTCCATCGGTCAGGACTCGCCAGGCTTCCTTTGTTGACGCAATCTGCGCGCCTGAACAGAAATGCCTCGAGATCGAAACATTCCTGGTGTCGACAATCCCTCCCCCTCACAGGTGTCCTCCAGATCACAGACGTCAACGGATCCATTAGATCGATGTTGATGGCTGATTGAGAGATAGTCAAATCAACGACCTCAGTCCTGTCCCTTTTGCTCTTCAGAGACTCCGCGATCGCGCCGATAACATCTGCCTTAGGAATTCGAGTCGGCATTGATTTGATCTTGTCGTAATTTGCGATCTTGTCATAGTTTGCGACGCAGATGACCTCGACAGCCATGAGATAGACGCAACGGGAACGTTCTTCTTGCGGTGTAAAATAAGCGCCAACTACGACCTCGTTATCGCCCTCTTTCAGGAGATCGGTCACATCTGTGGCCAGGTGTGCACCATTAGGCGCCTTTGATCGTCTAAATTCGACTCCGTAGTCTCCGTTGATCGACACGGCCAGACCTATCGGCCATTTTGTAGGTTGAACATGAAAATCTGACGGAGTCGCCGTAATCTTTCCTCCCCCATCTGCTTGGGCAGCGATTGACCTTAACCGGAACTGCACGTTGTCATTTGATACGTCGCGTTCTCTAGGACCAAACTGCCCGGCTGCGGGCAGAGTAGCCGCCCTCCGTGCCCAATGGTCTTGTGAAATGTGCACATTCCAGTACAACAGCGCGGAATCTGCGTGAATGCACTCCTGGGCCACTATGAGAGCTTCAACAAATTCATAACAGGGAGTGTTAGACGCGTTGCCATGAGATTCATCCATCCTTCGATATTCCGGACTGTGGATATGTGCTGCAGATGGTGGGTTGGATGGAGTCGAATGTTGGGATGGGGCCGCGGCTGACGCTATTTGGACGGGTGCACATTGTGAAGCGGTCGTGTGCGGTGCGAATTGGACAGGTTTTGCCGCGGAATCCGGTTGTGGTACATCTGCTGACATGGAATTTGTGCTTGGATTCAAACCACTACATTGCGGCGCCTGTTGGCTTGCACTTTGAAATTGGCTTCGAGGTTGCGGCAGTTGTGCTGATGCAAGAGGCAGTTGAGATGGGACTGCCTGGCGTGCCTGCTGAGCGGAGGCGATTTCTTGAGTTCCAAGAGCAGTGACTGGTTGGACCATGCCACGGTGGAGAAGCATGGGAGAGCGGGCAGGCTGGGATGGCGCAGAATCCGTATGATGAATCGATGGTCTGTAAGTCTGGTTTGGCATATGAGGAGATGCAGCTTGTGGAGTAGGCCTGCAACCGCCATATTCACCACCCGCCGGCATCTGCAATGCTGCGAAATTCGCCTCGCAAACTTGTGAATACTTGCTGCCCCATCGGCGTGCCACCTCGGGGATATTGGAGGTGGACGACGAGTCCAAATCTTCTATTTCTTGCTCAAAGAAGCGCAAAGCCTGATTAAACTTTCCCGGGTTGTCAGCTCGTTTGCTGTGGAGGTGGTAAAAGAGGGCCTTCTGCATGACGGGAGAATGCAGCTTGAGTTGAACCTTCAACTCCGCCGGAGCTGGCGGAAATCCTCTTCGAGATGTCATTTCCTTCCATGCGCTGATCAGAGCTGGTATATTGTCGAGGAAGGAGCAGACGTCCTTGAGCAAAGCTCGAGACTCATCAGTTGCGTTAAGCATCATTGCTGCTGGGCGACGAGGAAAATTCATGAACAGCCTGTCCAATTCCGTGGGCACACGACTGTCGCTACGCAGGACTTCGAATAGAACATTAAGGCCTTGAAGCTGATTTTTCGTCAACGAGAGTGGCTTAAGCGCGTCGCGCCTTGAGCACAACCAATTACTAAAAATATGATGTGTGAGAAGGAAAAACTGGTCGTCCTGTCGACAGGCATCGCGCAACATGTCAATTCCCGTATAATCAAGGCCTTGTGCCTGACTGTTCACAGGAGAAGGAATGCTGATGGCAGTCAGTTCCGCCTCTAGCTGTTCGCTAAGAGAGAGCCCATCGAGTGACAGGGTTGGCGACTCGTGCGGCGTCAGCAGCGGTCCCGCAGGCCCTGGGATGTCGGAATCAGTCCTCGGGCGGAAGCTCCGCTCAGGGCCGTAGTTGCCGTCATGAGGGCGCTTTGTCCCACGGTGCACATGCGGAGGCTGTGCTCGAGGGGCGGCGTCGGGTGAAGGGACGCACAGAGCAGTGGTGAACAGAGGATTGTCTCCCTTCCGCTGCCCATTTTGAACTGGAGCACTCAAAGGACCTGTCTCTTGCGGTCGATTCGTCGCATTTTGGACGGTTGGATCGCCCGAGAGGCCAGGAGCGCTCCACGTCCGGCCCAACTCTGCCTGCGGAACACTGCGTGGTGGCGTTTCTGGCTTTGAATTCACGGCAGCTATGATGTCTGAAGGCTGCTCTGGGGCCAGCGCTGCCTCTTCCTGTCGACCATTATCCGCGAGGTTCCCTACGAATTCCCTTCGCGACTTTTTGTGTGTGGCGGTCAAGCTGGAGCTGGGAGGGATGCGTGTCGGCCTCGATTCGGTCATCGCACTTGGGGCGGATGACTGGGCGGGTAACGTCGAAGTATTCTGGTGTCGTCGGGGTGTAACTTGGACAGTTGAATCCCCTTCGAATGGCTGCGAATGCACGTTAATGAATGATCTCACCTGCTTCCGTCTTCTGGACCTGGCGGCTCGTTTGCGCTGTTGACGGGTTGACTCCGAGTGAGCGGAGCCATTGTTGACTTGAGACGCACCGTCGGCCATCCTCGGGTCTGGTGCAAAGTTCAAGAGAGAGATTTCTCGTAGTAACAGAGAGTCGGAGAGCATTCGGATTCGTACGATTAAGAGCACACCTGAAAATGGCGCCGGAAATGGCATCGAGGTCTAACTGGATGGACTTCAACTGCGTCAAAGCAAACTGCCGCCAGACGCAGCATTGGATGGGGGTTTAGATGAAAGCAATAAATGTGGCTGAGCAGCTCGCGTAGTGCAGCCTTATCTTGATGGAAGTGAAGGCGCGGAACGAGGCTGCAACGACCCCAACGCGCAGGCTTGGAGGAGACAAGTCTGCGATGCTGTTCTTGTATGTACAGAGAGGACACGGCGATGGTAGAAGTCTGGCCAGTCAGTTGAGGAGGGGGCGCTTCTGGTTGTGGTGCAAGAGGAGAAACAATGATCAAGGATACGATGGGAGGGCGGCTGCGTTGAAATGGCCAGTGTCAACGTTGCAGTGGTGATCGAGGCTCTCGTATCTACTCGGAGGTGGGCTAGTGGGGCTAGTTGACCGCGAGCAACGGAGCCTACTTAAGTGGTGTTTGACCAGACTTGACCAGACCAGCAAAACGGAGGGTGGCTAGGCCTCACTGGCGCCGAGCTGGCAAATCATGGGCAGCCCTAGGGCTGTTGGGGCGTCTTGGGGCGTCCCTGGGGAGAGTCCCTTGCAGTTCCCATCTCGCTCTCACTTTGGCCTCATTTGGGCCATGCCAGTGTGAGAGGAAGAGAGGTTTCGGTCAACGCACAATTCCATTGCCCTGGCTTCTGCATCCTGCCGGAGGGCACGAAAGACAAAGGGATTCATCCACCCATCACTCGATCAATCAATGCCAGCGTGGCCGATGAGGTACTGGGTACCTGTCACAAGTGGCCAAACAATCCTGTTGTGACGACTCCTCGTCGGACAGTAGCATCACCATCAGATCAGCCTGCGCAACATCAATTCCTGTTGCTTCTCTGTTCCACCAACCCCGTGTGACGTCCTGACCGATCTCCTCTTCACATTTCAACCTTGCTCGCGCCCTTCACCCTGTCAGGGCGGCTGGAAGAGCCATTTCTATCATGCAGGCACTTGTCACTGCGCGTCCGGTCGATCTTCCGACACTTGAATTGCGACCTCTCCTCCACTACCACCACTACCTGCTTGGCTAGCTAGGTCCCTACTGCGCTCGAATGCCTGCTGGTTTACGCTTGATCAACATATCATGTCCGCCCCTCTCCAACAGCGCCCCAGGGCGGCTCTGCAGCCCAGTGATGTTCTCGTGGCCATCCGTGCGTTCACCCGTTGCGTCACAGCTTGTATGAGAATGTTTCGCTGACAGTCTCTATCTAGATGACTTCGATGCAAGAAGCGCCGATGAGTTGACCCTCCGGAAAACCGACCAAATCGAGTTGGTCGAGTTGGATGATGGCTTCGGTGATGGTTGGTATCTTGGGACACATCTTGGTACAGGAACGACGGGACTGTTTCCTGGAGGTAATTCGTTTCACCACCAACCGCTTCCTTCATTCACAATGGTTGACATGTGGCCAGTGTATACCGCCAAGCTTCCTCCAAACTTCGCGCCTGTGGGCGCTCCAGCCGTTAGAAGCCCTCAATTGCTTGCGAGGCCACTCACTGAGCCAAAGAGCGAGCCACTCAAACAAGCCAGTCCGACCACTGACATCGCTGCCTACCGAACACTTTCCTCGTCCCCACCGCCACAGTCTACTCTGCCTCTGCGAAACTCTGTGCCGTCTTCTCCCACCTCATATATTCATCGAAGCATCAGTCAGGCTCTATCAAGTCGGGGAAGTGGGGAGGAAAGTCCAGTTATGAACGAGACATTAAGCGTTATAAATGAACACATTACGGACCTGAGCACGCCACGGCAGAGTCTAGCCCCGCCACAGCCTCTGACTGAGGATTCTGAGAGTGAGTATAGCAGCAGCCATGTCGACCGAGGCTCTTATGTCGCCGGCCCAGAAACCGATAGCGAGGATATCCCGCGCCCAACGGAAGCTGACGTCAAGCAGTGGGATGCCAAAGAGACGGCCGATTACCTGAGAGGCCTAGGTGTCGACTCAAAACATTGTGACATATTTGAGGAACAGGAAATCACTGGCGACGTCTTGTTAGAAATGGACCAGTCCTTCATTCACATGAAGGAATTCGATTTTGGTCTGATGGGCCGCCGTCTGAAGACCTGGCACAAGGTTCGAGACTTTCAGAATCAGATCCGAAATGGCACAGCGTCGCGCAAGAGCAGCCTCAGGCCAAACGGCCCAAACGAAGATGTCGCCCGAGTCCAAGTACGAGGGACCACGATATTGCCACGGATCCCTAGTCTGATGGAAGAACCGAGACTCTCTATCCGCCAGACGCAGCACGCTTACCCATATGTCCATTTATCTACCTCACCGCCACCTTCCGAACAGCTCATGTCGCCATCCTCGTTTACCCGGCCCCAGCTCGGACGAAGCACCCCCCCCTCGCCGTGGAGGGCTTCGATGGCTACTGAATCGCCTACACGACGGTCGGCCTCTTCAATACGAGAATCGACCCACTCTCGCCGTCATTCCTCGATCGATTTCGCAAAGCCGGGGCTTCAAGAGCCCTCTGCGCCTGTCGGGGCCACCAGTCTCTCTCCCCCACATAAGAAAAATGCATCGTTCGATAGAGACTGGTCAATGAGCAACGCAACCACGGCAAACACTAGCGGAAGCTCCCCATCGCTCAGACTACACATCAGCAATCAGACAGCAAGCGTTGATCTGGCTGCAGACCCCGGTTTCAACAGCGAGCTTTCGACTTTCGATCTGGACCGGGGCTATTTTAGCGGAAATGAGGTCGACAATAGAAGGGCGAGGAATTTGCTAAAGAAGCGAGGAGGCGTGGAAAGTGTAAGCCATTCCCGCCAATCAAGCGTGCTCGATGACTCGTCTAAGGATGGCCTCGGCATGAAACGACACTCGCGACTCAGCAGTGTTGATTCCATCAGGGGTGCCGCTTCTATCTCTTCAGCCGCAAAGGCATATCACAGTAGATCATATAAAGGACGGTTTCGTTCTGCGAGTGCGAGGAATCTGACGGTGCAACGCTCGCCAATTGCGCAGTCTCCCACGGTGACGAATCTGGAGGATGACAGTCTATCAGCTCTATCCTCACCAAAGGCTGTTAGCGGTTCGGCGTCCCCCGCCGCCAGGGGCCCAGTCCCCTGGACATCATCCACAAAGGCGCGGAAGCTGTTGGGTATGCGAGCGGCATCTGAGGCTGTTACCGGAACTGAAAAAGAAACTGCCAGTTCGTCAAACATTACATCCGACCCAGTAAGGGAGAGCCCTACGGCATCACCTTCTGGGTCACAAACTCCTTCTGCGACGTCGCGCAGCTTCGAAATGGACAATACGGACACGTCTTCGAAAGGTACAACGGAACAGCTGGGCCCGTTATTGCATACGAAAACGCCCGTGCGTACTAATCCCAAGACCAAGCGACAAACGAGCGCCTACACAAGAGGCTTGCTACAAATATCGCCTGCGGAAGCACGGAAGCACTGTGACCATTATGGTTGGATGAAGAAAAGATCTAGCGGCATTGTGGCACAGTGGAAACCCAGGCTGTTCATCCTCAGAGGCCGTCGGTTGTCATACTATTATTCAGAGAACGACACTGAGGAAAAAGGCATTATCGATATATCAGGGCATAAGGTTCTTGTCACTAACGCCGACCCCATCACGTCATTTCAAGTCTCCATAACTGGAACAAAATCTACCCCTTCCATCGGTGCTACCGGATCGTCCACCGAGACTTCTCCGAGTGTCACGCGAAACACGAGTGGAGGGTCACCCTTCTATTTCAAGCTCGTACCTCCCAAAGCAGGCTCTTCGAGAGCGGTGCAGTTCACCAAACCTACGATTCACGTTTTCCAGGTTGAGAACATCACCGCTGGAAGGAAATGGATGGCCGAGATTTTGAAAGCCACCATCGAACATGACCTAGCAAACTTCGAGACGACAAACCGGCAGAAGACTATCAGCTTGGCTAAAGCCCGAGCAAGAAAAGAACGCCCCCCGGCCCTGAAAGGCACAGAAGATATAGCCGAATTGGCTGAAAAGCCAACGCCCCAGGAAGAGAAGGGTGAGCAAGACAGTGGTTTGAATATAAAAGGGCTGGAATTCAACGAGTTGGACATGAATCTTGAAATTAGCACAGGCCTGACAAGCGGGACAACAGCACGTCCCGAGGACGACGCGGAACGGAAAATACAGACATGATGATACAGGGGGAGAAGAATTACTTATCTTATCCTACATATAATACATTTTCGGGAATACATAATACTTCTCACTTGCTTTTGCTCCTCTCTACTCCGCCCTCGTACAGGGTACATACATTGTGACTGAATCAATCAGCCCCAATGGGGCCAAGGCTCCGCTCAGCCTGATATTCGCAAGGCTGGCCAATCATTTGTTGTATGGTTTGGGAGAAATGGATTGCCCTACTTGTTACAACCGCGTTGCCTCCCCGAAGTCGCGCCTCTTGTCCCTCGACAATGCAATGAGCTCACGCTTTTTGATATCCCACAGACCCTGGTTGTTCTTCTTGTTGTGCTTCTCTCGTCGTTGTTTTTTTTCTTCCATTTTGGTTCGATGTATAAGTATGGGCTTGCAGACAAGCTGCTGCGCCTTCTCTCCCTAATCGCCTTTTGCTCAACCACCTATCTCTACCTCTATCCAGTCTTTCACGGATGCGTCTTCTCATGGAGAAAGATATCGACTGCGACCGCCTTCAGCGAGACTTTCCACCAACATTGGACACTTTTACGCGACTCGGACGCCCATCCAGACCCTTCGCGTGCCCCTTTTCGATTGCTAGCCCTGGCCGATCCTCAGCTTGAGGGTGACAGCTCCCTTCCTAAATCCGAAGAGAGCTTTATACCTAGGCTAAGGCAGCATTGGGCGAAGCTGTGCACAGAAGAATCACAACATTGGTTGTCTTCCGCGCTTGATGCCGTGCAAGAAGTAGTTCTTCAAGACCTCCCTGAGGCACTGAAGGCCCTTCGAAAACGACTTGATCTATTCGGCAACGACTACTATCTGGGTCACATATACAGAACACTTCACTGGTGGACGAAGCCTACCCACGTAGCTGTGCTTGGAGATCTCATCGGCAGCCAATGGGTCACCGACGAAGAGTTTGGATGGAGAGGGTGGAGGTTTTGGAATAGAGTCTTTGCGGGCGGTCGCAGGGTGGAAGACGACATCACGACTCCGAACAATAAAAGCCAACAAAACCTTTTTGAAATGCATGATACCAATTGGGAGCGCCGACTGATCAATATTGTCGGTAATCACGACATTGGCTATGCTGGGGATATTTCTCGAGGGAGGATGGACCGCTTTGAAAAGGTCTTTGGGAAGGCAAACTGGGATGTCAGATTCCAGTATCCCGGGTTCAATAGTACCGAGACTGCGACAGAGCTCGACCTCCAACCAACGTTGCATCTGATTGTCCTGAACAGTCTGGTTCTAGACAGCCCTGCCCTATCCGAGGATGTTCAGGTCGAAACGTTCGATTATTTGAATGACCTGATCTCTCACCGTTTGCGACCTGTGGAAGACCGTTCATCTTTTACCCTCCTGCTTACACACCTTCCACTCCACAAGAAAGAAGGGACTTGCGTTGATGCCCCCTTTTTCGATTATTGGGGCAATGACAATGGTGGTGGCGTTTACAAACCCCACGGAGTGAAAGAACAAAATCACCTGAGCGAGCAAACAAGTCAGAAAGGTACTTTGCAGACATTATTTGGCATGAGCGGAGATCTCGGTGCTCCAGCTCAAGGCAAAGGCAGAAGTGGCCTCATTCTGACGGGTCATGACCACGAGGGCTGTGATGTCTGGCACTTTATCCCTTCCGAATCTGTCTGGTCAACACCAGAGGATAACGGCGAGGAAAAGAGGCAGACCTCGTGGGATCACTGCAAATGGCAGCACGCAAATCTAAGCAACGCACACACCGGAGTTAGAGAGATCACGCTCCGAAGCATGATGGGGGACTACGGAGGCAATGCTGGGCTCCTCAGCGCATGGTTTGACTATGAAACGAGCGAGTGGATGTACCACATTCAGATGTGCGGTCTGAACATCAAGCTCTGGTGGGCTATCCACCTTGTCGATGTGGTCGTTGCGGGTATTTATGGGATCGGTCTTCGCCATCGACTCCTTCGCCCTGCCATGGAACCTTCAACAGACAAACCGGATGCTTCGCAGTCGAAGTCCGAGGGAACATGTAAGTGAACGGTATCACTTTGCTGGGTATTCGGTGGTCTGCTCGTCTCCGAGTATACAACAGTCACGTGATCTCATTGGCAAAGTTGGGCGCTGCTTTAGATCGATCTCTATGCCGGTCTCCTTGCTGCCTAAGCAACCGGACAAGCCCCGAACACAGGGAAGGAGGCCTTTATCTCTTGGAGAAATCGGTGAAAGCATGAATTCTTCAACGGAATCAGCATTAGAGTCTCTCAATACCTTTCACTAGAGACATCAGTGAAGATCGCTACTTCTATGCTCCTAGGGGCCACGGCCTAGAGAGGAATCTAACGGCTAAAATGACTTGCGGAAGGTGCATTGAGCACGATTCACCTCAGTTCCACTCTACGCGCGTCTGCCGTGGACGATGACAAAGTGGCGAGACGTATTACAATGGGAAAGTGAATATCATGTATGAAACCTGTGGTTACGATGGTTGTGCGATTGCCTCCTTGCTGCTGTCTACTTCAGCTTTTTGCAGAGGCTGACCTCTCGAGACAGACACGGGGGTCCCTTGCCTCCTCAATTCCTAGAGGCGTGTGTATTTATCACGTTGGATCCTATATCATGCCAGCAGAACCAATTATTCAGGTCTAAAGCACGCTGCTACATCGATCTGCCTCAAATGCTATCGAACAGGCAACCACTGTCGCCAGACCGATCAAACGCCCTCAAATCGGCCGGATGGAACTTGTCAGGACTGTTCGTGGTTCTGTTCTTCTAGCAGTATGGAAAAACAGCAAGGAAGGAGTTGTTTGAGCTGGAAATGCCATAGCAGTAGGAGCTGCATATGGTTAAGACGATGCGAAAACTGAGGCTGAATTCATGCGGCACATCCTGCGATTTCAGGATTCAAGAGATTCACTGAGACGACAAGAGCATTTGTTTTCGAACCCCCCTTTTTGAGCCCCAAGGGCCGCCATACAACTCAGAGCTATTGTCTCCATTGAGCTAGAGGACGACGACAGCACCAACAAACGGGTATCATGGCGAAGCCCTGTTAGAACAGTGTCCACGATCTGTTTGTGGACCACTTCGATCCCGCTCTCCTACAAATACCCTAGAAACACCTCATTTACCTCCTCCCTGTTCGTTTCCTTCTCTATCTCCCACCGAAGCCAGCAAGATGGTGTTCCTCATTGTCTTCAAAACTTCCCTTCCCTGCCCGCTGTCCTACCACTGGGATCAAAATATCTATGAGGCATGTCCGGGCTGTGTTCATGCTCACGAGCTCAGGACTTGCGATGGTGAGACGAGAATCACTTTCGAGATGTGCCGGAGGCATAGTGACAAGTAGGTTCACAGTGTCTCCTGATTACATGATGATTTGTTTTGATTCCAGCCCTCCTCCTTCTGTGCCCTTCGTCGATATTCAAGTTTTTTTTTTTTTTTTTCCAGATTTCTCTCATCCGGCGACCTGTGGCCTTGAGATTCGTCCCGATGAGTCTTGTTTATCTCTGTGAGACTCTCAGGTCCACCTCGCATGCTGCCTTGTTTCGTGGACCCTGGAGCCATGCATTCAGCCTCTATCTGAAGACAAATGAATCAAATCCAAAACTCTTCATCTCACATGTTATTACCACCATCCCTATTCCTTCAAGTGTATTCGAGAGTCGAAGAAAAAGAGGGAGAACTAATCTTGTCGCGACCCTAGGGCTCAATCCACGGCACTAGATGAGGCCGTGCTCAACGAGATCCGCACACTCATCCATCCGTTTTACTCACCCCTGCCAACATTCCCGATCGTCACGGGCACAATCACAGTGAAATCAAGAGAAGACCTTTGCAAGAAGGTGAAAATAACCACGGCAGCATCAGGCAGGCGTACTTCTGGCAAGCGGAGCGAGTTGAATCTCCCGCGCCCCGAAATCACGTACGCACATGGAAACGGCTGTATCTACTCGCAGAAGCCTGACGTGGTGCTTAAGCCGAGGGCAGCGGTGGCCGTGATGGATCAGTACGCGAAAGAGAGGCTGAGGAAGATCATTGCGTTGCTGGAAAGCGGTATTGATAGCAACTTAGGCCCGCAGCTCGATACCATCCTCAGCAAGGACGATCAGGTTGGTGAGGGTAAAGATAGCTCCCACTCCGCCTGCATCGAGGAGACGGCCCCAAATTCGGCATTAGACACTTGCTCAGCCACCTTGCTCAGCGAGGTCGCCGCCGACGAGTCTCCTCTAGCGGCTCTTGGGCGACATGCGTTCCGCGCCGCCGAAAACGAAGCTCAAGCCCTCCTTCGAGCCGAGAAGAAGCGGTTGGAAGAACGTCTTGCCACCAGCCCCCTGGCGAAGGGGATATACTGGAAGCGGTGTAATGGACAGTGGGTTAATGGACTGGGTGACGTGCTTGTGGACAGTGGTCGTGGCGGAAACGAGGGAACCATGGTTGCTGGAACAGAAGCCCGAGGTGTCATGATGGATCAGGAAGGGGTGGATGAGCGTGGAAGCATGGGTGCTGCTTCTACTCTTGCTCAAGATCACGTCGACGAAGGAGTCGCTGACTTGTCGACGCTGACCTGGACCTCTACACCCAATTTAGCGATGAGCACTACCGCGGCCACAAGCATTTCCTCCCTCTCCCTCGGAAGCCCGAACTTATCCGACACTACACCGTTGAAACCTACGGTCTGCACCGGTAGCCTCGCCGTCCCAAACAGTGCCGACTCCAAGGCTGGGCACTACGGCTACGCCCTGCTCTGTCACGATGATGTGAGTCCTGGCCAAGGTGCACTACCCTCGAGCTCCCTACTTGCCAGCCAGGCTTGTCTAGCCAATTTCTCATCGTTTGAATATCTCATGCTCCAAAATCGAGAACAACTAGTCCGTTCCGGACAGTGTAGGGAAGAGGATCTCTGCATCACTTGCTGGGCATACAACCGCGCCGCCGTCAGGGCACAGGTCAAGAAGGACGTACTGGTAGAGCAGGCTTGTAACGGGGATAAGCATGATGAGTGAGTGGGAAAACCGAATGGGAAAAGAATGAATGGGCGAAGCTCAGAGGTCGGGACATAGGGAGACATGAATGATCAGAGGAAGGGCGATGCATGCCGCATTTGGGGTTTGAGATTGCAGAATTTTGGTCTGGAAGAACTTCAGCTTTGACGTATCGCCCAATATCAATGTCAGCCATCAGAAAACTACCCACCACACGAGTCAAATTCAGCCGAGTCGCGGATGTAGGCGAGCTGCGTGACGCACGAAGGTGACGGTGACACTCTGGTCTAAACGTTACGCCTCATGCGAAGATGAGTCGGGTAAACGAAATGGCCAAGTACTGGTGATAAAATGAGCGGGCAAGTATTAACTTCGACGGCAATGCCGCGCAGATGGAGAAACGATGATCAGATCACGTATTGCTATTTCTTCTCCTGTCTTTGGGTCTAAAGAAGTACCTAAAGCAGCTACTCTTCCATCAGGGGATTGTTGGTCGTCGCACCGCCACCGCAGATTATCTTGTCTGCTGGAATCCATCTGCGGAAGGGCTGTCGGTGGTAACAGGGGATGGGAATATCAGTTGGAGGATGACAAGTGGGAAAGATTGTTGCAAGTAATGCTGCCGCCCAGCCCGTCCTCCTCGTTTGCACGCCGAGACAGCGGGGAAATATCTTTGCCAACGGACACCGAGGCGAGTCAGGACACGTCCTCTTACTCGGCCTTCTCTGTGCTAGCCTCTGGTGCAGGGGCCGCCTCAGACTCCTTCGGAGCTTCGCTTGACTGAGCAGCTGGTGCCTCTTGGGGCTCGGCCTCGGAAGAGGTCCAGAGAGTCTATAGGGCTGTTAGAGGGAGAAATGCAAGGTTTAGGGGCTGTTTCCATAACTCACCAAGTTGTCTCTCAACAGTTGCATGATCAACGTGGAATCCTTGTAGCTTTCTTCGCTCAGGGTGTCGAGTTCGGCAATGGCATCATCGAATGCTTGTTTGGCCAGGTGGCAGGCTTGGTCGGGAGAGTTCAAGATCTCGTAGTAAAAGACAGAGAAGTTCAGGGCAAGACCAAGTCGGATGGGGTGGGTGGGCGCGAGGTCGGTTTGAGCGACCTCGGTGGCAGCCTTGTAGGCCTCGAGAGACTTGTCCGCAGATTCCTTTCGCTTTTCGGCAGTAGCAAATTCAGCAAGGTAACGGTGGTAGTCGCCCTTCCTATGAAGAAGTCAGAATTGTGTGACCCATTGGGAAGCTCAGCTTACATCTTGTGGTAGAAGACCTTGGATTCGCCGGTTTGAGCAGATGGGATCAGATGCTTGTCGAGAACCTCGAGAATGTCTTCGCAGATCTTGGAGAGCTCTTTCTCGATGTTTTGACGGTACTCCTTGATCAGCTTGACTTGGGCCTCATTGCCTTTCGACTCCTCCTTTTGTTCAATGGAGGTGACAATTCTCCATGAAGCACGCCGGGCGCCAATGACGTTCTTGTAGGCAACGGACAGGAGGTTTCGCTCCTCGACAGAGAGTTCTTGGTCTGCAGAGGCGACGACCTTCATGTTCTCGACCATCTCTGTACCAAGGATTAGCTGAGAACACGCTAGGTTGAGGATAAGTGGACATTACCCTCGTATCGCTCCGCTTGCTCAGCAAGCTTTGCTAAGTAGACTGACTCCTCTACACCCATTTTTGATGTTGGATGCCGCGAGGTGATTCAAAAGGAAAAAGGAGACCTGCAGGAGGTGCCCGATTAGCCCAGTCATCCAACACAAACAAACGGCAAAAGCGTCAACAAACAGCCCGGACAGCGACAAGGTCGAGAACAAAGGGCCATATTTGGTGTTGCGATTACAGCGAATGCACAGAAAACAATTTCCTTCCCGTTCCGCCGCGATTTTAGCCATACGGAACTGAGATGGAGAGCGAATGGTCGAGATGCGGGAATTGACGTCAATGACGGAGCCTGCACAGGGATCGCAAGCGGACTGGCGGTGGAAGGGTGAAGGACATGTATCAAGAGACTCGCGCGAACCCAAGGTTGGTTCCTACATCCGACTGAAGCTCAAGTGACTGAGGGCGCAGTCGAGGGTTGTCCCGTGCAAGTGCTGGTAGACGTGGGGTACATGCAGACCGCTGGAGAAGGAGGTGACGACGCTTGGGGGGGGTGTAGCTTACCGTTGGAAGAAGATAGGGAGGTCAATGGGACTCGCAACAGGTGAGGACTCGAGAGATCGAGCAGGATTGCAAGTGATCTGAGAGGATGAAGGAGGGTGTTGGGGTGGGTGATTTGCAGACACGTTGTTGGTATGGAAGAAAAGAAAGACGGAAGGACGAGAGTTGGTTGTGTAATGTGCGGCAAGCCTGCAGGCGTCGCCTACAGTAGTTTGAAAAAGGTAGCCGCAGGGGGGGGGGGTGGGAGTGGGAATGGAAGTGGGAGGGAACAGAGTGGGAGGCTCCCTTCCCCCTTCGCTCCTGTCGCCCTGTTTGCTGTTTGCTGTTTGCAGTTTGCAGTTTGCAGTTTTGGCTGTTTGGGGCCTTCCACCAGCCAGAGGCTTGGCCCCGATTAAGGTGCAGGGGGGGCCACCAGCCGCCACCAGCCGCCACCAGACGCCCCTACCAAGC
This sequence comes from Cladophialophora psammophila CBS 110553, assembly GCF_000585535.1. Classification (NCBI taxonomy): domain Eukaryota; kingdom Fungi; phylum Ascomycota; class Eurotiomycetes; order Chaetothyriales; family Herpotrichiellaceae; genus Cladophialophora; species Cladophialophora psammophila. The sequence continues at coordinate 221,174 of NW_006912938.1, read as the reverse complement.
CCGCCAAAGGCCACTGACATAACCTACCGCCGCTTGGTTTGTCCGCATTCAAATTTCCTTCCCAGCCTCACTTGTTTCATCACCACTCATCCACGGATCTCATCGAGATTGGATTGCCTGGCAGCTCTCTGCAACTTCGGGCCTGGAGACCCCGTTCCCAGCATTGAACAATATCCTGCCCTTTAGTATGCTTCTTGATGCCGAGGAGGCCTCTTTGCCGCTTTCAAGGGGCGACTGGCACCGACGAGAATACATCACGTGCTCAAATAAACAATCAGCGGGTCCTTTCGCTCCACCGTAGCAGTTGCCTGCCGAACTGCCTATTAATACGGCGAGACAGTGCGTGCGCATTTCCGTACTCGACATTTGCTCCACTGGTAATACATAGCTGCCATTCACAAGGCGACAGGGGCGAGCTCAGTCAATCAATCCCGCACCCAGACTTCAAACTACTCCTGCATTGTACTCGGTACCAACCCATCCTTCCTTGATCACAATCCAACTCTCATCCCACCCCTCGCCATCCGACAAAATGTTACGAACCCAAGTCGTAAAGCTCGCCAGGGCTTCTGCGGCTTCCTCGATCCGTCGATCCTTTTCCATCACCGCCATACGAGCTTCTGAGGGAGATACTGGGGCACCCAGATATGGTGGATCCGCTGCCGGGTAAGTATTCTTTCAACTGACATCAGACTCTTCCCTCAAAGGCCCTGCCAGGGCAAACCTGCAGGACGATGTCATTAGCGCTGCTGCTGACACTTGGTTTGATGGAAAACAGTGATGCCTTTACCAGACGCGAGCAAGCCAGCGAAACAAAGTTCATCAGAGAGAAAGAAATGGAGAGGTGCGTTCCAGTATTCATCGTCGAGAAGGAGCGATTTGATCCACTGAGGCTAATCTATGAGGACTATTTACACAACAGCTTGAGAAAATTGAAGGAGAAGCTCGCCCAACAACGGAAACACCTTGATGAACTGGATGCGCACATCCAGGAGCTGGAGAAGGATGCTGGTGGCGAAGATCCTCAATACACCAAGGACAAATAAATGGGATCGACATTGGAGGGTCGGGCCCGGGTGGTGGAGAGGAGAGCCGTGATGCTGGGAACCAGTCTCTCGAGGATGAATGCCCCAAAAGCAAAGCAATAAAGCACCAGGCTCACTGGACAAGCACGCTTCTTCGGCTGTACAGTAGTTGGACTGCCTGGCCCGGCAATGTCATGTCTTCACTCCCATGTTGACCGAGAGCTCATTCCCATGTTCGGGCTCTTCGAGATCTGATATGTCTAGTCTTACAACACTTGCAGTTTTAGCTAAGGTGTTCACCACCCCCGTTCCCATTACTTCCCAAAGTGTCCAAAGCACCATTCATTGGAGAAACCCAAGTTGCTTCGCTCACTGATACACTGATAAAGCCCTTTGCCACGTCATGATCGCCTTCCCATGTAACTCCGATAGAAATCCTGGACTGCTGCACCGGTGTCGCTCCCATCGTTCGTTGAAGATGACCTATAGCCGGCTAAATACCCCAATTGACTCGCCACTTTTTGCGCCGCAGCAACTTTTTCCTGTAAAGCCTGTGTGCCTTGATCGATAGCCTGCAGTTGGATCAAGTGCGAATTGAGGATCTTGACGATTTGTGTGATCTATATCGTCCTCATTAGCTCTTGCTTCGAAAGAAAATATAAGGAGGCAGATCAGATTGGCTTACCGGTTCATCTCCCTTTCCACTCCTACTCAGGCTCGCATTTGCGGCATTAACTTCGTCGACCATGCTTCCCAGATCTCTCTCCATCTCCTCCAGTCTCTCCCCCAATTTCTCCGCGAGTTTGTACGTCCTCTCCCTCTCTTGATCGGGTCCACCCAGTTCGCTAGGCGTCACCGAATCTTTGACCAACATCTCATCCACGTCGTTTTCGTATTTACTTAACCAAGATTCCAGTTCCGCTTGCGAGTTTTCAACCGCGGTGAGTTGCATGTCCACACTCACAGTTTGTCGCTCACATGTCCGGGCGCGGACGTACAGCTTGTCGATTTTAGAGGAGTTATCTACAATCAATTGGTCCCACCGGGCGATAGTCTCTGCGTGGTCTTTGAACTCTTTCGAGTAGCGTGACATGTCGGTCGCCCAGCGGGTGAGAATCTCATCCATGGTTTTATTGCGAAGGCGGGATTGAGCTGGCGGGGTTGGTCCAGTTGTTGAAGTCTGGACACCTATGGTACCTGGAACTGAGGGCGCAGCAGGGATTACAGTGGCAGCAGGTTGCGAGGTAGCTAGGGCTGCCGGTTTGCCAAACGAAAACGGGCTGGAAGTAGGAGCTGAGGTAGTGGCAGGTTGCGTTGTTGTAGGTGCGGGCTTACCGAAAAGCGGGCTTGCCGCAGGGACTGAAGTACGGGAAGGCTGAGAAGCTGCCGGGGCGCTGGCAGCTGGGGGACCGAAGGAGAACGGGCTCGCAGTAGGTGCAGTCGCGGTAGCCGCAGCGGTTGTCGATGCTGAGCTCTGAGCACCACCAAGGTTGAACCCTGAGAAAAGAGGTGCTGGGGCAGGAGGAGAAGTCGCGGGTGTCGCTGCTGCTGAAGCCTGCGTTGCGGATTGCTGTCCGAATGAAAAGGTCGGCTGAGCGGCTGACCCTGGAGCTTCTATCGTGGCTGGCTTCGCAAAGAGATTTTGTGCTGCTGGTGGTTTCGGCGCTTCGCCAAATAAGGGAGTATCAGCTGACTGTGAAGTCGCTGGTGCTGAAGTGGGCTGGCCAAACGAAAAAGACTTCTGTTCAGGGGCGGAAGCAGCAGTCATCGACGGTGTGGTTATCGATGTAGATTCTGCTGGCTTTCCGAAACTGAAGGCGCCGGATGAACCACCAAAGAGGTTTCCGGAAGGTGCTGCGCCTGCCGCAGCTGGTTTACCCCAGGAAAATGTTGACTTGGACGCATCTTCGCCTGGTTTCGCACCAAAAAGGCCAACGCCGGCACCGCCTGTACTTGCGGCCAAGGTTGAGCTGGCTGGAGGAGGTCCGGCTGGAGTGGTTGAAGTCGTACCAAAACCGAACGGCTTGCTGGTAGCAGGAGTTGTAGAACCAAACAACGACGGAGCAGATGTTGTAGGGTTCGACGATTTGTCTGGTGTACCGAACCCTCCAAAATTTGGCTTTGCAGACTCGCCGCTCTGCGGCTTGGGCGCGAATAAATTCTGGGGTGCAGAGTTTCCAGAGGTGCCACCCTGCTGTCCAAGGATACCGGGAGACGCGGACTTGTTGTCTTTTGCGCCACCAGTATTAAAGAAATTTGGCGGTTGAGTCGAGGTAGTTGCTGGAGGCTTGATCCCGCCAAAATTGAAACCAGAATTTGTTCCTGATGGAATTCCTCCTGACGATGCAGGGGTATTGGATGTTCCAAATAGCGACTGTGAACTCCCTCCACTTGTAGAAGGCTGTCCGAAATTGAAGGTCATCTTCGCGATTTCCAGCAGGTGAGGCGTTAGGAATCTAGGGAGATGGCATCGCAGGAGGTCGAGGAAGACAAGGTGCAGGGGACGAGCGGATCAGTGTTTGCCGTCCGTTTGAGCAAAAAGGATGGTGTTGGTAAGGGGTGTAAGGCGGTGGCACCGTGGTGGTCGTGACGATGTTGATCAGGACGCGCTCAGGCTCAGGCAGGGAGCAAATAAGTTGATGCAGATGGTGCGGATGGTGCAAATGCAGATGTGCCGATGCAGTGGTTGCGGAGTTGGTGCCCAAAAAGGAAACAGACGCCAATGCTGGCCTGGGCTGCGCCTTGAACCAACTGCATACCACTTCCTTTCTACCTTCACCGTCACGCCCTCTCTGTCTCCTCACCCAGTCTTCTCTTCTGTCGATTCTTCTGTTGTATTGGCAGACAGGGAGATATCCATTCAGCAGTAAAGATGACGAGACCATCTTCATCGAGAGACAGCCTGCATCTTGAACCGCCCAGGAAAAGCGTCGAACTGGAGGATCCCGGTGCTCATGAATGTAAGACTACCTTGAGATCCGATCAAAGCCATTGGGGGAACTAATGGCTGCCATAGTATCATCCGAAGGCGAAGATGAACACTTCTCAGATGCCTCAGAGGGTCAGAAAAGACCCTCCAGACCAGTCACTCCCGCTTCTCCCATTCCCAAGACACGCATCGAAAAGGTCGATGATGAGCCACGATATGGCGAGGTGCCCGGCACGCCTGCCTACGAAAAACGAATGTTGGATGCCGTGCCTGACGAGGTCGAGATTGTCCCAGAAGGCCGCCTCAGTAAACGCTCCTCTCAGCTTCTCGAACCACCCACGACCCCGGGAGGCACTCTTATACCACGTACTGTGGTCGAGAAGCTCGACCCCGAATCCCCGAGCTATGGTGAAATCCCGAAGACTTCGGCCTATCTACAGAGGCAAATGGATGCTGTTCCCGATGTCATTCTGAGGACCCCCGAGCCTGGAAGGAGGCACTACACTGATGATGGGGCGGGAGATGGACAAAGATCTTCTTCTTCTTCTTCCTCGGATATCCAAGTGCCAGAAACCGTCATTACTCGGGTCGACAGTATCCCCGCCCATGGCGAGATCCCAGGCACGGAGGCCCGTAAGAAGCGAACTCTCGATGCTGCACCGGATATCATCGAGAAGCAGGGCAGCGGAGCAGGTAAATCCAGCGTACAAACCAACTTTCAGGAGGACCATTGACCTGATTCAGGGTCACCCATTCTCGACAGATCTATGAATTCTACAAGACGGAGATCCGCTCTAAATAACAATGATGATGGCAACGACCGTAATGATAACGACTTCGGAGATGAGTTCGATGAATTTGAAGAAGGCGCACAAGCTGGGGCTGATGATGACTTCGGGGACTTTGACGATGGCTTTGAAGAACCTGAGGCTGTCGAGTCACCACCTCCTGTATCTACTTCTCAATCAAGTTCTGTACCAGCCGACGCATTCGTGAGTTTCCCATCTTCGTTGACGCCCTATAGTGTGTTGATCTAACTATCCAACCGCAGCCCCTAATCGATTTCGGTGCCCTTTCATCAGCACCAGATTTCCTTGCTACCGCACAGATGCACCTAGACGCCATGTTCCCGGCTTCCGCAGCCGACTACTCCTCTCGATTTCCACCACAAGAAACGATATCAGATTCCTCACCCATCTTCCCCTCGGACCGCTCACGCTCCCTCTGGAAGCAACTCATCACACCACCTCCGCTCCAACCGCCGAATTGGACACAATCGCGAATCCGGCGGTTATTCCTGGTCAGCCTTGGTGTACCGGTCGACCTGGACGAAATTCTACCGCCAAGTAAGCAGAAGAAACTTGTTCTGCCGGACATCAATCTAGAACCTTCAGCACGCAAATCGGAAGCCGATAAGACGTTAGGTTCTCTTGCACGCCTCAAGGCACAAAGCGGTGCAAACGACTCATCTGCCTCGATCGACAGCACACAATCAGGCGGCGTCAAAGAAGGCCAAAGAGTACCCCGCTCAAGGAAACCGAAAGGACCGCCTCCGCCACCAGAGTTAGACCTAGCAGCTGTGAAACGACTCTGCGCTACAACCGAGGAAAAGCTCGAAGGATTGACCGACGAAGAATTGCAGAGCCATGTGAAGGAATTAAATGAATTGACAGCAAGGACAAGTGAAGTTCTGGAGTACTGGCTGAAAAGAAGGGATGGATTGGTTAAGGAAAAGGAAGCGTTTGAGGGGGTCATTGAGAATTTGGTCAGGCATGCTAGGAGGGTGAGGAAATAGACCTCCATCCAAGCTGTCACAAAAACATACAACATTTCTAACGCAGGCAAATTCTTCTAAAGTGGAGAGCTGTCGCCGAGCAGAAAGCCAGTTTTGCAGCAAGTCTTCGCCCTGGCTGCTTAATGCATCCTCACATTCTTGAATCGAGGTCGGAAAAGAGGCTATCCCAGCCTGGCATCCCCATCTTCGGCCCTAACTCGACATAGTCCTTCCATATCTCGTCAAACTCTGACAGATAGTGCTGACCGTCTTCTTGGGGAGTCCAGTTGTTATCACAAGGCCGCGGTGCTTGTTGTCCCCCAGGGTCTAGAGGTATTTGAGGCTGAAGAGACTGCGGAGGTTGCTGCTCTGTCGCATCCCCAGCTAAAGGACCGCTAATTCCATGCAGGCGAACCTTGTGCTTTCTGAGCACATCCATGAGAGACTCAAGAAACTCACGCGCCATCCGTGACTGCGACTTCGCGTCTTCCAGCGTCTTGCAAGCTTCCGCGACCTCCGCTTTCCGCGCTGCGTCGTCTTCCCCTGCGGCAGCCTCGTTGAAACACAGATCCATCACCAGCACAATGGTCGCCATGAAGATGTGATAGATTACACCGGTATGCCTTGCGATAACTGCCATAAAATTGCCTGGCTCATCTAGCTGAAGAAGTCCCTTCATCCGGATGACTGATCGAGCCGACTTCAGCGATATCTTGCGGGAGTAGTCATAATGGCGTTCCACAGAGCGGCGGATGAGAAAGGGCTGGTGGAGTTTACAGCGTCTCGTGTGTCCAATCATTCCCAATGCATAACGCTGGACTTGCATCTGGGGATAACGACGCATGACCGGTTCGCTTTCGCGCAGATGGTATTCGTCGACTTTGAAGAACGAAGGCAGCTCTTGGAAGAAGGCTTCGAATTTCCTGTCAAGTGTAACCACATCTTGGTAGTTGACGGTCCCCAGCTCCAGGCTCGACAGCGGCATCACGTCGACGACACTGCGGCAGATGTCGGCGAGCTTAATTCTCTGGATGTAGTATGACATGCTGGTGGGTTCGGATAGGGGTTTGTCAATAGGAGGGGTGTCCTGACAAAGGTCATCGTCGTCAACATTGCGTGGCCTATTCACATGCATATGTCGTGGTTGGACAAAATAAGTTCCTTCCTGTGGACCTCCACTGAGACTTAACAACCTGCAGGCCGGTGAGTAGCTGTGGGCCCTTGTTCTGAAAGCAAGGACATACCAATCAGTTGCCACGACATGCCACCAAACCCTGCGCTTTATCTCAGTCTCCAAGCCAGTCTGTTGGTTAGCAACATTGCCTAGTGTGTCGATCTTGTGCAGCGAAAGATCACGCGCCATTGCCACCGTACTGGCGAACAAACAACGGGCTCTGGTCGAGAATCCCTCACTGTGAAACAGAAGAAACCCCAGGATGACGGCGGCCTGGACATCCTCCAACTGTCTGGCAATCGTGCGGCGAGAGGATTCTATTACTTCCAGCGCAGCATTTGTCCAGAACGAGGACGCTTGGGCAGCTTCAGACGTCGAGAACGATGGTCGGCTGTCTCCCAAAAAATAAACGCAAAGGGCTGAAGCACTTGCGAGGATGCTGAGCAAGAGCGCCACTTCGGAAGGGATGACGAGGAGGCCTTGCTCTAGGCTAGAATACAGATTCTGCATCGTCATCCGGACAGTGGGAACGTGAACGACATGTTGGAGGTCGTCAATGTGTTTGAAATAGTGGTCGAGTAACAGTGACGCTTCCTCCTTTGGTGGAAGACACAGGCCCTTCGAGGCCGGCCGGAAAGGAAAAGTCTTACCAGAATCGAGGGAGATCTGGCGCATGGACATTATGCGGATGTCACAGCCTCGTGGAAATACCAATGGTGCTTCGTGGGTGCCAGTCTCCTCGAGGCTGTGAACGGCCTGCTCGTATTCCGATGCCGGTGACAGACAGGCAAGGCACAGAGAGGAGATAGCCTTGGGCTGAGGTAGAGGTGGAGATGTTCCTGAGCCAGTTATTGTCGTATCTGGGGCTAACGGCCTCCCAATGACGATGTCTTCAAGTCGTTTCAATCGCGCAAGAACAGATTGGTCGCTCGAATCTTCGACAAACGCAGATGGACGCCGACCAGAGGGCATGAATTTACCATCGCAGGCCAGGCCTCTTGACGTACAATTCGAACATGGCTGCTGTCTGTTACACTTCAGTTTCTTCGACCGGCAGAATTGACAAGATACAGGATCCTGGCGGGGCCTCTTCATGGGATTTGGAGGCGCATCTGCTCGATCCATGCCGGAAGACATCATTCTTAGGCCTGACCGTCTTCGAGACCCAGGAGGTCGACACCACAAAGACAAAAAACTACCCTTTATGCCGCGGAGAGTCCAGGAGCCTTGAACGAATACTTTACGTTGGCAAAGTTCAGCCGCAGTCCAGGAGGAATCCCCATATTAGTTAGTATCGGGGTAATTAGCTAGCCTTGCTGAAAATAGGACGCCTTAAGCTGTCGTTGCGCCGTCGCTCCCTATTATACTATTCGTCAGACGGCTCTATTGGGACCCGCACCGGCTAAATGGGCCAATCGGCTGTGAAGAGAGTACGGAGCCTTGGAAACTAGGAAGTTCCATGGAAGCTCCGAGCTCTCTACCGAGTACTTGTATATCAGTTCTTTTGTCACGGCCGTGTCCATCCAACTTCAACCATAGGCTGCGGCGAACTAACTCATGCCTGACAATTTAGCACAATCCCACGTCCCCATTTTTTAGCCGGTTGTCAACATGCATTGGCCACTCGAGCCCATGGTCTCTCCGTTTCGTTCAAGCTTCGGGACGTTGATAAAAGGTCCTGCTCTCGTTTCCTGCGCCGACACGGATCCTCTAACAGCAATTCGTCCTCCTGACTTTTCAAAATGGGGGAAGACACAAAACCCGCGTTGAGCTCAGATTCAGACAAGGCAGTAGTGGCAGGGGATAGTCTGAGCCGAAATGCCATTGGTGAATTCAAGTCAGTACTCTTCCATGGTCTTCTGGCGGGGGTTGACACCACTCCCACAGCACAAGATCGATTCTCACCCTCGTCGGCTCCGCCTTGTCAACCTTCTGCACAGTTGGCTTCCTCAATGTGTTTGGCGTCTTCATCGACTACTACCGGAGACATGAATTGGCCCACAAGTCCGAATTTGACATTTCCTGGATTGGCTCTTTCTCCACGTTTATTTTCTTCCTCACCGCAGCGCCGGCAGGCCTTTTTGTTGATCGTATGGGCCCTACAGTAAGCACGGGCCATATACCCATGCACGATACCAGTCAGTCCAGTTAACCTACTGTCTAGATTCTCCTCATAACAGGAGGCACGATAACTGTCTTTTCCATGTTCATGATCTCTCTATGCCATGAATATTATCAGTTTTTCCTGACACAAGGGCTTCTTCTAGGTATAGGGCAAGCATTTCTCGCCTGCCCTGTTCTTGCCATGGTTAGCCGTCACTTTCACAAGAATCGTGGTTTGGCGACCGGCGTTACGATCGCAGGTTCCTCTCTGGGTGGCGTCATATGGCCTATAATGGTGGATCAACTTCTCAACAAAGACGACATCAGTTTCGGCTGGACAATCCGTATTGTTGCCTTTACAATGCTTCCGCTTGTGGTCATAACTTGTGTCACTGTCCTTCCCCCAGCGACACAGAAGCCCAGTGGTGGGGCAACTCTCCCATCAGCCCGGAAAGACAACGCGAAGAAGACAGACCTGTCAATCCTCAAGAACCGGGTTTTCCTTACCTTTTGCGGGGGAATAGGGCTCTATTACCTGGGAATGTTCTCCCCTTTCTTCTTTGTAACCTCATACGCCGTCAGCATTGGTCTCTCCACTAGCTTCGCATTCTATCTCGTCTCCATTCTCAACGCTGCCTCCCTTTTTGGGAGAATTGGCGCTGGCTGGGCTGCTGATAAATACGGTCTTTTCAATATGTGCTCACTAGCCGCGATGGCCTCTGCGGCGGTTGCATATTGTTGGACGGCCGCCCAAACATCAGCGGGTCTGGTGGTCTGGAGCTTGGCTTATGGGTTTTGCTCGGGTGTGAGTTGTCCCCTTGTCGTTAAGCCACGAATTGCGACTGAAAACTCCGCTCTTCCAGTCAATCTTGAGTCTCCAGGTGGCTTGCGGCACGAGGCTGGCAACACCAGAATCATACGGTACTGCAGTCGGCATGATAATGGGAATAGTCTCGTTGACGTGAGTTGGGATTCTTTCTACCTCTCTCCAGGACTTTCAATTACTGACATCTTTCGTCATGAGCGGCCTCTTCGGTTCTCCTATCAGTGGCGAGCTAATCAAGTACAGCTACCTTGCTCTTTCCATGTATGCAGGAACAGCATTAGTTGCTGGTGGGCTGTTCATTTGTTTGGCACGACTTCAACTGTCTCAGCAGCTATTGGCTATTGTCTGAATGCTCTGGGCAGTATTGGGATAGATCGAGTATTCGGAAGGTATCCAGTGCCGGAAGAGAGGTACAGTGGAGTGTAGGGATTTATTATGTGCATAGCATAGACTTGTGAGGCGAATCTCACCTCAATGTACGGAGAAATACGTACACTGCTCAGAACACCACAGAAGGCTGTTTCTTACCTAATATGGTTAGTCTGATTTGGAACTAAAATCAGCGGGATCTGGACAACAGGCTGGACTTCGATTCGCAAGCCCTCGCTGTCTTGTATCAATTTCACTGTGCATTAGACATTCAGAGGAGAAGAATCGACTGCGCAGCCTTCTTTACATAACCATCCCCTTGCCCAAATCTATCCAGCTTTCGCACTCAAATTTCCTCAGACAACAGCTCGCCACTGCACTCTTCCGGTATTCACAGAAGGCCATCCGCGCCTCTGAAAGCAGAGCAAGGATGCCTGCAGCCATGTCCTCCCAATTACCCTCCCTCGACTCGATCCTGCATACCCTCCGACAGTCTCTAAGCACTCACGACCCGTCTCAAGCGCAGTCACAGTTACAAAAGGCGAAGCTCGCCCTCCTACAACAAAATGCCTTAATACCCTCTCCCGAAACTCCCGTGCAGACACTAGCAACCGCTCGTTCAATATTGGAAGCTGGCGCTCTTCTCTCCATCCGATCAAGAGAACCAGAATCCTTCGTGAGATATTACTCTCAGCTACAACCCTTCTATGATTTTCCCGGCCTACAACAGACACCTTCGAGAGAACGCTCAAAACTCACGGGACTGTATTTGCTTCTATTACTCAGCCAGGGCGATTATGCTGGTTTTCACACCCTCTTGGAGTCTCTGATTGCGGCGGAGGGGGCGAATGGGTCCCCGAGCGTAGAAGCCGATCCGTATATCAAATACCCCATGGAGTTGGAGAGAAGTCTCATGGAAGGCAGCTACGACCAGGTCTGGCGGAAGACAAATGGGCGAGACGTCCCAGGTGAAGAATTTGGGTTGTTCTCCGATGTATGTCGTTGTGCATTTTCTGCACCCCTCGCATGAGTACTGACGTTGATACTAGATCCTAATCAACACCATCCGTATCGAAATCGCCTCCTGCGCCGCCCGCTCCTACCCCTCTCTTCCTATCGCCTCGGCCAAGAATCTTCTCTTCCTAGACTCTGAAGGCGCAGTAATGGAATTTGCACGCGAGCAAGGGTGGAGTTTGGAAGAAGGGAGGATATATTTCCCCGGATTGGAGGCGTCCAAGAAGACAGAGGAAGGGGACGAGAAGGAGGTGATTAGTCACATGGTGGAGTTTGCGAGAGAACTGGAGAGCATCGTTTGAATTCTGCCTGCGAGCGTGAGGAGCAGATCGAGCGAGATGGATGTTGTACTCGTACTCAAGGGCATAGCCTTGCATAGGACGGTGGCACAAGTGAAACGATCTTGCGGACAAAAGCACATGGTCACTAAGGTTGGAGAATCATGTCTCTAGTGTATGGGCTCCTAACCTTGCTTTGTGCAGCTTGACCTCGTACGCCCGTACTTTCATTTTCCCCGCCATCCCTCCGGCAGCGCGTGCTCTGTCCTGGTTGAAAATTCAATCTGGAGGCATCAAAATGGTTAGGATCAATTTTGGCTGTTCTCGACAACTTTGGCTCACTCATCACTGACTCTGCGCTTTCAGATGATCTACAAACCTCCACGTGCATATCTTCATATCATAAAAGCTGCTGCTGACAATCGTGTAAGCTGGCGCTGCCCCTGCCGGGCTGCCTTCTCCCGCTTGTTCCCTACCCTTCTGCGGCTGATCTTGGCTGCTGCCATTGGCGTTGCCGTCTTCAAGTCGAGCGTCGCAGCAGTACACCATACTCTCATGGCCCGCACGGAAGATCGTAACGGGCGCGATTGTCCATGTGTCTCCTTGGGAGGAGCTGGACGTGACAGTGGTTCGTGTGATGCGAATAATTGCGGCGCCGGCATGCATCAGTGATGCGAGGACGAGGGTGTGATGCTGGAGCTGAGCCTGGCCCTCCTTCCTGGTCGAGTACTGATCCAAAACCTTCAGCCGCCACACTCCACCATCAACCCTCAGTTCCGTCTTGAAGCTTGCACGATATGTCTGGGTGTCAATCTCGAACAAGCGTATGTACTCGTCGTAGCTTCCTGTGGCTAGTGGAATGACATCTCTTCTGTTATCACCCCCATTGCCACTTCGAACGGTGATGGGGGGGAGAGGGAGAATCGATACTACTCCGGCGGTATGGCTGCGGCGGTCTCTCCATAGGGGCATGGTGTTGAGAGATAGTGTGTTGCAGGGGGATAGTGATGTTGAATTCGGCGCCGACGGGTGGTTGGGAATGGTGGATGGGGAAACCGAGGAGGCAACCAGGGCACTGTCATCGCCGCCACTGAGAATCACTCGGGATGTACTCCGGTTTCCATCCCACGATGACGAGCCAAGATCGAGAACTGCAACGGTCCAAGCCTCCAATTCATGGCTGTGGACAATATCGTTCGAGATGGGCACCAGCGCCTGAGGAGGTTGATCCGCCCTCTCGTCAAAGAGGTCCTTGACTGCTGGCACCGAAATTCTTACCACCCTCGCATCCCCGAAACTCGTGGTCGCCGCGAAACCCACATCAACTACATCGCTTATCCCAACCACCCCGTGCGTACGCGTTTCAGGAAACCAAGTGAATTGTGTGAGCAATGGTACAAGACCATGTTCGTCATTGTTGGCCACCCTGACAGTTCCCAAGGGGAGGAGTTTCGTAATCACCCGCCGACCGAGCACGTCGCCGTGTATAGTGAACCGGAAGAGATGCACTGTGGCATTGCTGGTCGCGACGCCTAGAAGCGTGCTGTCGGAGGGGTGGAAATGGGTATCCAACACAGCGCAAGGGAAATCCACTCTGTCCAATGACGGAGGCAGCATGCCAACATATCTCGGCTTGAATGTCGACATGACAGTCGCTACTTGGAGAGAGCCGCGGCGTTTCTGCCCGTTGTAGTCGCATGGTTCGTCTTTCTTTAGGAGTGAATATGTACCGATGATCATATAGTCCGGGTGGAGCGGACAGATGGCGACTGTGTCGACTTCCTGGTCGACCGTGCGGGAGCTGTACTCGATCTCTTCTGATATGTTGGCCATTGTGACGAGTGGCGATGGCGATATTCTAGGAGGAATGACGCTGGTGGCGATCTGTGCAGCTTGGTCGGCGCGGTACTGTTTGATGCTTGCTTTTACCATTTGCATGAGTTCGGTGATGGAGGGTTTAGACAGAGCCATTGCGAACAGATGGAGATTATTTTCAAAACCAACCTTGGAACAGAGCACTTGAATGGACTTACTGTTTGATGTCGAGGGCTTCACGGATGGCCTCGGCGACAAATAGAGGTAATCTAGGATATCTAGGTGGTGAAGGTTGAATGTCTAGCAATGGTGCGGCAGAAAGGGAGTCCATAGCTCGCTTACTCGGAGATGACGAGCAAGCCTTGTTGAATTGCTTCTGATGGTCTTCCAAGGCTTAGTATTATATGCCTAGACAAGTGGAATAGACATAGGGCGAGGTGAGGAACAATTACTCCTCCTCCATCGCGGTGTCAGGATGTTCTCGGTGCAAAATTGAAGCGGGCGATTTTTCGTCTGACAAAATATCCCGCCTCCTCACGTGGCAGTTGTCAGCAGTGGTTCGTTGCCCTCGGATTGGTGAGGTTTGCAGTACACAGCATTGCGCAAGAATGGGCAAAGATTTCAGGATTACGCCTAACATATTGCCGACAGAGAGGAAGATAGAATTTCTCGATGGTTCTGAGGCTGCTGCTCACTACGACGTATAATCGGATACATATGGCCGAAGGGTGCGGCAAGCGAGATTGTTAGGGCATATGGAGGTCTACCAGACAGAACAGAACTCGAGTCAATATCATATTGTCGAATGCAGCTCAATCACGCAACGATTGCGCAGCTCGTTGAGAGAGATGATCCTAACGCTGCGAGAGAGCGACCACCTAGCGGCGCGGAAATATTGAATACACATACGAGCGAAAGATATTGCGTTCCATGCCTGAAACGCCCTTCACATCCAAGCTTCTGTCGGGAGACGGTAGCTAAGGCCTGGTGGCAGAGGACAATCATGCCAATCATTGCCAAGAATCGTTTGCACTTAGTTGAGGCAACACGAATCCAGATTGCGGTGGCGCTTTTTTCCTCCTTTAGAGGCCTGCAAAGGCGATCACCTCGGTTCTAACCAGTCATTCTGATCAAGTGTTTTGGAAAGGACGTGGTGCAGCCGGCAAAATCCCTGTCCTGGCTGAGTGTCTTTGAAGATAGGCCGATTGTGAAGATCCCTGGCTAATGCTGTGTTCCAATCCTAGCTCGTCGAAGGCAGCCTGGTGAGGCCACCGCCTCGGCTTCGACAGGAGCATTTCCAACAGCTCAAGACTTGGTGATTGACAAGTGGCTGCCTTGGTAGCAGATCACTTTGAGAAGCAAAAAGGCGTCACTCGTTGGCATGGAGTCGGCTGATGAAGGCTCTTGCAAATCCCATTCGTCATAGATCATACACTCCATCATTGTGGGGTATCATATCGAAAGAGGAAACGTAGTTCGACTCACTTCCGTGCTTGTTCTCTTTCTACCTCATACATGAAATCGAAATAAGGCTTGTCGAAAGCATGCATTCTGACGTAACCATCCTCACCGCCACTAGCGTACGCAATGCCTTGTGGGTGGACGGCGATGGTGTTTAGGGGGCCGAAGTGACCTCTAACGCGACCAATTTCATCCTCGAAGATCTTGTGGTAGAAGCGAGCTTCAAATTTGCCTTGGCGAGCAGATGTTGTGGTGACTTCCATAGCCGCTTGGCCGCCTCCAAGGATGACAAAGTCTTTCTTTGGGGTAATAGCAGCGGTGTTTAACGGCGTGTCAGCAGGATATGATTTGAGAACGCTCAAGTCTCGTGAAGATAAAATCTTAGCTGTCTTGTCTTTTCCAGCTGTGATGAAGTAGGTCCGGTCGGGAGAGAATTGCAGATCGTTGATTGTGGTGTCATACTCATGGGCCTCTTGGGTCAACAAGAGTTCCCCAGTCTTTGCATCCCACTGACTGACAGACCCGTCTTCATGGCCGGAGATGATGTACTTGTCCAGGTAACTCCATCCCGCGACTGTGGCCTTGCTTTCCTCACACGTAATCCTCAAGCTGTATTCGTCGGTCTGGTCTGTAAGGTCATCACCGTATCGGATGTCGTAGACCACAATAGTCCCCAAGTATCCCATTCGTTTTTCCGTGACTGCGAGCAGTTGCTTTCCATCCTCACTGAACGCGACCCGTTTGACGGCGGTCGGAAATTCCCATGTCTTCACATTCTCCCCTGTTCGAGTATTCCACAACTTGATCGTGTTGTCTGCCGCCCCAGAGGCGAGGAGCTCGGTGTTCGGTGACACATCGACAGTCCAGATCGCACCCTGGTGGCCATTGTAAGTTCCTACTCTTTCTCCGTTGCTGGTGTACCACGCGCAGATGACTTTGTCTTTCGCTACCGAGAAAAGGAGATCGCCATCTCTGTTGTATTTGATTTGGCTGAGCGATCGCTCCTAGCACATGCGTCAGTTTTGGTCTGAGGTAAATTTTCCCCCTGGACTACTCACATGGCCCTGCAGAAGTATCGGCCTCATCTTGTGATGCAAGATCTATCTAAGAGATTACTCGAGCGTAGCAGGCGTCGGCAAACCTAAAAATATCAAAGAATGAAGACAGACTGAGCGTGAAATCGGGGCGTTGGAAGTGGAAGGGTCATGAACGGGCGACAGGTGGCTGTGTGAGAAATCGATGCCAAGCTCGAGATTTTCCCGAGTCATGTCGTCCGCTGCCTGCGAGTCATGACTATCCAAAAATTCCACGTACGGGGCTGTTCGAAAACATCGTCTCAACCTTTAACCGGCTCTCTCAATGATGAAAATACTCGAAGACCAGGGACAGCTGCTTCCTTGGTCACATGAGACGAGTTTTCTACGGAGCTTTGGGCTCTGACATGGCCAGCAGATTATCTAGTGCGACGCGTCCAGATCATATATTTGCAGCTCGCACCACTCTCCGTATCTCAATTTTCTCCAATAGTCGTCTCCGCCCTCCGACTTTACCCTCTCAACTTTCGTCTCCCATAAGCCTGACTGCAATTAGGGCTGCCTCTGAAGCCAGCTTGATCTGCAGAGGGGACCGGCCCTCCGGATTACCAGCTGCCCGCCCCAGAATAGTCTCTGCAACAGTTGGACCCCGGCTGCCCATCTCGTCCACCAGCCAAGTCGCACGAGCCGAACTTTTCCAGCCCTCACCGTCGCTCCACTTCCGAGCTTTCTCAAGCATAGCGTCAAAAATGGGAGCTACAAAGATCGATGGGAAGGCAATTGCCCAGAAGATAAGAGAACGGCTGGCGGCAGAGATCCGAGAGAGACAAAGGGTCAACCCACGATATATGCCGTGCTTGAAAATCATCCAAGTCGGTGATCGACCAGATTCGACCACTTACGTGCGAATGAAGCTGAAGGCAGCTGAAGAAGCGGGCATTGACTGTGCTCTGATCCATCTCCCTGACACAATTTCAGAGCCTGAACTAGTACAGCAGATCATTGGCTTCAACAATGATCCTTCTGTACATGGCATTCTCGTCCAACTACCTCTCCCCAAACACCTTTCCGAGCATACGATCACTTCCTCTGTTGTGGATGAGAAGGATGTAGACGGGTTTGGGGCTAGAAATATTGGAGAGCTCGCAAAGAGAGGCGGCAAACCTTTCTTCGTCCCCTGCACCCCGAAGGGAGTCATGGTGTTGTTGCAAGAGAGTGGCGTTGAGCCCAGGGGCAAGACTGCTGTTGTCCTCGGTCGTAGCGACATCGTGGGCAGTCCGGTCAGTTATCTCTTGAAGAATGCCGACGCCACGGTGACTGTCTGCCATTCCAAAACCCAACACATCGAAGATGTTGTCAAACAAGCCGATATTTTGGTTGCCGCTATCGGCCAGCCAGGCTTTGTTAAGGGCGATTGGTTGAAGCCAGGAGCTGTGGTCATTGACGTCGGCACAAATTACATTTCTGATGCCTCAAAGACCTCGGGACATCGGCTCGTTGGCGATGTTGAATTCGAGACAGCTGTTCAGGTTGCCTCTCAAATCACGCCAGTCCCCGGTGGTGTTGGCCCTATGACAGTTGCGATGCTCATGCAAAATGTCGTCGATTCCGCCTCAGCTTACTTTGAGAGACTCAAAGCGAGGCACGTCACTCCGATGCCAATTAAGCTTCAAAAGCCGGTACCGTCTGATATTGAAATTTCCAGATCGCAGCATCCAAGGCATATCACACAAATTGCTGCCGATATTGGCATTGCACCTCATGAGTTGGAACCCTACGGTGCTCACAAAGCCAAAGTTGACCTGTCGATTCTCTCAAGGCTGGCGCATCGTCGTGACGGAAAATATGTCATGATCAGTGGTATCACTCCAACTCCACTTGGAGAAGGGAAATCTACCACAACAATGGGCCTTACACAGGCTTTGGGAGGTCACTTAGGAAAAGTGGTATTTGCTAATGTTCGACAACCAAGTATGGGGCCGACCTTTGGCATCAAAGGTGGTGCAGCAGGCGGTGGCTACAGTCAAGTTATTCCCATGGATGAGTTCAACCTTCATCTAACGGGTGACATCCACGCAATTTCAGCTGCGAACAACCTTCTAGCTGCTGCTATTGATACACGCATGTTTCACGAAGCTACGCAAAAAGATCGCGCGTTGTACAAAAGATTGGTACCCAGTAAGAATGGGAAGCGCGAGTTTGCTCCGGTCATGCTCCGAAGACTCAAGAAGCTGGGAATCGACAAAATGAACCCTGATGACCTGACTGACGAGGAGATTCGCCGGTTTGCACGGCTAGACATCGATCCAGAAACAATTACCTGGAGGAGGGTCGTTGATGTCAACGACAGGCTCCTGAGAGGCGTCACGATCGGCCAAGGTCCCCTTGAGAAAGGCCTTACCAGACGGACAGCATTCGATATTTCTGTTGCAAGCGAGTGCATGGCCATTCTTGCACTGAGCAACGACCTGAGAGACATGCGGGAGCGGCTTGGTCGAATAGTAATCGGCTTTTCAAAAGCTGGAGACCCTATTACTTGCGACGATATTGGCGCCGGCGGTGCCATGACTGCTCTCATGAGGGATGCTATCAAGCCCAACCTAATGCAGAGTTTGGAGGGAACCCCCGTCTTCGTCCATGCTGGGCCATTTGCAAACATCAGCGTTGGCAACAGCTCCATTCTAGCTGACAGGCTGGCTCTGAAGCTTGCAGGGACCGAACCTGACGAAGATCACGAAGCCAAGGCTGGCTTTGTCGTCACTGAAGCTGGTTTTGATTTCACCATGGGCGGTGAAAGATTCTTCAACATCAAGTGTCGAAATTCGAGTCTTGTCCCCGATGTCGTTGTCGTTGTTGCCACAATTCGGGCGCTGAAAGTCCACGGTGGTGGTCCAGATATCTCACCAGGATCTCCGCTTCCGGAAGCATACCGCACAGAAAACACTGAAATGTTACGCGCTGGCTGTGTCAACCTCAGAAAACACATTGCGAATGCAAGATCCTACGGCATCCCAATCGTTGTGGCGATCAACAAGTTCGACACTGATACCGAGGCTGAGTTCAAAGTCATTGAAGAGGAAGCACTCGCTGCCGGTGCGGAGGCAGCCGTACCCGCGACCCATTGGGCTGAAGGGGGTGCGGGTGCGGTTGACTTGGCCAAGGCAGTAATTGAGGCTTCTTCAAAGCCAAAAGATTTCAGGTTCCTGTATGGTCTTGAAGGGACTGTTCAAGAACGCGTTGAGAAGATTGGGAAAGAGATGTACGGGGCAGGAGCGGTCGAGTTTAGCGAGTTGGCACAGAAAAAGGTCGACATGTACACTAAAAACGGCTTTGGGAATCTACCCATATGCATTGCAAAGACTCAATACTCACTGAGTCACGACCCGGCATTGAAGGGGGCGCCAACTGGGTTCACGGTCCCGATAAGCGACGTGAGGTTGGCCGTCGGCGCAGGCTACCTATATGCATTGGCTGCGGATATTCAGACTATCCCTGGTCTTCCAACAGCGCCAGGATATCTGAATGTCGACGTGGACCCTGAAACTGGTGAGATAGATGGGCTGTTCTGAATGGCCGACGTTGCAACGGTATTTACAGTACGCATGATGCACTTTTGACGACTTTCAACAACTCTTGAGATACCCATTTCAACAATAATTCTATAGGTGGTAGGTTTAAAAACAAAATTCAATGGGGTTCAAAATAGGATCTCGATTCCCTTGCGCTGGGCGAAAGCTGCCCATCACATCGGCAAGCCGGTCCCTCCGTTCAACACAGACGGTTCCGTGAAGTCGGAGTGTCTGTAAGCATGTTTTCTTGACCCGATTTCACGAGGTCACCGTCTCATTGTTTATCCTCGTCACACTCCTTTCCACCAAAGTCCCTAACCACCGCGGCGAGCTCAGCGAGAGCATCGAGAGGGCCTAAAAGTATACCCGACTCCGTTCGGGGTACAGGAAAAGGTCGGGGTGCAGAAGCCTAGCTCGATTCCTCCCGGGTTGGGGGGTTCTTTCGCTTCCTTTTGACGGGGCTTCAGTCATTGAAGTTCTGGAGACGACCAAGTTATCTAGGTTCTCTTGTATCAGCCCACGGTAATCCTTCGGGTGATATCGCTGCAGGCCGTTCAGACGTCCGCCTCCCTTTCGGCGGTAGTCCAGCATCCCCTCGGGCGTCGAGGGGCTAGGCGTTGTGGCACGCCTGACGGCCGGGTTCTCATGCTTGAGGCAGTTTGTGTAGGTTGCTTAGAGGAATTCAAGCACAAATGATGACACAGGAATTGATAATTCCGATCTTTGATATGTTTGGCATGCTGTCATGGTGGGCCCTCGGGCAAGGCTGGAAGATCTTTCGATGACTGTCATATCAGACCTCATGGAAGTCTTCCTCTCGCATCAACACGTCTGCCGCATGCCAATCTTGGAAGTGACACTGTTTCACTTCCGAAATTCGTCAGATGGGCAGCGTGCGAATACATCGGAGCTCAGCTCGGCCATATTGGTGGTTCGCCGATCCTTCCAGCGTGTCGACTCAATTACTGTAAGTGGCCACGTGAGCACCACGGGGTTGAACCTGGGATCATTGGAAGGCGAGTGCGGTCTCCATACGAGTATCCGCCTTCTTGTTGTCAAGTGTTTTGAAACCCGGTCCAGGCGCGAGGAAGCCCCCAACACAAGCAAGTGGGTTTTAAGGTTGGAAACAAGCCAGTTTCTGGTTGCCAAGGCTGCCCCCCCCTCTTTTCAGTCACGTCGTTGAGGCTAGGAGATGGGACAACGTTTCTTCCTCTGGCGGGAGGAAAGAGTCCACCATCTACATTTCCTCGCGTAGGCCGATGATATTAGTAGAATCAGTTTCAAATCCATTCTGGTCCTATTTCCTGAATCTTGGCCTCCAAAGCATTGGTCGTCTTGTGTCGAACGTCGCAAGCTTTGCCAGGTAGAAAAGTGGGAAGGCTATTCCGGCGTTGAAAGTGTTGTACACACACATGAGCCCAAAATTTCTCCAGCGATCCCCGTAGTCCATGTTGCGGGTGACGAGATATTGATCGCCAGTTGAATACCGACAATATTGGCAGTTCGAAATGGCGTCCGGATTCAAGAGGTAGCCAAACTGTTGCTGGACGAATGCGCCGGCGTATTCCATGCATGTCTGTCCTAGCGGCGGTTGGAAGACATTGATCTCCTGGGAAGCGCAGATGATGCGGGTACCGTGGATAACGTTAGAGATATACCCGCTCATCAGGTACGTGTATGGTGAAGCGTGGTACATGAAGTGCCAGAATTGGGGAAGCTGGCTAAGCGGTTGCAGCACGCCATTGAAGGCGACCACAAAAGACGCAAAGACCGTGGTCAAAACGGCTGCCGTCTGAGAGTTGGGCGCAAGAGAGGCAATGGCGACACCAAAGGTGGAAATCCACATTTCGTAGGTCATGAGGAGGAGCCACATGTAAAACCCTCTTCCCCCTTTTCCTGCGGTGCCACCCACCCAGTCTTTCGAGAAGTCGATCGCGAAGTACCATGGGAAGAAGAACAGGGTGCCCGCCAATATGTTAAAGGTTATCTCCGTGAGAAGATTCGAGAGGACAAATACGCTCCAGTGGTACATGCCGGAAGGATTTTCTCGCTCCGTGAACAGTTTCGCCAAACTCGAAAATTGTGGTTGGAATTGGTTCATGATTGGCATGCCTAGAATGGCTGATGTGAAAGATGCGAATAACTGTAGAGTTGTCAGCTCTTGAATGGTTCAATGCGCCTGGATGGAGGGCGTCAAGTGGAACTCACCTTGTTCTGTAGACCCTGTGGTGAGTTACCTTCTTTGTAAAACGTGAATCCCAGAAACAGACCGGCGACTACGTTCAACATGATCTTGCCCATGATATATTGTGGAATTCTCCAATAATGCACGAAGAGTCTTAACTGAACTGCGAGGTACTGAGTTGTCCAAGGCTCGGCGAAAGCAGTGCCAGAGCTGCCAGCCTTGTGGTTTGAGTGCTCATGCTTGTTCATTTGTTGGCCGTGGCCGTCGACATATTGGTCATGTAGGCCATGCATCGCTTCGGACAGGTCCCGGTACTCTTCAGAGCTCATCCATGTCTCGTTCCAGTCCTGACCGGATTTTGGGCTCGAAGCTGCCCCAATGACATCGAGCATGAATTCTGCAGGATTGCCGCCTAGAGGACAGCATTGACCACTCTTCTCCTCGAAATATCGGAGGACGGTTTTGGAGTGCTGACCAATCTCGCCAAAGTACACAGGCTTCCCACCCTTGGCAAGCAAGAGCAGACGGTCGAAATGCTCAAATATCATTGATGAGGGCTGGTGGATCGTGCATAGGATGGCTTGTCCAGAGTCAGCAAGCTTCCTCAGCAATCGTACAATAGACCATGCTGCCAAGGAGTCAAGACCGCTTGTGGGCTCGTCCAAGAACAGTAATATCTCCGGTTTTGCAACTAGCTCGACGGCGATAGTGGCTCGCTTTCTCTGTTCGATGTTGAGGCCTCCACTACCGGGAACGCCTATAACGGCTTCTGCAAAATCCTCCATCTCCATCATCTCAATGACCTTCTCTACGTACTCGAGCTTCTCATAGAGAGTTATTTCCTTGGGTTGGCGCAGTTTGGCCGAAAACTGGAGAGCTTCTCGTACTGTGGATGAGGAGAGATGTACGTCTTGCTGCTGTACATAGCCAGTCGTCCGGTGAAACGATCGGTCGGGCAGCTCGCCGCTAACGAGGAACTCTCCGCCGAGGATGCCACCGCGAAGCCGTGCAGCGAGAGCCTTGAGCAGCGTCGTCTTGCCTGCACCGGATTCTCCCATCAAAGCCGTGAGGGTACCCGGTTTCACATAGCCTGTGATGTTATCAAGCAATCTCCGGTGGGAGCCGTCTTGGAGTATGATGTCGTAAGTCACCTTCTTCCACGTCAGAACCTTCTCGCAGGTAACAAGTTCTGTTGTTGCGGGTACGTGTGATACGATCTCTGTCATGACTTCCTCGGAGACTTGTGCCCCGTCTTCGTCTTCGTTGTGCCTTGCCCTTTTCCTAGAAAGTCTACTCACTTGTTCTGGCTCATGTCCCTTTCTGTAGTATAGGCGTTCTCGAACACGTCGTGAAGAGGCAGTTCTGAATTCCGTCGCCACGGTCAGTGCAACAACAAAACTGCATAAGAATGCACACAGAATGCCCACATTTCTCCACACATGGGAATAGTGATAGTCGAATGAGATTTCAATGTAGTCATCGCCATTGACAAACCGCTGCCCTGGTTTTGACCCTGTCACGGCGCAGACTTGGTTAGTGGCGGATGCATTGCTGTACCCCGGGCCGGAGGGAACTAGGGTGTCGCACGGTGCTGTCGTGTCATGAAACTCGTTGGCAACCAGAGTTTCGAAAGCAAAAGAAAGTGGGTTAACGTAAATGATCCACTTGAACCAAGGGTGCATGCTTGGTTTTGGGATTGTGTATCCGGTGTAAATGGCGTATGCCAGTACCAAAAAGCCTGCAGCACCGATCGCTGCTTCGGGACTGTTGGTGAGGGCAGCTATTGTTCGAAACCAGGCACTCATGACCAGAGTAGACAAGTATGTAGTCAGCCATAAGATGAAGAAGGCACTTGCTTCCTGCTTCAATCCCACCAAGAAGTAAAGGATAATGTCGAATATGGTCACGTTGACAATCTTGTAAGGATATTCAACCACCAAACTCGCCAGAGAGTCCAGAAATGGGTGGTACATGGCGTATGTATTTTGGCGTTGGATGATGGGTCTCTGAGAATATAAAGTGCCAATCTCGGCAATGGTTTGGAGAGAATTGAAGAGGATTGCGAAGAACAAAGCACCTCCCTTGGAGAAGTATCCCGAGGTTGAGTCCGTTACATTGTAAAAGAGACTTCCCATAATTAGGGACATGAAGACAGAGCTAAAAGCCGTTGCTCCCAGGAATGCCTTGTCGCCGACGAATCGGTAAAAGCTACGTCTGAGATTTGCGGCGAACTGAGTCATAATGTCGACGGTGTAAATGCTGTGTTGTCGCTGATGCTTTGACTTGTTCGCTGAACGATAGGTTTCATACTTTGCAAGTTCTAGATTGCACTGGCGGAATTCCTTCATGTATTCCTGTATTTCTCTTTGGAGCTGGGAGTACTGATGGCTGAGTTTCCAAAGCTTGACAAAGTCTTCTGGAGACCTCGGCACCTTCGCCTCCCAGCCAGCTCTGGGCTTCCGGGCAGTTGGGTCGCTGATGGCGGTGAGGAAGTCTGCTGTTGTCTGGTGCGGAAAGCATTCGAATCCCATATTTTCAAAATGGTGTTTCGCGTCCGGCACCGTCCCAAAGAAGATTTGGCGGCCTTGATACAGCACGGTTACTTTGTCAAACTCCTTTGTCAGAGTCTCGCCGCCTTGATACAGCGCGACAACGGCGGTTTGTCGGAAAGCTTTGGTCATCGCTCGAATTGTGTTGATGAATTCTTGCGACGTTGAGGAGTCGAGCCCGTGAGTGGGATTGTCCCACATTGTGACCGATGATCGCATTGCGAACTGAACATATCAGAAACTTGTGTCTTCCAAAAGAGGGCTGGGGTCAACAACAGCTTCAGCCAACGATACCCGCTTGCGTTCACCACCACTGATACCCTGAACGTACTCATTGCCAACTCTCGTCTGGAAGGTGTGCTGCACCCCCAGCAGACCACCATAGACGTCTGTCATGGACCTGATCAATTTTGCCCGTGACTGAGCAGCAACTTTGGCCTTCGGCGTTTTGGTTTCACAGGCAAAGTCCAAAGTATTGCCAACAAGAAGATAGGGAAAGTGAAAATCGACTGTTCCACTTGTTAGCAGAGTCGACCAAGCTCGAAGTCGTCAACGCACCATCAGGAACATAAATTGCATCTCCTTTGAAACGACTCTTGAATTTCTCGATGTCGACTCCGTTGTATTTGATTTCTCCTCCCACGATCAACTCACCCTGTTTCTGTCCACTCAGGGCCTTGAGGAGGGCGCTGGAGACACTGCCCGGCCGACCTAACACCAGCAGCATTTCGCCCTCCCTGACAACTCCGTCAATTCCATGCAGCAATAGGCTCTCGGGGTGGGGCCTTCGCATTAACAAATCTCGTGCAGCCTTGATCGGCTTTTGAACAACAGCTGCAAGGGTTGGCTGGGTTCCGATGTTTAATTCTGGCTGACGGACGGAGAGGTTTGCAAAGGCAATCGAGGTACAAGACGCTTTCTGGGGAAGATTCTGCTTGTGCAATAATGACACCAAGGCCCGGAGTTCATCATTTAGAGACACGGTGCTATATGTTTCTTGGGGAGTTGATGTCGTTGTCATCCCGTCTCCTAAAGGAATTTGCGTCTCCTTCTCATGGCTGGACCGATCATCGCAAAGCCCAGTGACAAATCCTTTGCTCGGTGGCAAGGACCGTGCCGGCCGTGGTTGATGTAAACCATCTTCTTTATCTCCATTTCCATTCTCGTGGCTAGCGGGTTTCATTCTCTGCGTGAGATATTCCGTGGATCAGGAAAACATCGTACGGCTATGGACAATCAAACGAGGCCAAAAGGCCATATCCTACTTCAGACGCATTTGCTTATAATAGGATGCGAGGACTCGTTCAAATAGAAACGACTGGCAAAGCCCCGTGGCAAGATGGAGATATCTTTCCCTCAAGTAATCAGTGCTTGAACAGGCATTTCGGAGACACGGGTCCGTTGCGACCTTCGCAAGGGCTTTCGAAAACCCTTCGAATCGGAGACGGCGCCCATGGCTGGGCCAGGGTATTCAGCAAGCAGCTTGTTTGTCGCATGAAGTGAAAAGCAACACGAGAGCTGAAGGTTTGAGGGAGGGGAGGAGGAAGGGACATGCGTGGTTTGCGATCAGCTGCCAGCGTAACGCTGTAACGCTGTTGTTTCGATCCGGTATCCGGCGCATGGGTCCTTGGTGTTGGCTCTGGTGGCGAAGCGGCACAATTGCGGTGTAACTTAATGTACGAATACGAGAGTCTCTACTCGGTATTGATTGACCCAATGATCGACGGTTGAGATTTCACGTCGACGTCTCGTGCCTGCGTCTTGGCCCGGAAACCACTAACCACGTGAGCGAGACTCTTTACTGGGTAGTTTCTCTCCAGGCTTCTTTTCTCACCATTGCACCAGCCACATCAGCAACGTCCTCCGTTCCTTATCCCCTGTCACACCACTGTCTGTTTGAATTATGAATCCATAAACCTGCCGTATCGTGCCCGTTCCCGGACATTGCTTCAAACTGGCGACCCGCCGCGGCTCCACCCAGCGCGAAAGATTCCCGCAAACCATCGACAAGGCAGCGCATCTGTGCTAACAAAATACTTGTTACAGTAACAAGTAGATCATGTCGCCCAACAGTACCGAGGCTAGGCCAAGGCGAGGCGCCCGCGTCTCGTGTGACTCGTGCCGACGCATGAAGGTACGTCCCTTGAAGCCTTGTTAGGAGACATGTCGGTGTGATTGGGCCATTCAGCACTCCGTCCATCGGCTCATGTTCTTGTCTAGATAAGATGTGATAGACAGGGGGGGAGCCACTGCTCCAACTGTCGGGCGCGAGGCATGTCGTGCATCCTCACCCCAGTGGAAAGGCAAAGCATCAAGGTGAAAAGGTAATGAGGAGGATGTCTCACCATTGGCCCGGTTCGATTGACGGCTGAAATATTTCCTCGCCCTGCAGAGCAGAGTTCCTTCATTCAATAGAGTCTCGGATTGAGCGCATGGAAGCACTCCTGTCCGGTTTCGGTGATAGACAGCCTGCTGTCGAAGAGCCCAGAGCACCGGAACCCACAGATACCCCACACGGCCTGGAGAAAGAGCTTGCCAACTTAATCATATCAGAGTCGGGCGAGCAGAAATACGTCGGTGGGTCTGAATTGCTCTTCTAGGAGCCTCGCAAGAATGCCACCTGCTGACCATGATAGGTCCCTCGGAATTTTCTCTCTTCTCCCCTCGAGGCTTGGCCTGGATTCGGCGCAAGACTGGATCAACCCGGGTAGCCACCATCTTAGAGAAAATGCGGCGAATCGGCCCCATATGGCCCTCATACAGGATCGGCCATCAGTGGGATGGAGGTCATACTGCTGGATGCCGCCTCCCAATCAAGGAGGCAGCCGTACAGCTTGCCAACAGTAAGCCCAAACGTCTGCTTGTGGTACCAGGCCAACTGATGAGACGAACAGATTACTTTACGACTTTCAACTCCCCTTTTCCTTTATTCGATCAGAAATCCTTCTGGACCATTTTTCATCAACAGTATTCTACCAACCCTCCCACAAAGCGATCATGGTTTGGTGCTCTGAATGTTGTTCTGTCAATCGGCTGTATCACTGCTACAGACTCCGTCTGGAGCAGTGTTCGTGACTCCGACCCGGATTATTTCTCAAATGCGTCCGACATATCATGGAAACTTTTTCAAAATGCCTCGTCCGTACTGTTGGACATCCTCTTTTTGAACAACGACCTTGTGGGCGTGCAGACAGTAATTGGAATGGTATTAGTTGGTGCCCACAGATCTGGTCTTGTTGATTACTGATTCTTGTCTAGGCATTCATCATGCAAGCCACCATGAATCCCGAGGCAGCTTTTTCACTTCTCGGAATCGCCGCTCGGCTGGGGAATGCTCTTGGTTTGCATCGATGGCTTGAAGGTTTCGGCCTGTCTCGGGCGGAACTGGAGCAGCGACAGAAGGTCTTTTGGATATTGTACATCCTGGAGAAGGACATGTCTAGCCGGGTTGGCAGGCCCTCTGCTATTGATGACGACGACATCGGCTTCGGTTTCCCAGCAGAACATTCCCATGGAAACGGTGGCATCAGCATATCAAGTGCTTCCCACGGCGATACAAAGTTTTACCCTTTTCATTACATGTGTACCCTTGCGCGCATTGAGAGTAAGGTGTACAAAGAGCTTTACGCCTATGCTGCTCGGCTGAAAACATCCAGCGAGAGGCTCGAATCTATCAGCAGATTAGATGCAGAGCTTCAGGAATGGAAGGAGAGCTTCCCGGTAGAGATCAGGCCGGAGCATCCCATTCAATGCGACTCGGAGAGCCGGTTTCCGATTGTCATACTTCATTTCGGATACTATCATTGCCTGACAGCTGTCCATCGGGTCAATGCACAGTGAGTTCCCCTTGGCGTTCGATCGAGGTTATCTTCGCAATGCTCCGTCATCATTGGCATATGCTAAAAGATATTTATAGCCATGAATTATGGTCTTCGGAGAACGACGGATCTGAAAACCCTATTTCCTATCCTGCTTCTTCTGCCTCAAACGGCCCAGGACCTGATGGAGTATTGAACGCTCGCCTCCATGCGTCCTATGCGCTGTGTCTGGCGGCAGCGAGATCGATTCTTCATCTCTCGGTGACGTATTTCCAGAATTTGAGTGATCCCAGGAATACCCTGATCTGGATAAGCCCATACTTCCCATTCTCTGCATTCTTGACATTATTCTCGTTTATGTTACATTCCCCTCTTGATCCGAAAGTTGATGCAGATCAAGCTCTTATGGAGGGAACAAAAAGTTGCATCAATGGAATGCTGCATACGCTGGATAGGACGACCATGGTGTTTATGGCAGACATTGTCAGCGAGCTTCTCACAATTGCCAAACAGCATGTCGAGAATGTCCGCGCTCACATCGGCCAAGGGAAGGAGAAGGGCTCGACGGTACAGGAGACTCCTGATGAACGAGGTTTCGCGGACATCACGCACATTGGCCCTGATACTTACATCGATCTGAATGCGTGCAGTATCATACAACCGTCATTGCCGGCAAGTTCTCAGCCTCAACAGGATTTCATGGCGAGGCTAGATCCAACTACCGTTGAGGTGCAGACTGGATTCAACTTTCCTGGCGGTCAGTCTGCTACGGATTCGGCTAATGCACTAAATGTTGGATTTGACCCAAATCTAATGTGCGACGTGGGCCAATTCTCGATGCCGCAATCCTTGATGGACGACCCGTTCTTCTTTGTCGAGGACGCTGGTTGGGACTGGAGCTATTGATCTTGATCCGACTAACAAGTACACCGCCCACCCACCGGCTCCACCTCAGCTATAACATGTGAGAGGCTGGTCTGCGCAATGACTCGCTGGCAGAGAACAGCTTATGGTTGACCAATAAATCTATCGCACTGGCCGATGAGCACTTGCTGCCATCAATAGTGCCGGTATCTTCTTGTTATTCATGAACCCGCTTACGAGCCACTCCGAAGATCCTTGCCAGCATGACCGGGTTCGGCCCGGTCGCCTGACGGCACCCCCGCAAATTGTCCCCGCAATTCAACTTGAGACATTTCAATACTGAATATTAACTTGGGAAGTTTATCAAAGGAGCACGCGTCCGGCAGCTCCAGGATACCTGACAGCTATCACCTCATCAGTCGAACCACCGCTGGTTATCAACAGTCGTAACTCTCCAAGTAGCACTCGCGATGGGAATATTGCCCTTCAGGATCGACATATCGAAAGGAGAAGTCGAACGGCTGAAAAGGAAATTGCAAGATACAAGAGTCCCGATTGCTCCCATTGTTCCTGGAGCGGGTAGCGACTATGGTTAGTATCCTTTCGTTTCCAGGCCAGCTGCATTCAATTCCTGGATCCTGATCTGTCTAGGTCCTCCAATTGAATGGTTTCATCGTCTTTGCAAAAAGTGGCACAACGACTTTGACTGGTTTTCTGTGCAAGAACATTTGAATCGACACGAACACTTTCTCGTTGATATTGATGAGGAGAATTTCCAGTTGAGATTACACTTCACGCATACCAAATCTGCAAGAGCCGATGCCATTCCACTTATCATGGTTCACGGCTGGCCTGGCTCGTTCCACGAATTTGACCGTGTAGTCGACGCCTTCGTCAGCCCCGAGAATCCTTCAGACCCAGCATTCCACGTCGTGGTGCCGAGTTTACCCGGGTTCTGCTGGTCTTCTCCACCACCTCGACGAGGTTGGACCATGCAAGACACAGCCCGAGTCTTCAACAAACTCATGCGTCAGCTTGGGTATGCATATTATGTCGTGCAGGCAGGTGATTGGGGATCATTCGTCGCCCGTGAGATGGGCGCAAAGTTTACAGAGTGTAAAGCAGTGCACCTAAATTTTTGTCCAGGGGATCTGGGTGACGGCATCACAGACCTCACACCCCGCGAAATGAAAATTAAAGAGAGGTACCACGATTGGCTGGATAACCATCTCGGATACGCCGTTTGCATGCGAACCCGCCCGCAATCTATTGGCGTCGCTCTGAACGACAACCCAGTCGGCATACTCGCCTGGGTTGGCGAGAAGTACATTGAAGCCGCAGCACCCGTAAAAGTCGAGACTCCGGATGCGGAATGGGACCAAGCAATCCTCACCACATGTTCCCTGTACTATTTCACAGATTGCATCATGTCTTCGACCCTACCGTATTTCGAAGGAGTCAAGCATGCGGATTTTGGGAACTTCTGCTTGAAGCAGGAAAACTATATCAGGGTGCCCATGGGATACACCAGCTTTCTTTATGATACTAGGCCCGCGACCGAGAGGAGTGTGGGAAAGACAGGGCGACTGGTGTTTTATAATGGTACGCTCCTCCCGTTAACTGTGCATGTAAGAGCTATTTGTGATCTCACAACCCTACAGAGTGTGATGATGGCGGTCATTTTGCTGCGTTGGAACGGCCGGATATCATTCTCGCTGATTGTCGCCGCTTCTTTGGCGAGTGGTTTAAGGGTTGAAACAAAGCGCTCGCATCCAGATGCATTTCTTCTATTTAGGTTGTGATCCAGATGATGGACCAGTTGGACGACAATGACTTTACAGTGCGAAGGTGTGTCCTCGTTGGTTCTATGGTATCTGTGAATTCCTTTTCCAACCTGTTCGTAACATCGCTCTTGTTCTGGTTATCTGGAGATTTCCGGCCATGAAGAGATCGCTTTTCACTAACGAGACCTCTGCGCAAGTATATCGGGAACGAGCATTTATGACCTCACGTCGTGAATTGATGCTCCCTGGATTTGACTAAGTCACCAGGCAGCGTGCAAGTCTTGGTATGATCTTAGCTACAGAGGCGCATTGAGTTTGTTTCTCCTTTCGTTGGTTTGGGGCTTAGTCACGTTGGAGGTATTTGGTCGCTCTACTCAGTACGTAGTTACTTGAATGCATGACGTTACGCTCAGCCTCGTCATCGCAAGGCTGTGCCGGTTGATGATCAACGAGGCTGCACGCGTTTTGATCTGATCGTCTGTCATCCACCATCAGATCGACTATAGTCTGTCCTCCGCACGCTCCAACTTCAGCCTGTTGACGACTCTGCCCGCGGGGAGAGGTAAACAGTGGCAGATCAGAGTTTTCAGTGATGAAACGAATGGACAAATTATGAGAATCTGGACCAAGCTCAGGATCCCGAGCTCGCTCACGCTTCGGCCAGTTGAGCGTTACGGGCTTCGACCTCGCCCAGTTCTGGTCCTGCCAAGCAGATCTCCCCTTTCAACCGGAACCACAGGATTTCAGCATGTGCAAAGATCAGGGCCGCAATACGCTTACGGTGTCTTGCCTCTCTTTGGGAAACGGCCATCATCAACGCAAAGAATCCCCTCCGACACCGAGCTTGTGGACGCCGTACTCGATGCATCGGATTCTAACTTGAACACCAAAAATGGCAGAATCACCTGTGTCTATTTCGACAGGTCTGGCCATTTCAAATCCGAGCACAAACTACTCACAAAGGCCGAGATTGCTGAGCAATTCGACCTCCGCCACCGCGATCTACGGGACATCGATCTCAAGTCTGAGGCCGTCACGCGCATCCTGGTGAGACCAACCACCATCTTGCTGCAATTCTTCCAGTTATGTATGATCATCCAAGCGGATGAAGCACTCCTGATCCACAACCTGCCACAAGCCAGCAGTGACAGCGACGACGACAACGAGTCTCCGAGGAAAGACGAAGGCGAATTCTATCGTGAATTCGAGCGCCGCATGTCGGGTCCCACCATTGAAGCAGCCGACGTGCCCGAACTCCCCTACGAGTTGCGCGCTGTGGAAGCCGCGCTGGTGGCAGTCCTCTCTGGACTTCGCGACGATCTTCTTGACGCACGCCAGAAAGCAGAAGAATCCGCAGCGAGCCTGAGACTCGATTCGGGCCTCGCTGCTGTTGGCTTGAACCTCGTCTTCGACCGCACTCGCCGGCTGACCAAGATCGAGCAGAAAGCTAGGCTCGTGCGGGACACGATCCGCGAGGTGCTCGATACAGATGAAGATTTAGCAGGGATGTATCTCTCTGACCGACTGGCTGGGAAACCGCACGCGATCTCGGACCACCAAGAGGCCGAGTACATGCTTGAAGCGTACCACAAAGCCGCCGATACGCTGGTCGAATCCGCGCAGGCGGCCATCGACATTTTGCGCAAGAAGGAGAATACATTCCGCTCCTCGCTGGCGGTGCAGAGAAACCAAATCATGTTCCTCGAGGCGAGGATTGCCATCCACACTTTGGGACTCGCTGCGGGCACCATGGCCGCAGGATTGTTCGGCATGAATCTGTTGAATTACCTGGAAGAGGCCCCGTATGGGTTCTTCTGGATCACAGGTGCTTGCGTGGTCCTGAGTGCGTTGTTCTCCATGCAGGGCATGAGGAGTTTGAGAAGGATACAGACGCTCAAGGGGTTTGAGGGGTCGAGATTTGGAGGGCGTCGATTTTAGATCGATTCGGTCGAGGATGTTTTTGCGAGGTGTCTTGGTTCGATTTTTTGGGGGGGAGGGGTTTACAAGGTGCTATCATAATAGTACAAGCAGTGCCACCAATGCTGGTGAACCAGGGGTTGTTGCGAACACATTCTTACACCGCCGACAACTTCGGAAGTGATTGGGAAACACTCGCTCCAAGAGATTTGGGCTTGAGGAACGATATGTGAATAATTTGTTCTGACTGCACGCTTCTGGGGCACGCCTTAGAGCATATGGCCTAGGGATATGGGTAGAATCTGACAACGCTTTGGTGCTACACGCTCATCATACCGAACCAGCTGGCGAGTTTCGGGCACTCTACGCAACGGCGCCGATGGTGAAGAGAGACGAAACTTGGATGCACCCAGAATAATCCTGTTGTTCGCTGTATCAGCGCAGTTGGCTCGTCCCTCCGGAATCAGGCCGAGAAGGGGGGGAAGTCGACGGAACTGCTAACAGTCTGCCACTGCAGGGTCGCAAATTCCACTATCAAGGACTAATGAGAATGTAGCATATACTCCGGCAGCAGCATGAAAGAGAGACAGTAACTGGTGTGGACTCCTCGCTGTGTGCTATTCGCAAACCACAAGCCCACGCCATGCCATTGCCATATGCTCAACAGACGCTGGAGGTTTTTGCCACGGAGTCCAGTCCAGCCCATGATCTCCCATAACCACTTCATGTATGTCGTTCGTTCGAGCAGCATCGTACAACAACCCGTTACGGTTTCGGGACATGTAACGTTCTGCTGGTCATGAGCAACCCATTGATGAGAAAGATCACCACAACGGGATGAAACTCGAGCTCGGTTCCACTGAGAACAGTCCCGAGAGGCAGATCCTCATGGATCCAACCAAACCAAGTGCAAGTCATCATCATCGTTAAGCTTATCAAGCAAGCGAGGGGGATGGGAGTGCCTTCAAAGTACTTCGATTTGCCGGACTTGTCCTTGGGCAGCATTGCAACAGTCACATTGAACCTGGCTAGTCTCGTCAATCCACAAAGGACGTAGAATCCCAGGAAGAGCTGGTCGATGGCGGTACGGAATCCCATTGCGAACCCGGCGACGGCGGCAGCGACACCAAATGTGACCTGCAGGCACTCGTTAGAGTCACGCAACCAAACTGATGTGTGGTTTCCGGGCATACCAAATCTGCAAGCGAATCCAACTCTTGGCCCATCAAGGACGACTTCTCCCTCCACCGCGCTACCTTGCCATCTAAAAAGTCGAAGAATAGTCCAAATGGCATTAAAGCAAAGGCGAGCCATAGGTTTGCGAGATCGCTCGGGTCGGCGAGACAATACCGCATTGAGGAGAGAATTGACATGACTGAAGAGGGTCAGCCGCAAGTCGAAAATCCGGTGACACGAGACATACATCCGCAGAATCCTGGGCCAAGCATTAGCAAGCGTATCTTGTATCTCGCCGTGTGAGGGGCTCACCGTTTAGTTCAGTGATCAGATCAGCAAGATGAAGTGCCCTATCCAGCGATCAGTCTCGCGCACAGCCGAAGGTGCCGGCGAGCGCACCTGATCAAACTGAAGTGCCCCGTGTCTTGAGATAACAGCATTGCTTGCTTCGATTGAGCACTGTCCCGCGGTTGCGCAGGAGTGTCTTTTTCGCCGCCATTGGTGGGCCCTGCTCGCCGCGACATGGCTGTGGTGTTTCGACCGAATAAGAGGCAGAAAAGAAAGTCCAGAGATCGGTGGTCTAGAACAGAGTAAGAGAGTGGTAAGGGAATGGGAAGACGACCCGGCGGCAAAGGAACAGGATTTAGTAGTAGAGCACGAGGACGTGGTTGGGATTTTGGACTTTGAGACTTTTGAGAAAGCAAGGCAGCCTCCCCAGTCAAAGCAGTGACGATGACCAGCGTGGCCGCTGTCAGTTCGCTTAGTCTCAGTCAAACTTCAGGCCGTTCGGCTCGTGTCGTCATTCTGCAGCTTCCGAGGCACCGTCACCACCAGCCGAAAGAAAAAAGGACCGTCACGTGCCAGGGACAGAGAAGCCACACTGCAAGATTCGAGGCATTCATCTCGCAGACGAGCATCGCTCCGAGGCCTACCCTTGGGCCTCGCTGGGTCAAACACCAGAGACCAATAGACGCTACCATCTCTATCGGTGCCAGCCGCCAGCCTTCTCCAGTCCCAGATCATTTCTGACCACACTTTTATGACCGCTGTTCTTCCCAACGCCAGTACTATGCTGAAACGGAGGCAGACATTCCCCAGGTCAAACCGTGCTTCACCATCTACCGCGGCCTCTTGAACCAAATCCGCCACTTCGTGGAGCTCCTCGTCCACCTGGAGCTCCTCCACGACCTCCCCCTCTAGGAGCACCTCGACCACCACCGCCGAAAGATCCTCTGCCTCTGGGCCCCCCCCTGCCAGGTGCACCCCGTCCCCTGCCACCTCCTCTTGCTCCTCTCATCCCCCCTTGTGCTCCTGCTGGCTTCCTGACCTTTGCCATACCTGTCACGAGTGTAAGCAACATGTGTGGACGGAAACTCTGCGAGTGACTGACCTGGCGGCGGCTTAGGTTTGGGCAAGAATCTGTCGGTTAGCTCTTAGCACTCTTCCCCTTTCCAAGAGATATATCAAACCTACTTCTCCAAGGGTAGTAGCTTGTCTCCTCCAATGTAGAACTTGTCGCCCTTCTTGAACGACGTAGCCTGAATGCCCTCCTGCGGCTTGATCGTGAAGTAGACTTGGTTGATGGGACCGAGGATCTCGTCCACCTTTCCGATGGTAGTCTGTGCCAGTCAGAAGCGGCACGGACAAGTCGGGGAAGATGTCCGTACCTTGTTCTCGAGGTATATGGGGGCGTTGAAAAAGGGTATCTTTGCGTTGATGGACTCGCAGACCATCTCACCCTCGGTGGCGTGCATGAACGTGCCCATTTCTGCAGCAAATTAGTCTCAACCAAGTCGCATTCAAATGCAGGCCCTTACCAAACACTTGGGCAGGCGGTCCAAAGCTCTGCTGTTGAAAGCCACCTCGCCCTGTTCACCACCGCCCCGTCAGTCCCATTTCGCCGCTACAGGGAAAGTGCGCGCAATTTCGAGGTTCGGGGGGGGGATATAATTTTACCTCCACCTCTTCCACCAAACGATCCTCTTCCTCTATCACCACCTCGGAATCCGCCACGTCCTCGCGCATCACCTCGGAAGGCCATTGTTGTTGTGGACAGAGGGAGTTGTGGCTAGGCGCCGACTTGTCCTTGAATCTTGGGGAAAATAATTTTGCTGCACCTGCATCCGCAGCTGCATCTCCATGTTTAGAGCGCTTGCCGGCAAGCACGTGACTGACACCTCATTTTTACTCACTGCCACCCGTTCGCATACCCACTCTGGCCACTGTGGTGGTATAATATTCAATCTCCATACCTCTCCACTCAGATCTCTTAGCATGAACCACCAGAAGAAAGCCAGCCTCAATCCTCACGATCTCTGGGGGGTTCTGAAAGGCGACAATATGACTCAGAACGGCTCTGCTGGCCCTGACTCATCCGCCCCTGAGACCGCCGCATTAAAGATGCCAGCCAGCCCAACATCCAGCAAGAAAATGCCCGGCAGACCGAAAGAAATGTCTACTCAAGCGGCGGTGCCTGCGGCTCATCAAGCCCCCAAAGCGCTACCGGACTTCATTTTGGAGAGGAATGAACTGTTCGACCAGCTAAAGAAGCAGCGTAACCAAGAACTCGCCAACAGGGATAAGCCTCCAATTGAGATCAAACTCGCTCCCGCACCAGGCCAGGAAACCATTGTCGAAGGCAAGGCCTGGGAGACCACGCCTGGTCACTTATTGAAGAATTTGCCCAAGGAACGAGCCGGCCAGGTGGTGGTGGCTAAAGTTGACGACCAACTCTGGGATCTAGACAGGCCTCTGGAAAAGGACAGCAAAGTCTCGTACCTCACTTTCGACGACCCCGAAGGCCGTGATGTCTTTTGGCACTCTTCAGCACACGTGCTCGGCGAATGTGCCGAGCATGAGTACGGCTGCCGCCTCTCCCACGGCCCTCCCACGCCCATGGGTTTCTTCTACGACATGGCGCTCGAACCAGGCAAAGCCGTTCGTGAGGCCGAGTGGCCGTCGCTGGAGAATCGTGCAAAGAAGTTTGCAAAGGACAAACAAGCCTTTGAACGCCTCGAGGTTTCCAAGGACAATCTACGCAAAATGTTTGGCTACAGCAAATATAAGATGCACTACATTGAGAAGTTTGTGCCCGATGGGGAATCTTCCACTGTATACCGCAATGGGACATTGGTGGACTTATGCCAGGGCCCGCACATCCAGAACACTCGCAAAATCGAGTCCTTCAAGATCATGAAGAACAGCTCCGCATATTTTCTAGGTGACCAGAACAACGACTCCCTTCAGCGCATTCACGGCGTCGCATTTCCCTCGAAACAGCAACTTAAAGACTGGGAGATTTTCCTCGAGGAGGCCAAGAGGCGTGATCATCAGGTCATCGGCCAACAGCAAAAACTCTTCATGTTCAGTAAAGTTTCCCCCGGTTCACCATTCTTACTTCCGCATGGGACGCGCATCTTCAACGCGCTTCAACAAATGCTTCGTGACCAATACTGGGAACGCGGCTATCAGGAAGTCCAGTCTCCCAACATGTACAATGTAGACCTATGGAAAACCTCAGGCCATTGGCAACACTACCAAGACGACATGTTCCGAGTGCAAGTGAAAGATGACTCTACCGACCCCATGCCCTTGAGCGACAAGCAACCAGACGGCAAGACCCCTCTCGCAGAAATCAAGGACAAAGACAAGGGCATCTTCGCCCTGAAACCGATGAATTGTCCAGGCCACTGCGTCATGTTCCGCGATGAAGAGCGCTCCTATCGCGACTTGCCTTGGCGCGTGGCCGACTTCGGCGTGCTTCATCGCAATGAGGCGTCCGGCGCACTCTCTGGGCTCACCCGCGTGCGGAAGTTTCAGCAAGACGATACCCACATCTTCTGCACCAGCGACCAGGTTCAGTCCGAAATCGAGGGCTTGTTTGACTTCATGTCTCACGTTTATGGCCTTTTCGGGTTTCCCTTCAAGTTGAAGTTCTCCACGCGGCCCGAAGGATATATGGGTACATTGGAGGACTGGAACGCCGCTGAAGCTCGCTTGCAGCAAGCGCTCATAAACTTCCGAGGCGACGACTGGGAGATGAACGAGGGGGATGGTGCCTTCTACGGTCCAAAGATTGATGTCACGATTTCTGACGCGTTGAAGAGGGAGTACCAGTGCGCAACTATTCAGTTGGATTTCCAGGGTCCCCAGAATTTCAGACTCGAATATCGAACCAGCGAATCCGGGGAGCTGGTCGCGCAGCAATCCGAGGAACACCGCGAGCGTGATCCAAAGGCACCAGGTCCAGGAATGGCCCGCCCCGTGATGATCCACCGCGCCATCATCGGCTCTTTCGAACGCTTCATCGCCATCCTCTGCGAACATTTTGCAGGGAAATGGCCGTTCTGGATCTCCCCGCGGCAGATTCTGGTGATCCCGGTTATGAAAGCCGCCGAGGATTACGTGCGAGAGATTCAAGCGATATTCCACAAGGCGCGTATGTACGTGGACATCGATGTGAGTGGAAATACGATGCAGAAGAAGATCCGGAACGGGCAGCTGGCGCAGTACAACTTCATCTTTGGTATGTATTTTCTCACCCAGCCTTTGAACGCCTCCTTTTCTCCTTCCCCCTATTTGCCATGTTCGTCGCTAACTCCCATATTTAGTCGTCGGCGCGAAAGAACGGGATACCCGCACCGTGAACATCCGAAACCGAGACGACCCCTCCACACAGAAGATGGGCGAACTGATCCCTCTCGAGAAGGCGCTGGAGAGACTCATCAAGCTGCGGGACTCAAGGAGCCTTGAGAACAAAATTGACATGGGCGAATAGTTCGCTTTCGCCAGGAAGGCGAAGCTGTCAAAACGCAATGCATGACGTTGGAGAAATGTTTCTTTGTGACCCCATTGGCAGGATCTCGTTGTTAGCTTAAAAAAAGGAGCGTGGGTAATTGAAATCAGAAGCGAAAGAGATAGAATATGTCGACAGAGGTAGCAAGCAAGCAGACTGAATTTCAAAGAAAGAAACGGAGAATGCACATCTGGGAAAGAGCCTGTTCCGGAATGAAATAGGATACCCAGAATGTCACGGAGAACGAGGCATGTTCAAGCTGGATTGACTTCCACTTTTCTGTGTGCTGAAAATCCTTCTCCTGTTCGAGGTACTTCCCGAGATGAGTGAAATGAGCTCTCTTGAAACAAGGCCATTCGTGGGGAAGAGAATAACAGTTTTTCAGTTCATTTCGCAAGCATGCATTTTATATTTACAAGACACATCCGGCAGGGGCGCGTTCGTCCAAGGAGAGAAAGCCAGAAACCCTCTCGTAACAAGATGCTTCTAGTACATGCCTCAGGCGGTCTGCTCAGGAGTTTCACCCTCCGCGACGACTGGAACGGGCAATCCTCGACTGGGACTCTGCAAAACGAGGGCTTCGTGCCTTCTTGCCCGCAAAAAGTCTGATACAGCACGGATCAAAATAAACCAACCGATAATCATGAGAATGTAGGAAATCCAATCTGCGCTGGTGAAACCGCCCATCCCACTACTTCCTCCGGATGACTGATCTCCGCCCCCATTCACGGCGTTGGGATCAAAACTGTGACTGTTCGGGTCGGGCGGGCTGGAGTTTGAGAACTGTCCCGGATTCCCAGTGTCAGATGGGCCATCGCTAGAACCGCTCATATAGAAACCGTATTGTACAAGCGTCAGCCCTAGGCCGGCGCGACTCCCGTGTTTGGCGGCATGGGTGGTGTGAAGAAGATATGTGAGCAGGAAGCCGACGAGCTGAAAGGACATAGAGATCATGCCATTCCACACGAATGAGAAAACGGACCCAACGGGCAGACCATCGACATAGACTTCGTCTGAGGACATTCCAGGTGCAAGAATAGTAGTCTCCCAGTAAGGCGGCGTCGCGTCAGCAGCGGCTTGTTCATACGTCTATCAATCGTCAGTGTCGTTATGTGGACAGGGGTTTGCACGCAGATACACACTGGAGGCTTTTCTTCGACCTGGTCACCACGTTCAGGCTTTGCGGATAAATTTGCGAACACGCCATCCGTGGCTCTCATGGACGCGGGCATAGGTCTGAAAACGGGGAGTTCCGTCACTCTTCGTTCAATAGTAGGCGCCGGTCGGGTATCGGGAACTGAGGTTGACGAGGGAGAACCATCTTGTCTCGAGAGCCCAGTGTCGGCTCTCATCAATCGTTGCCTGTCGTCGCCGTCATTCTCAGCATCAGAACCTTCGCCATCGTCAAAAGTGTCTTCCAGATGATCTTGGTCGGCCTGGGTAGATAACGGATCCTGGGCCAATAGGCGCCTGGATGTGGGTGAGGAGGCTCTAGACCTGAATGATGGCGGAGGAGAGGACGGAATGGGTCGAGGAGTATCTGGAGAGACAGGAGAATCGATCTCTTCGTCGTGCGAATTTAGCTGAAGAATGTTAATGATAAGATTGGCCTGCCTGGCTGCGATTGTAGAGAATGACATACTGCTTCGTAGCGTTGAGGGGCCATCTCAGGCCAGGCAATCTCGTAGGTGTGTCCTCAGTGCGCTGGAACAAGAGACTGCAGGGTATTTTGTTGTTCTTCTTTTCTCTGAGGATGAACGAGGGAAGTCGGGTGGCGTGTACGAGGTAAGTGAGGGAAATAGGGAAACAGCGAAGCCGGGGGGTGGTGATGGGCGGGTGAGGGAAAGGAATGGGGTGGAAGTGGAAGGGCAGAGGCCCCAGGGCGGTGCAGGCAGTGTTCACTGTTGGTGTGGTGTCTGAG
Organism: Cladophialophora psammophila CBS 110553; assembly: GCF_000585535.1. Classification (NCBI taxonomy): domain Eukaryota; kingdom Fungi; phylum Ascomycota; class Eurotiomycetes; order Chaetothyriales; family Herpotrichiellaceae; genus Cladophialophora; species Cladophialophora psammophila. The sequence goes on along the minus strand of NW_006912938.1, from coordinate 180,794 downwards.
ATGCGCACGGCTCAGACCCCCGGCGCAGGCACTCACCAGGTACCCAGTACTGGCCTTGTAGTTGTTAGTGGCCAGACAGAGGATCGAACAACATGCGCCACCACCATCCCCCTTTCTGGTATGGCCTTTGATTACCTCGTACAGGCTCTTCAAGCTTTAAGAGGCGTCATCGACAGATTGCTGATGAACCTGTCAGGTAACCTAGTAGCTCTGACCACTGCCAATCCGCCCTCCGTATCAAAGCCTCACCATGACAGCTCATCAATCAGTACGTGTTTGCTAGTGGAAGGTTTTCAATCCACCCCCAGCTCACCTCTGTCCAGGTCATTTTCAAGCACTGGGTGCGCATCATCAATCAATGGCCTCTCGACCGCGTCCGCCCGGCCCATGTCCATTTCCAAAAGGTCATGCAATCCCGTCTGCAAAAGCCCCGATCTCCTACGTCTGCTGCCGCCGCAGTGAAGTCCAACAATGCCGTCGCGACACCTGTCGAGCCGTTTAATGAGCAAAGGGAAATGCGACAAGTCAATGCTCTTTACGCGCTGCTTGAAAATCGATTCTCGAACGAATACCCTACACCTCAATTAGTCCGCCATCCTAAGAGCAACACTTCACACTATGATGATTTGGTCAGGGAGCTAGATGATGCGCCGGGAAGATCATGGTTTATATCCGTCTGGAATCGCCTCAAGGGCTCTATTCGATTGAGATGAGAGGGAAGGCGGCAGACGAGTGCCATCAACTTGCGCCCGTCCTCCTTCAACGGACCAAAATGTTTGCCTCCACGAATCCTTCAAGTGAGATGTTATGGTCAGAAATGACATGCTCTTTGGGGGCCAATGTTCGGGTTTCAGATGAGCTACTGAATTTGGCCAGCCCACTGGAGACTTTCAGTCTCGACTCTGGCCTTCGACTGAATCCAGCTGGCCGCGGCGTCGAGGAAGAACCGAGGGCAAGCTGGTCGTTCCCACACCCATTCAACGAGGACGGTTGGGACTCCGGTCCAGAACATGTGACTTCGCTAGAGTCTGGAACGGGGCTTGTGGGAGCTCGATGAATCTGATCCCGCCGATGAGCTCAAGTCAAATGGCAACTGCAACTCTCTTCTGAGCCGGAAGGGGAAAGCTAGCGCAGACTCGGACTTTGACGCCGGGCTCGACGGCGTCCGAGCACCCTAAATTGGCGTTGCCGGAAAACGTTCCTTTCGTCGTCCTCGACAAAACAAACGGGTTTGGTAACGAGATAGTTGCGGGCTAGGTGTTGTATAATTTATCGATCAGTCCCAACGCGTCTCACCAATCCAGGTCGTCTTGGTAAAGAACAGGAAAGCACGCAAGCCAACGAGATACTCGCATGTTGGCGCAGTTATAACTGGATTGATGACAATGTTGATTCTAGAATTATCGGGATTATAGAGACACTTTAACTGGCGTGAGGGCAAGATGACAAGAAATAATCTCATCGAAAGTGGGCAGTTCACATATCAAGTGTCTATTCCAGTCAGCCTTGCTTAGCCTTGCCATGAGCACACTCCAATTACCCCAGCTTCTCGACAAAATGACATTCTACACGTGCAGTCCCCAACAATGAACCCGTTCTATATCATATTTTACTGCCTAGCCTGCCTGCTCCTCCACCACCCATTTCCATTGCGGCTACGCCCTCATCCTCCAGTGTCTCCCTCACAAACCTCACCATGTTCGGCACCATACTACTCGGCACGTCATGTCCTACCCCTTCGAAAACGATGTCTTCTAGCACAAACCCACTGCCCTCGAACCATCCTCCTTTCCCACTGACTGCCTTGAGCCAGTCTATAAACGGCTTCGAATGTGCATATGGCACCAATTTATCCGCGCCGCCAGAGAGGTTTAACAGGCGCTTGTTTCCAAAACACCTCGTCATCACTGGCAGCAAGACCGCCTTCTCTTCATCCGCAAATTGCGTATGTAATCGTTCCTGGTCTTTGCGCCAGTGTAATCCGGGCATTGACCAAATCAAGCCCGCGGGATCAGACTTCTTTACCGCCTCCACTAGACTCGGCGGAAAATCTGCGGACCCAAGGAAATCCCTTCCAGGCGGGGAGGAGGATGTGTATGTCTTGCGCTTTGACAACCGTGCTCGATCCGTCATAAGGCGCGTGTAATCGGGGCAACCTATGGTGACGATGGCGGCAGAAATCCGGGGGTCGTGCATGAGAACATGCCATGCGGCGTGTCCACCTAGACTAATACCCAGAACAAGGTTCTGCACAATCCTTCTTGGGTCGTTTGCCCCAGAGAAGATGTACCCTGGGAGATAGTCCAGCAGGAGCGACGTGTCTCGGGCCGTCCCGGCATAGCAGCTGAACATATCCTGTGCGTGATGTTCGTTTCCGGACCGCCAGGCTTCATTCGCGATCGCAGACACAAGGCGAGAGCCATGATTACGTTGGTCAAATGAGACAGCAATCAATCCCTTCTTTTTGACTGGCGGCGTCCGTGACTTTGCCTGGTGCTTGTTCCACTCAGAGATGAGGTGGGCAGCGAATGGGGCCATACACGCTTGTGTTTGCAGGCGAGGATGCAGCAGCCAGAGAACAGCAATATCGGCGGCGCCTGAGGGGACCTCATCCAGGCCGAAGACTGTCACTAGAATCCCTGCTATATGGTGTGTGCAGGCTGATATGGGTTGTGGGTGAGGAATCGAGTGGGCGGTGGACCCGCCACTCGCGGCGGGAGGGGACCCGTAGGTTGATGCCACAGGGTTGGGGGTTGTCTTGGACATGTTCTAGAGACTGGCTGGGCAGAGAGGGAGGGGGAAAAAAGAATAGAGGAAGAAGTGTAGGAAGAATGTAGGGAGTTTGGAGTAGTAGTTGAGCAAGCGCAGTGGAAACCGGCCGGCAGGTCAACTTGCATGTGCCGCGGTTTCGGCGCATTCTCGATGTGCGGGGAGCAGTTTTCGCACGATGTGCATATATTACTGGGTACCCAGTACTTCAACAAAAGATAGGCGAGGCTGCGAGGCTAACCTGCTCCTTGGGACCGAGTCCCTCTTTATGTATCAACACACTCTCGTAAAATGTCGAAACATGATCTATTTCTGGGAAGTCGATACTTACGTAAAGTTTTCTTTTGGTAATGGCCGGCACGTAGTGACTCTTTCCGCGAACACCTCCGTTGTCCTAGTTCTACAAACCCTCCACCGCACACATCTTGACTTGGCCACCCATAACGTTCCCCCAATCTTCACTTCAACTTTCGAAACGAAGCTCCCCCTCACATCTCAGAGTCTAATATTGCATCAACAACTCGACCATTGGTTCGTCCCAACAAAAGCACTGATTTGTCATCTATTGTACCTCGCTAAGGTCTCCATAATGTTCTGTACATTCTGCTGTGATTGTGGCCCAGCTCCGTAAGCCGGTGTGCCAGGCACATAACCTTGCTGCTGTGGCTGCTGTTGCTGAGGCGGAGGGCCATGTGGCGACGGAAATTGTACTCCTCCGTGGCCATGCTGTTGGCGGGCGACGTTACTCAGAAGACCTGCCAGATCGGGGGTGGGTTTGCCATTTGGCGTAGCGCTGTCTGGCTGCCCATCACCAGGCTGCCGAAGATTTGCCAGTAATTGTTGTAGATTTGGAGCACTCGTGGCCGAAGTGGGACTCAAAGATGTTTGTGCTGGGTTCTGATACTGGGAATTCTGGCTGTACTGGAACTGATTGTGTTGTTGCTGCTGCTGGTGCGGAGGGTAAGGTGCTGGCGCGTATTGTGGTGGCGGCGGACCGTATCCATATTGGGGATAACCTTGTGGCTGATAGGATTGAGGACTTTGCTGTGCGCCTCCTCGCTCCTTTTGTCGCGCATGGAGGACAATATCAGCGGCGACGGGCACATCGAGATCAAGGTATTCGTTGAAGTTGACATTCGACGTGCCCTGACTCCTATCAAAAACCTGCAAGGGTATCTTGCTATTGTACTGATTGGCCTGTGTCAGTTTCACAACAGCTTGCACACCTTCGATAATTTGCCGTTTCACAACAGCGTTGAGGGGTAGCCGAGGGCTGAGCCATATTGTCGAAGCCCGCAATCCTTTGTTACGGAAGCCTTGTTCGATCCAGTTCATGAAGCTTGGAGCCACTGAAGGTTCCAGAATGAGAAGTTGTACGTCCGGCACATCTCGTGGGTCTCTTCGAGGCAAGGGGAGGGCGGCCTCCTCATCGTAACCCGCCGAGGGTGGATTTGAGAAGTTGCTGGTGAAAGGCGAAACTGGTCTCGCACCAGCGCCATAGCGAGGGCTTTGAGTGGGTGGCCGGTAATCGTCTCTGGACCGGTAACCTCGAGGCGAAGGGGTTCGTCGATACTCCTCGCGCCTTCCTCGCTCATCGCGGAAATCACTATAGTTAGGACGGCCAAATCGGTCGGCCTGACGGGCGTGACCGCGGTCTGGGGATCGAGAGCGCCGTCTTTTGCTTCCTTGCTGGCCTTGTTGACTTCTTGTGTTCTTTTGAGGCTTCGATATCTCGAGGTGAATCTTCCTTCCTCTAATCTCAACGCCTTGTTCGGCCTGGAGCGCTGCTTGACATGAAGATGCCTCTAGATACTGGACGAATCCGTACGCCTGCTTGATGGAGATCTGAGCAAGTCTGCCATGTTTGTGGAAAATTTGAAAGATGTCACGCTTAGTGACCTTTTCACTGGGCAAGTTACCAACAAAGAGACGTGATCCCTGGGGAAATTTGTCCCAAATCCCTTCTGTCACATACCTCCGTTCATCTTCAAGAAATGAGTCATAAAGCGCTTGTGTTCTGGGGGTCCACGGACGTTCATTCGGGTCAAATGCCCTTCCTGGTTCGGGGGCCTGGAGAGGCTGGGCAGGAGAGGTATGTTCAGTGCTTGTGGGTGACGCTTGATTGGCAGAATGCGGCCATGTACCTGGCGCCTGCAAAGGAATGGATTGAGGTTGGAATTGCGCGGACGCAAGTGTAGGTTGATCGATGCCATTGACACTGGCGTGGTCTGGACTCACTTGTTGGTATTGCGCCAATTGATCGTTGTTGAGGTTAGGAAGCGTGTGAACAGCGGCAGAATCTGAAGATTGAGCTTGAGTCGGTGGCTTGGGGGGTAAACCTGGGATGGGAAGCAATGATTGGGATCCTTGGTTGGCAAGCGAGGTGGCAGAAGTTGGAGCAGACACAGGGTCTGCAGCAGGAGCAGTAGAAGCAGATTTAGAAATGGTATCCAGAAGCGACTGATAGTCTACTCCGCCTTCATTTGACTGAAAGCTGGGCTTTACGGCAGGTTCTGGCTCAGACGTACTCTCTCCAACGGCTTGTAATGCAGTATTGCCAGTATCAGGATTGGCAGTGGAATCAGTGGCTGGCGAAGTATCATTGCTCGTTTGCGCAGGATCTTGGATCTGGCTGGCAGCACCTGGAGGTGGATTGGCATGGGCTTCAGACGACTGTGGATACGCAGAAGCGTTGGCAAGAGCTGAGTAAAGATTGGATTCCATGTCGGCATCATTCTGGACCATCGGGCCGTTTGTGGAGGGGAGCTGAGCAGGATCATCGAGACGAGTGTTTTCCTCCTCGGCGCCTCTCAGAAAGTTTTGAACAACGTCTTGCTCTTCCGAGTTTGGATCGTTTGTATCATTCTCATTCATAGCGCGAGCAGAGTCCGAGTAAGGAGAGAAAGTTTGATTATGAGGAATATTATAGGTCTCGGTGTCATTGAAGACCGGGTCCATCTGGTTTAGCAGTACCGGGATCGTCGAAGGTTCAGGGATATGGACCGGGCGAGGGGACTCGGGCGTTTGAGATCTACCAAAGCGTTGGGCTTCTGGCGGAGGGTCTGCATCAGTCATCTTGAGGCGGCGAGGGCGGTGCAAGTCATGTTCAGGGCAAGGTGAAGGAGAGTGCTGCTTTATCAGGCTGTTGAGGCGGGGGGAAAAGGCTGAAGAAAAGGTGGACAAGTCAAATGCAGTCTGGCGACATCAGCGCGTCAACAGGAGATAAGGAGAAACAGGAAAGTGAAAAGTGAGGTTGAGGATGATGATGATGATGATGATGGATTCAGCGACCAGAGGTTTGACGGAAGTGATGCGAAGTTGCTCATTACTGCGTTGGAACGACAGCGCGCAGAAACAAGAGTCGCAAGGCGATAATAGTAGACAAGGCGCAGTTGCCCTGCTTGGATTTTCGCTTCGGCAAGTCAACCATTCCACATGTAGTTGGTCCTCCCGGCTAACCTGCCATAGAAGATTATGGAAGGATGAGGCTGGCAATCGCTTCCACAGCCTTAAACAGGCTGTTAGCTATGTAGCTGGCTAGCTGTGTAGAATATGTCTTGATGTGTCCCCCACGGCCAACGAGGACCCTCGGTGACCCATTTTCTCTTTGGAGATTCTACTCCGCAAAGTCTGCGAGCTCGGAACTCGACTTTGCGGCCGCCAGGGAATGGTATAGGAGTCTCAACACACAACAGCCTCTACGGCATGTTGGAGAGGTGACTTACGCCCGGTCCAGCGGTCCTGGCGGCCAGAATGTCAATAAGTACGATCATCTTTGGTATCTGGTCGACGAGTGACTCTGACTTGGGTACGACAGAGTTAATTCGAAGGCTCAGCTTCGCGTCCCCGTTGATCGTCTCTTCCCCGTAATCCCTGTCGTTCTACATCGAGGCATCTTGTCCTCTCGATATTACGCGGAGAAGTCATCGAGTTTGGTCATTCAAGCAGATGAAAGTCGAAAGGCCCAAGCCAACAAGGACACCTGCTTCAGAAGGCTCAACGAACTCATAGTGGACGTGTACAAGAACACCGTCCCTGGGGAGACGACAAATGAACAGAAGGAAAGGGTCAAAATCCTTCAGAAGACAGAAAACGAGGCCAGATTGAAAAGGAAGAAATTCCAGTCAAGCAAAAAGCAGTTAAGATCAAAGGGAGATATGGATTGACTAAGTCGACTCAGAGACGACCAAGGATTTCACAACCGAGTCTGCCACTGTCCTGATTGCTGGGTCCAGATCGGAAGTCTGAACGAGCTCTTCAAGCAATCCTTTAACCCAGCCGATCAACTCAAGGCTGTTGGTCTTCTTGCGAGCACCCTTCAGTCGTTCCAGCATATCTCTGAAAGCGGGTGGGAAGATGGGAGAAGAGTGAGGTACCGAGACAAGTGGTAGCTGTATGTGGCAGGCCTGGCTGCACCAACTCTGTGGATATTCCCTCATCAAGAGTACCGCCACATGATCCGCAACTTTGCGACAGGTTGGAATGTCATCGTAGTCCAGAATCATCTTGAAAAAGTCCAAGCCAAACTTTGGGTCGAGGAACTGGGCCATACCAGCGTCGAATATTGCAACGGGAATGGCACCACTCGTCGCGGGTGTCGATTCCAGATTCTGTAGCGCAGATGTATCGGCCTCGTCTTCAGCGTTCGGGCCGACGTCCAGAGCCGTTAGTCTCGGCAACCGCAGAAGATCCTCATCGTCATCTCTTCCGTTTGCGTGTTGTGGTTGATCGGATTTGCGGATGGGGATTCCAAGGATTTCTCGACGGAGGTGAATCTTTGCGATGTAAGACATTTCTAGTCTCGCATATTCCAACCACATGGCTCTTGACCCTTTACAAAATCGAAGACCACGTTGCATGTAACTTCTTGCTTCAGTAATGTCACCATTCTCTTCCAACGCATTTCGGGCGGCATGGATCCATAAATCGGGCTTTGTAGGATGCAATCGGAGCACTTGTGTCAACATATCCTGCAGCTTCTTGTGTGCCTTTTGCTTCCTCGCGAAATCTATTGCCTCCGTCCATAGACCGACATCGCCCGGATGCTTGCGAGTACCGCGGTCAAAGACGAAGAAGATGCGGCGCTTGCCATTGTGTGCTGTGGACTTGATTCCCAATCTCTTGACTCTCTTGCGCCTCAAGGCATCCACGTTTATCTCGAACTCGGCGTACCGAGCGAAGTCCGCGGGCGTGGATCCCCGGGCGTTGATCTTGTGCTCAAAGTCGGATCGTTTGCGGGCGATGCGGGTAATCTCATCGGCGCTGAAGATACATTTGCGTTCGTATTCCTTCAGTTCAGGTACCGATTGTTCCAGGAAAAAGCGAGCCTTGTCGCTCGCGGCAGCCATAATTTACCCTGCTGGTAACTAAGCCTGCTGGGATTCTCTGAATAGTGGAAAGAAGAGAACGGATTTTGGGGAGCATTTTTCTGGTGCGGAAGAAATTGACCCGCAGTTTTCCCACTTGGTTGCTTCGACTGCGGATCATCAGGGGTTCGTGTGTACCCGAGTCCTGACCTTTCATCTGTCCTCATGCGCAGCTTGCACCTTTCAACCTTCTAGCCGTTTCTTACACCGTCTTGTCACTCTTTCACTCTCTTCTTCTTGTTCTCTAGATGCTGCTAGCCGTCTTGTAATCGTCACTGATATACCAAATGGCGCCCAGGAAGGATGGTGATGTGGTGTTCTCTGTAAGCACCCAAACCCGCTTCTCCTCTTGTTGAGGTAAACTGACGGTTGGCAGTTCAATGGAAAATGGGTGTCTTGGGCTCATACCGTCGTCGCATATGCGGCCTTCATTGGAGCATTGATTGTGGGTGTTTCTCTCCACTATCACAAAATTGTGCAGAACGAGCACTATGGATACCCGGATGAATGGTTTCCTTCCGTTTCGGCCACCATTGGCGATCGATACCCTGAGCGCTCGGTATTTATGGTCTTCATTGCTATCACCTCCGGACCCCGATTTGCCCTCGTCACTCTCTGGTACTTCCTCACCAGAAGACCAAACTCGAATCTGCCGGCGATCATCGCAACCACAGGCTTGTTAAGAACACTGACATGTGGAGGGTGGACATACGTGACATCTACGGACGACCATGATTGGCATGATATTTTCATGATTTCCTACCTGATATTCACCCTGCCTTGGACGTTGGGATGTCTAGCTCTGAGTCCGCCCAACGCGAAAGCCATCAAATATCGAAAAATCTTGGCTAGCTTGTTCTTCGGTACTCTTGTACCCTTGATCTATTTCTTCATCCAGCATAAAATCCACAAGGTTGCAGGCGGTGAGTCTTTCGGCTACAATCCGGACCTTTGGGCTGATTTCTCAAGCGTACACCATCTACGCCTTTTTTGAATGGTCTCTGATCTTGTTCGATGTGGCCTTTGATTCGGTCACTGCGCTTGACTATGAAACATTTGAAATCGTGGTCAAAGATGTCAAGGGCTCTAGCAGAGGGTATGTACAGCTGCTCCCAAAATACGCAAATGTACGAACAAGTCGAAGTTTTGGCTTGGGGACCTACTAACCCTTTTGCAGTGACGCGAAACTACTGAAGGATTCTGTGAAAGAGAAACAGTAAGTTGAGAGTGATTACTCTATTGACTCTGCTGATGGATCCCAGACACGAGAGTCCTCTGATCGAGACCTCTACCTTTGATGGTCTGTACTATTGGCCCGCGATGCTGGACGCAACTGCGGACATTCTCCATGGATTTTTCTTCTGGTCTATCCTCACTTCTCTCGGTGTCCTCATTTGGTATTTCCCGCTCTGGCACATGGGGATCTCGGGCTACGAGGTCATGGTCATGTCTCCTGCTTCACCTTTGATACTTGCCATCCCTTCCGTTCGATCTTTTACAATCAAGAACTTTCGCTGGGTTCACATGGCTTCTCTGGTGGGCCTTGTGGCTTGGTTAGTAAAGGACCCCGCATACCGTTTGTTCACTGTCGGGTTTGCCGTCATGTTGGGTTGTATAGCCTGGTCAGCAGAGTGGTATGCTGAACGAAGAAACTCGACGCGGCTTCAAAGAAGAATCTTGGCATGGAGTACTGGTTTCGTGCTGTCGAGCATTGCCAAGTTTGCGAATCACACCAACAATCCTGTCTGGCCCATTTTACATTCCGGGATCGGTGGCTGGAACAAGACCGCTTTGGTGATCGCCCTGGTTGCTGTATGGCGGTCCACCCGACCAGAAGCCTTCAGTGGTGGAGACTACGTCCCCCCAAATGCGAAGAAAGGCTCAAGCCTTTTGGCTGGTCTCGGCCTGGGAGGGCTCTTCTTTTCCATGCACTCTTTGCTCTCAGACTCCAGCACCATGATATTGTGGGTCTGGGAGGGTTATCCTGTACGAGGGCCGCTGGCAGTACCCCATGGTGCCGTGACGATAGTTGTGATGAGCCTCGGATTGTTTCTAGGATTTGCCCTCCCTGGCTTTTTTGGGACATGGACAGCCTATGGATTGGGAGCTATCGGTGCAGCCTTACTCACCAGCTACAGCAACTGGACCGGCTACTATGGTGGTCTGATTCTTGCCTTCTACACTATGGGAGTTGCGCCAGTGCTTATCTCTTCCGCCGCCCAACACAGTCCGGCTTCTACCTTTGGCTTCGGCTATTTCATGTACAACATCATGGTCCTCTTCCATGTCTGGGTTGTGGCATATGCGTTCGTCCCTGGAGGACCCCTCGTTCGAGAGCACACCGATTGGGTGATGATCACAATGATGCTTCTGATCGGTGCTGGCGTCTTTTCAGCCTTGGCCACTAACTCGGCCTATCAACCGAAGAGCAAGTCGAGCCCTCGTGGACGGAAGCAGTCCAGCTACTACCTTCATATCCTACTCGTCCTGCAGCTGTTGACGGCCTTCATTGCGTATATACGCTTTCCAACCTATGATTATGTACCATACCATCCAGAGGAGAAGCTGATAACCGCTGGAATCTGGACCATCCACTTTTCGCTGGACAATGACGACTGGTCGTCTGAGCGAAGGATGCGAGACGCGATCAAGGAATTGGAGCTGGACGTGGTGGGATTGCTGGAGTCTGATCTGCAACGAATCATTATGGGCAACCGCGACACCACGCAGTATCTTGCTGAGGATTTGGGCATGTACGTGGACTTCGGTCCTGGGCCGAATAAACACACGTGGGGATCAGCACTGCTATCCAAGTTCCCCATTCTCAACTCGACTCATCACTTGCTCCCTTCGCCGGTCGGCGAACTTGCGCCTGCAATTGAAGCCACGCTGGATGTATACGGAACCCAGGTCGATGTATTTGTTTTCCACTCGGGACAAGAGGAAGATCCCGAGGACCGACGCCTTCAGACGGAGTATTTGTCCAAGCGGATGGGGGCGACAACTCGACCGGCAATCTTGCTGAGTTACCTCGTGGTCAAACCGGGAGAAGGAAACTACAACACGTACGTGAGTGAACTAAGTGGAATGCACGACATTGACTCTCGTGATTGGGACCGATGGTGCGAGTACATCCTGTACAAGGATATCAAGCGCGTGGGATACGCCCGGGTCAGCAGGGGTACCATTACCGACACTGAGATCCAGGTAAGCAGAAGCACCCATTGGATATTGGTTTACTGAACATCACTAACGCGAGGCAGGTGGGCAAATTTGTGGTTGGAGAGCCGGTTTCGTACACGGACGAGAGGATTCCTGAAGAGCAGGTACCGCCTGGACGCAGATTCCCAGCGCTATTCCGTGGGGAGGGTGTGCGTGGACACAGATACCACGTCTTTGACGAGCCATGGTATTATGCGTAGGGAGGGCAAGTCACCTGTTGGGATATCTACTCAGAACGAGGTACATACGAGGTATTGTGATAATCTGCGCTGTAGCACGATGGGCCCGGAGCCTAATATGAAGCAGCCAAAGAAGCGCCTTGCTGAACCTGTGCAGCCAATCCAAGGCTCGCCTGCTGTGGCAAACGTGCACATCAAGCACGTCTTATCGTTATCGCGAAAATCATGCGGGGTTGTTCAAGCGGGCAGAACTGACTCGGGTGGTGGCGGCGGTGACGGCAGTGACTCAACCTGCCAACGTGACCACGATTGTGGGCTTGTGGGCTTGACCAGTGAATCATGCGCATCTCGATTAACCAACCTTATTACTGCCTGCCTATCGCCTCACAAGCACAGGTCCCTCTGCTGTCTCCCAAACCCTCCTTAAGTAGCAACTCAAATCTGTTTGCCTTTCTTCCACCACCACGTTACTTGCTGCTCTTCCTTCTTCGATCCCCCAGGGCATCACGCTCATGTGCACTACTTACAGGTAATCACCCCAGGCTGTGGACTTTCCTTTGCTGTTATTGGAGCTTGGTGAAAGGCGTTTTCTACATACCTATAATCAGTCCACTTCACTTCCCTTCGCTAGGGCTAGTGGTTGTCTCTACAATGCCTGATTCCTCTCCTTCTCCCGCTCCCGGCCCCCGGGCCATCAAGATCCCTTTGCACACGGGGAACAATGCAGACTACTCTCCGCCGAACCGACGTCGACGAAGTGAACGCTACCCTCACCACGCCGAAAGTGCCGAAGCTTCTGATGCTGGCCCGTCATCGCTAGGCTCAGGCTCAGGCTCCGATCAAGACTCGCACTGGTCCTACAGCCCTATTCCCACTCGGCCCCAGCCCCAGCATCTCCTGCGCAACAATGTCCCTTCAGCGGGTGTGGTGGTCCGACTCCCTGCCTCGTTACACTCCGACAACGAGCCCAGCCCATCACAACGGAAAGACAAGCACAAGGCTGGCCTCCCGCCGCCTAGCAGCATGCCCATGCTCTTCAACGCTTCCTCCTCTTTACTTGGGCCTTCGATGCTCTCCTCCAGCTCTTACAAATCCATCAATTTGAATGCTCATCACGACGATCCGGACGAGCCCCCTCGACTGATCACATACACAAAATATAGCCAGGGGTTTACATGGAATGACGAGCTGTTCTTGCCAAGCTATATGCTGGGACGATATGGGGAGAGGGGCCGAAAGAAGCTATACGACGGAGACTTTGGGGACGAGGATCACTGCCCTGTGGCTGAGATCTTCGTCACGGACGAAGAGGCCGAGGCCATGATGCCATGATGCCATGAGCAACGTCGGAAATGATCACTCGAAGCCACGAGGTCTGGATTAAGGCATGATACACACGGCAGCAATGTCAGTCAGGGCGGCGTCCTCAAGCACGGAACATCGACGGAGAAGTCAATGTCGAAAGTTACTCAGCTCTAGATTGGTCGGTCGGCTGGTAAGGACAAGGTACATTCGGTTGGCTTTTGGCAAGGCGACGTCAGAGACACCCGGACTTGCAGGATTTGGATAGGGCTTCCGAAACACGACAGGAGGCACTCTTTCACAGGTTACAGGCACTAAGGATTATCTCGACTCACGACAGGCAGCGTACCCGTAACTACATGGCACCAATGGTACGTTGGAAATGGGAGACGTTGGAGGTCGATCCAAGGGCGTTGCGGTTATTTATCTCTTGGGCCACCGCTCTCTAGCCCCAGTTCGTCTTGTTTGGAACTAGTTATTCACACAGCAACAAACATATATTGTGTTGTTATTATGTAGCACGTCACCCCCCCACCGGGTTTCCCTTCCTAATTAATTCATCTCAATCCAGCACGTACGTACCAGGTATTGCACATGCAAACCCTCCCAGTTGTTGGCAGATGCCTTAGTCCCGCGGCTGCATTGGCCCTCTGCAGACACCTAAACCCCGCCCACTTTAGTAGCCGACTCTGATGGACCCCATTTGATCCCATCTCTAGCGAAACAATGCCAACGGCCAACTCAGCAGTGGGCAGCGTCTCATGCGTCAAAATCCACGATTCAGCCCGTGTAACTCGTCTCGCTCGGCGATGCGCTGGCAACGTTCTCTCGACTTGCATGAAACAGTTTGTGGAAAGGTACAGGCTCCGACTGCAGCTCCCCGCCGGCAAATGACTTGTCTATCAACAACCATGCCAGTCCAACGGAGGTATTTGATGATCCCAAAGGCCACTTTATGCTTTGTGATCGAAAGGTCAGCTTCTGCCATCCCCGAATAACTTCCTGTAGCTAGATTTTTCCCCTGGTTGATGCGCTACACATCGAATCACCGACACAACCCTTGACGAAGACCAGATCACAAATCTATCTATTTAGTCAAATTGTCTGGACGACAGAACCCACCGAGAATGTCCGAAAATTTGCTGTCACTTGTCAACGAGCTCTCGCAACTCGCCAGCAGCTACGTGCCTTCCACAGGCCATGATGCAGCGTCTCTCGCACCCAAAGCAGCTCTCGTCAACCTCTCTAAGAAAATTATGTATTCCCTGATGGATCCAGGCATGATGGTTCAGGCCCACTCACTACAAATGGCCGAACTGGTCTCTGTCCGTACACTGTTGGACTTCAAGGTATTTGAGAAAATGCCAGCTGAAGAGGGAAAGACCATCAGCGCAAAAGAGTTGAGTGAAGTGTCTGGCGTCCAGGATGTCTTGCTTGGTATGGCTCCTGTTCCACTTGATTCACTGCTGGTGATGGGGTCCCGGTGGTCCCGCTTGACCCGAGAAGGCCAATGGAAAAGTGGTGATGCTGACACAAAGGTCATCAGAAAGACTGTTGCGCCCTCTGGTCGCGTCGGGATTCATAACTCAGTCCCCTGAAGATGGCTCCTATGGCTGCACCAAGTTTTCACAGGCCTACACTTCCTTTCCTGGAATGTTCTTTACATTAATGTTCGACCACTTCCTTCAGCCCATGACGGATCTCCCGAAATACCTTGCCAAACATGGGGCTGTAGAGCCAACATCTTTCTACGTCAATCCATACTCGGACTACCACAACGCAAGCGACTCCGGGTTGACGACGTGGGAAATCATGTCCAAAGACCCAGAGAAACTGAAGACATTCCAGCTTGGGCTGAAAATGGGTGACAACCTGGTTCCTGTCATAGGCTATTATGATTTCAATCAACTTGCATTAACTGAAGAGGAGTTGCAGACGAACCCTGATCGAGCAGCTCTGGTGGATATTGGTGGCGGAGTAGGGAACACCGTAAAGAAAGTCTTGGATGAGTACAAGGAGTTGACCCCCAAAAACGTGGTCTTGCAAGATCAAAAGGAGATTATAGCAATGGCCGAGAAAGAGAAGATTGCCCCTGAAGGGATCAAGCTGATGGAGCACGATTTCTGGACCGAACAGCCTGTTAAAGGTGAGTCACTCCAGCCAAAAAAAAAAAAGGGGCAACAGGCTTGAGTCTTGCTGTTCGAATTTGTTTTCCGATAAAGGCGTGTATGCTGTCATTCTGACTTTCTGCGCAGGCGCCAAAGCGTACTACTTCCGGCGAGTCTTCCACGACTACAGCGACGAACTCTGCGCCAAAGCGCTGAATCAGATCATCCCCGCAATGGTGCAGGACTCCCGCATCCTGATTGCTGACATGCTGATTCCAGAAATCATGACGGACAAGGAGGCACATACCGCAGCTTTGGATGTTGCGTGTATGGTCATGGGTGGGAAGGAGAGGACAGAAGCAGATTTCCGGAAACTGTTCGACAGCGTGGGGCTTGAGGTGGTCAAGATCCATCGCGCACCAGAGGTCGCGGCAGGCGTAGTAGAAGGAAAGCTGAAGCCTGTTAACGAGGCGAATGGGACGAATGGGACGAATGGGCCGTGATGTAGAAGCGATAGAGGTAGGCTGGAGCACGGTGTTCTGCCGGCACCCAGCCCGAGCCGAGAGCACTTCGTACATTCATATGGATCCTGACCATATACGGTGATTGCCAACGGCGGTGGACATCCCTTGCATGCTGCCCATCTATCGAACATGTACGAGTTGTAGGGGTTACACAAACTCAAAGTAGAAAAAGGGGATGTTCAGCCTTCTCGCACACGTGATCTGACATCTTCACCTGCAAGTAATGCTTGCCCGCCTCCTTCGCCATGGAGCTCCTAAGTACCAACGATTTCAGTGGCGGGAGAAAGCAGGAAAACTGGGCATCTCTTCCTCCCATCGCTGAGGAATTCCCGCGAATATGAGATGCGCAGACATGATGGGACGCTCTTCGAATCACATCTGAGGCCGATTCCGGGCTTTGGGCTAATATGAGCTACTCCAAACGAGAAGGTCTCTGAAGGGGAGAGGGAGCCTCGTTGATGGGGGGAGATGCGCGCAGTTTCAGCGCCAATATACCTCCTCCGTATATGCATAATATATTGATTAGCATAACAGCCATACAGTTTGCGCCAGAGAGGTATGAATGGAATACCAAGACTATGTATTTACCCCCATAAGGAAAACGGGTCATGAAATTCATAGATTGCGGTAGATATAACAGTATTTCCGCATTTATCCTGAAAACAAATCGCCATCTTTCTTCACCATAAGATCCCATTCATTGCTCTGTCCACCCCGGACTCGACACAACTTGCCACCCCGACCGCCTCGGACGCATCACTGCCCACACAAGCCAGGACATAAAACACTCAATACGGATCGTATATCCTCTTGATTGCCCACAGCCTCTCTTAATGTTTTCTCCCGTTAAAATCCGCCTTCCAGTCTGGGTCAAATCTGTCCGCTTCATCCATGTAAAGGCTGGGTTTGGCGCCAGTCTCTTCATGGCTGGCACCTTGACGTACATGATGTCGTGCTGCTTTTCGTCCGGCACTGCCTGTGGAGTGTCAAAAGAAGACACTCGGGCGACGACGCTGTTGAAGTAAGAGATCCGCCATGCCGGGGTGACGCCCGAGTACGGTTCGGATGCGTCCCTAAACACCTGGCCACCACCGACGAGCTCGAGGTTGTTGGTTGTGAACTGGTCGAGCGTCCCGTCGATGGTTCCAATCATGGTTCGCAGAGCGCTAAAGTTCTGCGTCACCGAGGCGCGGTCGACCAGCCGGTTTCCAGCACCGTATGTCCCGCCGCCGCCACCGCGAAGGGCGAAGAAAAGGTCGCTGTGCAGGCAAGCATTGGCCGTCACAAGTGAGCCGTCGGCAAGGACAACCGCGAGTTCCAGCGCCTGGTCTGCTCCCAGGCCAAAGTCTCGCGATGCAGAGCCGTGGCCACCGCCCTTCATCTAGCCTCCAAGAGCCCCAAGAGAGGGAGTACCACCAGTGACAATAACGGCGTTGTGCTTCTGAGCCTCTGCCGCCACATCGCCCCACGAGTACCCGCCTGCGACCTTGAACGCGCTTCCAGTCCAATTGTTCGCGGTACATCCGGTGGAGGACTCAAAAATGTTTTGAAAAGTGATGCCCTTCCGAAGATGCCGGAATTCGAACTTCCAGACCATTGGATCCCTCAGAGCGTCCGAGCTGGTCATGGCCCGTGCTCTTAACCACCAGCCGGATGTTAAAGAGCTTGGAAAAGACGATCGTCAAGGCAACCTGTCGAGGGTCTGTGCAGTTGACTGCATAGCTCGAACTCACTACTAGTGTGTAGGACCTCTGAGCAGTCTCCCTTGCCGTAGCATTGACGGGAGGGCAGGCGATATTGGTTGGGTATGAGAGCTCAACGACATGTCAGCTTGGAACGTGGCATTGTCCCAGTTCGCATCGGCATAAGTCACATTGAGCTGGATTGGAAGCAGGACCAGGATAGCAAGAGAGGGCGACAGGTTGTGTTCGAATCGAGTTTCCACTAACCTTGAGGTTGAAGAAATCTTAGAGAATATTGGAAGGCCAGCATCGGTCGCCAGAAATTTATCCATCTGGTCAGATATTCCGCATTGGACGACCTAACTTGTTGGAAACATACGCATTTGCACGAACTACTGGGAGCAGCGTTGGCCGCTGAAGCAACTGCGGCAGACATGATTGCCAGAAGCATCAAGGGAAGCCGACCGGACGAGAACAGCACACCCGTGATCTCTCTTGTCTCGTTGTCGTAAGGGCGATGGACTGTGGATCGAGGGGATGAGCAAGTCGTCCTGACAGATGTAGCAGCATGAGCATCGCTGGCATTTCATGTACGCTTGTTGTGAAATTCCTCCATCATCCGGGCGGCTACAATGGCATGCTGGATGGCAAGATGGGTGCCGCTTCCTGCCTGCTGTGAAGAAGTCGACTGAGAATCAGCTACAGTCGAAGTAAGGTGAAGAGCAAGTGCGAGGCCCAGACCTTGAGGCTTGAGCAGTTACTCCCAAATGGTGCCATCAGCCACCAGTTCCGGCCATTGAGAGAGACGAGACCGTCGAGGCTGAAAATAGCACCCATTCACAGATGGACAGGGTCAATAGGGCACCAGGCCGAGTACGATGTAACGAGATGAGATAGCTGGGCCGAAATTGGGCCAAATTGACGAGGGTAGCATCAGATCTCTCGAGGCCAACATATCTGCTCATTCCGTATCTAGCTCGTCCTTGAGCATCATGTCGGTACTAATACATCGTTTCCTCCCTGGGGCCCATACTTTGTCCCAGTACAAGGTATTTGCCGGGATGCTGTAGATTCGCATCCAATGTGTGCGGCCAGTATTCGAATGCTCGGTCGTCCCAATTCCCAAATATTCTATCTTCGCATGGGCCTGCCCATCGCCGCCGCCTCATGCATGTTCTGGAAAATGAGCTTGAAGCCGTTGCACAGATCTCTCATGGTGGGATATGGTTGCTTCATCAATTCGAACCCTTGTGGAATTACCCTCACGCTCCAGTCCATCAGCTTCGCGTTTTGGCCCGCCTTGAAGACGAGGTGGAACTGCCCTGGTCGCTCACGGTTGAGGCAGAATTGGTACATGGAGCGTTTGGGGTTAGCATTGGTATAGGTCGTCAGCCACTCTTCTGTTCCCAGCGTCAGTCATATCTGATGTCAGGTTCGCAAAGAATAACAAACTCACCTAATGCAGCCTTGGACTTGTTCTGGAATTTCTCGTTATTGCACATCTCGTCCACTTTTCGAGCCATGGCCTTGACATGCAGCACGATCAGTTCGTCCAAGTCGGAGTAGTTGTACCGTCCACCTATCCTCAGTGTCCTTCCCAAGGAGAACTCGTTCTCTTTGTCCAGTTCAAGGACATCAATATGTTGGAATATACCGTCAGCAACTTTCCATGTTACGGCAAGATGATCGTTTCCTTTGGATGACGGGCGAATGACGATATCACCCCGATTCTGGCTGCCCAAATACTCTTCCGCTTGCTTCGCATTGAACGGCCGGAATAGGGGGTGCTTGATCACTCGGGTGACCCGACTGCCCAAATCTGTCTTCTCTTCCAACAACTTCTTGTCCGCAGCCTCCTCGCGATCGTCCCACTCGTCGTAGTTTCGTTCGTTGTGACTATATCTCTTGAATGGTTTTTTCAACTGCTCGTCTCTCAAGCTCACAGTGACTATAAAGTCTTTGCGGTTGATCGAGGTGATGTGGGCTTGAACGGTCTGATGGATGTTGTATAACTGCTTCGGTGACAACGCAGGGTCTGCCCATTGACGATCCTCAACCACAGCATCCAATCCGCATTCGAATCTGCCCTCCATGTGATCGTCGGTGACCTTCTTGAGCGTCATTGGAACATTCATGCCTCTCTGCAGGGATTCTCTGGTCTCCCCTGTGAGCATTGTGAAGATTTCCGACTCTCCTAGATTTACCCGGAATGGGTTTCTCAGTTCTTCGTAAGGATCGTTGAGTTCGGCGGTAATGTTCTCCAGAGTGCTGCGCTTTTTTGAGTTCAGGTTTTGTTCCAACTGCGCGGCATATTCTTCGAGAACCAGGTCATGAACGCGTTCCTGTGCTTCTTCTCGTATTAGGCGGCGAACTATAGCTCCTGATCCTCCTTCTTGTCTCTCGGCCTCAATATCTTCTTCATCAAGTTCAAGCGCATCGGCTGCCATTTTCCGGGCGATGTCGTAGTCTTCAGGGTGTATTCGAGTGTTGTCCAAATACTCCGAGTCTGGGTCCGACATGTCAAAGTCGATGTACAAGAAGGATGCAGCATTGGCCCATACTTTGGGTCCCATCGCTTGGTATTTGTCGTTGAGGCCCAGCAGGTCCTCGCGAGCCCTGACAAACCCATTGTTGAGGTTGATAACTTTCACCAGCTGGGAAGCCTTTCGGGGTCCGAGGCCGGCAACGTAGGGAAGCAGGTTTGCCAGCCCGGGGTCAGTCACGGCCTCATTGATGTTCACGCCGGTCATGGTGACCGTGTCGACAAGAGCAGTTTCCAGTTTCTTCAGTAATTTGTCTTGCGGCACAAGGTTCTGGGCCGGGTGGAAGTTGATGGATACAATGTCCCGACCTAGAGCGGCATACTCTTTCAAGGGAGATTGCATGTACCTCGCTAGACCAACACAGTAGAGGGCCATTTCAGGAACCCCGGGGTTATCGGATTTCATGCGATCGCCTGATTTCGACATCCGAGCAACTTCGTCGTTAACGAGAATGACATCCAACAGATCGCTTCGATCCTGGTCATCATCATCGCTGTATGTCGCACCTCGGAGGTCGTAGTTGTTGACTAAGGCGGTCAGGTTTGCTAGAAGTTTGCGGGTATCAGGACACCATCCCGAGACCGCGATAACTTCAGGCTCTCTCCTCCGAATGACTTCCAATAGCGGGTCCACGTCCTTGCCGTCGGAAATGCCGCGTTCTCGATTGCCAGGGCCGAGGTCCTTATACTTACCATGCTCAAGGACTCTACCCTCGTCACCGACGTAGGCCCAGTAGATGGGGTCACGACCAATTGCCCCGCCGCCGTTCGTCATGGCTAAGACCCGCGGAACGGTACCTTTCGCCAACCCTCTTGGCTTCCAGGGAGCCTGATCGAGCTTCACATAGAACTCATCGCGGCAATCATTCCCGATAGTTGCTTCGCATTGGTCCTTGAGATTTTCTTTCACCGACCGGGCCATGAGCCTCATGATCTTGTCAACGGCACTCGATACGGCTTCACGGCGCTCCTGGTTCCACGCATCAGCCACGGTAGAGTAATTGTCTGTTTCAATCTGCTTGTTGAGTTCTTTCTTGAAAGTGTCCAACTCGGGCAGTCGAACCCGAATCTCGATCAAGCCTTCTTCCTCGGCCTTCAGCATCTTAAGGAACAGGTCAGGTCGTTCGCTGAAATAGATGCATTTCTGGTTCCGAAGATATTTGAATTCATAGTAAGGATGTTGCTCGTCGATCTTGCGAAGACCTTTTTCGGTACGGTGGCAGTCAATCACCCCGTGAGGGAAGATCTTCTCTCTGATGAGACGGCGGAATCGTGGGCTCGCGGCCAGTTGTTCGACGAACATCGCCTTCGCCGCTTTGAGCACTCTGGCGCCAGTAGAGAATTCTTCGTCGATTAGTGTTTCAGCAAGATTCTCTGGGCTGTCAGAGGAATCTTCTGTGTACGTTCGGACGCCTTCTCTGGCGGCGTTTCGTGCGAATGCGTCTGCAGTTATTCCAAAGGCACGAACGAGACCGAATGCTCTTGAGGCACGAATTTCCTCGTAAACACTTCTCGTCGAAGCTTTCTTCTGAGACATATTCACACCATTGGGTTCGCCATTCGAGGTCAGGGCCAAATCTTTAAGCTGTGATGCGTACTCGAAATACAGATAGTCCTGCAAATCCTGAAGATCCTCCATCGTAGCAGCCCGTGGGAGGAGTTGTTCGAAAGTGGCGTCCTCGGACACATTAGTCGACTTCAAATCATCGTATGTCTTCTGAAGCGCTCGTTTCCTTTCGATGAGGGCTCTGTATTTGAGATCGAGCTCCAAGATACGCCACAGATCTTTCTGATTGAGGAGTTTGACGGTGTCATCGACAACTTTTGGAGTCCCGTCTTCCTGCACACCAACCACCTTAGTCTGAGGGAACAGAAGATAATCTTTTCGATGCATGTAAATAAACGGCGGTTCGAAATCCTGCCGAGTCATCAAATCCAGATTGTCTGCGACAGCCCGTCTGAATGGTTCATGGTGAATAGGGTCGTGTCCTTTCGACGGCAGTACGAGGTTGGCTATCCACGCAGCTTCTTCTTTGACCTCATCTTCGGTCAATTCAAGGTCGCGGTATGGTCTCCTAGCTAGCTGATGTCGTTCGGGTATATCAGTAAATCGGATTTCATTGTCCTTGTCGGTCAGAAGCTTCTCGGCCAGCTGAGAAGGTTCAAAGACGTCTTTGAGATGGAGGTTCTTGTCTTTTTCAGCCTCTTCTTCGTCAGCCTCTTCTTCCTTTTCAAGTGCAAAATCGTAATCTGTTCCATCACCGAACGCTGCACGAAAGTCTTCCAGAGCTTGCTCATCGAGACCAGCTGCATCTGCGATGCCTAGCTCTGCGATACCTCGACGATTATGCCTGGCCACTTCCTCGTCTTCGCGTTGCCGTTGTTGTTCTTCATCCGAGAAAATATCCTCTTCGATGAAGTCGTCAAACTCGTCCTGCAGCCCTCTTCGATCTTGACGACTCCGCCGACTATAGTCAGCTGCCTCCTCTTCCTCGTCGGAATGGCCAAAAATATCATTCACCCCAGAATGTTGTTGTGCATCGCGGTCTTCGCGAGGGCCTCGCTTGAGTCTCTTGAACTTTGATTCGGTCGGCTCCTCGGTTGGCTTCATGCCGATCAATTCCAAATCTTCTTCATCGAGGTCTTCGTCTTCACGTTCTTCGCGGCGGCGTTTCTTACGTTCTCGTCTCCGTTCTCGGCGGGTTTCTTCATCATCTTCATCTTCGTCGACAATAAAGTCTTTGGCAATCTGGCATAAACATTAGAATTGGCATCTCCGAAGTCTCTTGGTGGGAGAAGCTTCACCTCCGCCGCAGCCTCCTCGTCCTCTTCCTCTTCTTCTTCTTCTTCTGACGAATCGTCAAAACGGCCGTTTGCGCCACTTGACTTGGTTCTCTCTTCACCAGTCTCTTCGTCGAAGGACTCGTCCTCCTCCTCCTCCTCCTCCTCATCCAGGACTGCGCGATCATCGATGAGATGATCCATGCTGACAGAAGTGCAATGCGCAAATACAAGAGCCAGGGAGTTGAGGTGGTGCGAGGGGTGTTGAATCCGTAGGTAGCAAGTTCGCGATGCAGGGCGCTGGCAATGAATGCTCTACCGTCTTAAATGGAACTGCGAAAGTCCAGAGGCACACTTAGTTAAGTTGATGCTGCGGCTAAATCGCGGGCTCGGTAAAGTTTCTTTCTGGGACCATGATCGCCACGCGCCAAGCTCGATGTGGATAAGTGGGGCGTCGCTTTCGACGATTGGCTAGGCCCTTCTAGCCCTTCTAACTCACATGAATCGAATCAGCCTGCATGCGGTCCTGTGGTTCTTTCCTGAGGATGGGGAACTTCAGACTTGAAGCGTGAGAATAGGCGCTTGCGCTTGACCTCCTGTTGACACCTATTGGCGAACTACTGACCTATGCTATGCACTATTGACTGATATCGCTTCTTCCGTCAACGACCGCGCGTGCCTCTCACAACAGTGCTGAAGCGCTTGAACCCCTATCTTCAGAAGTCATTTCAGTTTCACCACCTGTCAACTGACTATTTCTTCAACTGCACGGCAGGTTCCAACCGTGGCATTTTGACATTTTTGACGGCTTTCCACTGTCCGAGAGTGGCTGATCTATTGAAGGCTCAGCAAAACGCCAGTTATTCATCCTCTAGGCGTCTGATGGCCTCGATTGGCATCGTTCTTGGGGTCTGAAATAGCCGCCCCCGGTTTCGTATTCTGTACATACACACGCTTGCAGTTCCGCCGCAGCCTGCTGTGTGTCATCCTCTTTTCGGTCTCGAACCTTTCCTCGTCGGCTTCATTAGCAGACCGTTACCACCGTCGCTCTAGAGATATCCTCACACCATGTCTGACGCGTTTAAGGCCCGGACGCTGAAAAGGAAGAATGTCAAGGGATTGGCGTTGAATGCTCCGCCTCCCCGAACAGCACCCTCCGATGGCGATGCACAAATACCTGGAGCGCTTGGAAATACAGACAGTGACCGAACAGACACTTTGGAGATTGGCTTGGAATTCAAACTCGACCTCAGAAGTGAAGATCTAATTGTGTTGAAAGAGTTGGGTGCTGGCAATGGCGGTACTGTCAGCAAAGTCATGCATGCTTCGACCAAAGTGATCATGGCAAGAAAGGTATGTGCCAGTGGTTCTAGAGGTGGGTTAGATGCTGAGAGAGAATGCAGGTCATTCGAGTCGATGCAAAAGAGAACGTCCGAAAACAAATTGTCAGAGAATTGCAGGTGGGCGCCGACTGCAGTTCGCCGTACGTCATCACATACTACGGAGCTTTCCAGAATGAAGCTCGTGACATTGTACTCTGTATGGAATATATGGATTGCGGGTGAGCCAGTTATGGTCGAGATCTGGCCCCCTTACTGAGCTGACGGCCTACAGATCCCTGGATCGCATATCAAAAGATTTTGGACCCACACGTGTCGATGTACTTGGGAAAATTACAGAATCTATTCTTGGAGGTCTAGTATACCTTTACGAAGCCCACCGTATCATGCACCGAGATATCAAACCCTCCAATGTCTTGGTCAATTCTAGAGGAATGATCAAGCTATGCGATTTTGGCGTGGCTACCGAGACCGTCAACTCAGTGGCCAACACGTTTGTCGGAACGTCGACGTACATGGCGCCGGAACGAATTCAAGGTGGAGCATACACCATCAAGTCCGACGTCTGGAGCGTGGGTCTGACGGTGATGGAACTTGCCATTGGAAGATTTCCGTTCGATTCAAGCGATTCTGCCGCGGGCGACAGAGCCAGTGCTGGACCAATGGGTATTCTCGACCTTTTGCAAACTATAGTTCACGAGCCTGCGCCCAAACTCCCAAAAAGCGAAGCCTTCCCATCAATCCTAGAGGATTTTGTCGCCAAGTGTCTGCTCAAGAACCCAGATGAGAGACCGACACCCCGAGAGCTCTACGACAGAGACAACTTTCTGCAGGCCGCGAAGAGAACGCCGGTTGATTTACAGGAATGGGCGGTCTCGATGATGGAGCGACACAATCGAAAATCATACTTAGCACCTCCTGCGCCAAAATCCCTGAAGAGCGATGGCACAAGCTCGGATGGCTCTCACACAACCTCTTCGGCGTCAACAGCTTCATTTGCGGGTGATGCCCGTGTCACTCCCGTGACAGCCAAGCAATATGCTAGTCCGACATCTGGCAACATCCCGTTAGCACCGCCTCAGTCCAGTTTTCAAGGAACACCAACCGGCATTGTGGAGAGATCGCCTCCTCCCCCGCTATCCTTACAACATTTGTCATTGGAGACTAGGGACGCGCCGAACGGAATTGGACCACGTGCTAACCGTATGGGTTACAACGACCGTGACAATATTCCTGAGCCTGCTTCGGCCATTGAGCCTTCTCAAAGACCCATGTTCCCGCCGAGGACAAGTAGTAGCGGCAATACGATGAATGGACGAAACCCGTTGATAAGTCCAGCGTTTTCTGTGCGGCAACCTCCACCAACTGGTCCGTTACCTCCTCCCATGAAGGACTTACCTGCACCTCCGACATTAAAGAGTGCAGGAATAGCTAGCCCGCGCCGACCAAGATAACATTGTTGAGAGCACATCATTACCGTTGGCTTGGAAGAGAGCTGCATCAAGCATATCGTGGCAAAAAGGGGACAGGGCCAGGGGCAGGGGCATGGGCTTGGGCTTGGGCGCGAGCTATAGCAGCATTTGATCCCGGCGTTATCACCAAGTGCACTGTGAGCATTTTTGAGCTTGTAGATCTTGAACATGGGAACAATTTATAGGGATATCTGTTTCACCCATTTGACTTTTGTGCATTTAACATGACCTCCGCATCTTCGCAAGACCGACATATCGTTATAGTTTTCGCCCTTGCTTTCTCCCTTCTGCTTTCCTCGCCTCTCTCTGGCACCCCTTCCGCTCTCATCTCCACTCCCTTCGACCTTGGAGTATCATCTACAAAAGCAAGAGATGGAACTCAGAATAGTCCCAAACCAAGACTTCTCCCAGGTCAACAATTCAAAAGCGAACGGGTACAAATCTGTTGGCCTGATGGTAGAGGTAGAATGGCATCACAGTCCCGTTTAACAGTACCAACAAGATCAACAGGGCATCAATGGCAACGTAAAGACAACTGCACCAAGTGATTCCCACCACCATTTCAATTATGTGCCCGGGTCTCAAAGACGGTACATATTCAGCCTTATAGACCTGTACGCAGCCTTGATCTGGCGAACAACGTCTTTGTTAAGCGACAAACGACAAAATTTGCAATATCAGCGCTCTCAGAAAGAGACTGTGCGTCTTTTTGTGATGCGATGTCTCTTGCGCAGACGAAGCAACAAATCAGCTCGTCCTTCGTCGGGCTCGTTGTCACGTTGTCTCTCTTGAATAAGAAAGGAAGTGAGTACAGTTTTCCCACAACCCGCATCGTCCGTCAACTGTAGCACAGCCGGCCTACGCTCGGCACGTCAACCGCGATATACTTTCCTCGAGATCGACTAGAAGTAAGTTCCTTATAAGGGCGCATCGGTAGAACCATTAGGTTCTAGACCGAACGCCGCGAGGTATTTACTTTCTGATTCTGTGAATGCTTGAGCGGAGAACAGTTAATCTCTTCCTCAGCACTGCCTAGACCCGTGACGTACAGCGATGCAAGGAGTCTGGCATCATCTACCCTTCAGCTTAAACTATAGCCTAGGTCAGTGGCTCGTTCCCAGGGTCATTCCTCGACGAGAAGCGACTCATGGCTATGTGATCCGCTTGAATAGATATCTCAACTTTAGCCAGCAGCCGAAGTATAGCGGATTATTTTTGAACCACCTGATGACATTAGCAAGGGATCTAAAGGATTAAGCAGCTTGACGACCTCACCAAGGAAGAAGAACAATGAGACGGTCTTTTGTAGCACGAAATAATGGTTATGGCTTTAGGGCGCCGTTGTTGGCTGATCTCGTCGAGCTTTGACGAATCCCGCGATAACTAGCGGACGAAATTTATCCTCATTGAACCGGCAAAATTGGAGGTGAAGGGAATATTGAACCGAAAATTAGCGATTATTGAGAGGGTCCTAATGTAGCCGTAATCTGACTCCCTCTATATGGCGTACTCATAAAGCAAAGTGGTCAACCTCGTGTGCTATGATTATTACCTAAGATGAGGTTTATTAGCCTTAGATTTAACTAAACTCCGACTAAGAAATGGTACCTATTTCAACATTATTTCTCCAAGACTATAATAAATGAAAAAAAAAAAAATGACTGATTTATCTAGCCACGAAGGATCGGTCAATAAATGGGCTCAATAAGCTTCAGTTGTGACTTTTCACTTAAATACTCAGTAAGAGACTTTAAGCCATAAAGTAGGTCGTTCGCGGCGTCGCTGATCCCTATTACGGCGCGGCTAAACGTGAGTGTAGATTCATGTCCAGAAAATACATCCGTTCGCCAGGCAATTCTTTCGGAAGATGTCATGACTCATTAGAAATCACGTAGCAATACATATAATACGTCAAAATGTAGATCCTCGTCGGCGCTATACGGGGTGTAGTGCCTCCATAGGAGCATAGAAAGGAGAGTACGAAAGTGAGAGGGAAGGTTACTAGTGGTTACCTTGTGAGCTATTGGTACCAACTCGCCGAATATCTATGTAGGGTGAGTCGCACGTGACCTCGGGGCACCCTTTACCCGTCCTGCGCTTTACGAGGGAGCTGCCAAGAAGTTCGTCAAAGGCTGGCTGGCACTTGCTGGCATCAGTTGCCTCTGGGGTGGGGGCTGCGTGGGTTGAATGTGCAGGTGAGAATCCGAGTTCCAAGTTCGGCATATCTGAACAAGAAGACACTCCAGCTGCCTTCAACCACGCTTGTGATCCATCTTGACTGACCTCCAACTCAACGCTAGTCTGGATCATGGAAGCCACCTCGGCGAGGATGGCTTCACGAAATCAGTTTGTCTTCGACGGCTTCGCCCCGCCTCGCTCGACCCTCCAGCGATTCATATACAATGCCTGCGATCCTATCGCCAACCTAGAACCCAATCTCGCCCTGAACCTCGAGATCGTCGATTTGGTAAACTCCAAGAAGGGCAATGCCCCGCGTGAGGCTGCATTTACCATCGTGCAGTTGATCAACCACAGAAACCCAAACGTATCTTTATTGGCCTTGTCCTTACTTGACATCTGCGTCAAAAACTGCGGCTATCCGTTCCACCTCCAAATCAGCACCAAGGAATTTCTTAATGAACTCGTCAGACGGTTTCCTGAACGGCCCCCGATACGGCCCACTCGGGTGCAAAGCAAGATCTTAGAAGCCATTGAAGAATGGCGGTCGACGATATGCCAAACATCGAGGTACAAGGAGGATTTGGGTTTTATCAGGGATATGCACAGGCTTCTGTTGTATAAGGGGTACATGTTCCCGGAAGTGCGGAGAGAGGATGCTGCCGTCTTGAATCCCAGCGATGTATGAGATACCCGAAAGATGCGCTGACCACTGCTAACACGGCCTAGAACCTCCAGTCAGCCGAGGAGATGGAGGAGGAAGACCGAGCGGCACAATCGGCCAAACTCCAAGAACTGATTCGGCGAGGACGACCTCAAGATTTACAAGAGGCCAACAGACTTATGAAGGTCATGGCTGGTTATGACACGAGGCACAAGACCGACTATCGGGCCAAAGCAGCAGAAGAGGTCGCAAAGGTCCAACAAAAAGCCAAAATACTGGAGGAGATGCTCCAAAGCCATCGACCCGGCGATAAATTTGGCGATGGCGATGTTTTCGAGGTATGGCCCGTTTCGCAGCCGTTGGTACATCAAGCTGATGGGGACTAGGAACTGGCTGGTGCGCTTCAGAGCGCTCATCCCAAGATCCAAAAAATGTGTGAGGAAGAGTCAGACGATGCCGAAGCGGTGGCCAAGCTGCTCGAAATCAACGACAGCATACATCGAACGATTGAAAGGTACAAGCTCATGAAAGCTGGGGACGTCGAAGGAGCCAACAGGATCGAAAAGGGAACGTTGGGGACCACGACAGGAGTCGGCAAAAACGCAGCCAATGAATTGTCCTTGATTGATTTCGAGCCAGAACCTCCCGCAGCGCCAACATTACCGACACATGCAAATGGCTCTCTTCTTGACGCCGGTCTTGCCTTATCTCCAACACAGGCAGAACATCGGACGGTGGAAGATGACTTGCTAGGTTTATCGTTGGATGACTCGGGTGCAGGCACACTTGGAGCCATTTCACTAGGCCCAACCACGAATTTTTCGGCGCCTTCAGGGTCGATCTTCTCCAACACCTCGTCCAACGTCGCTCACAGCCAGCCGGCTGTTCTGCAAACTTCGTCTCAAGCGTCACCAAAACCCAATTATGATGCCTTTGCGTCACTCATCAGTGCACTACCTTCTTCGAAACCTGCGACTCCAGTTCCTATGGCGCAGCAGCCGCGATCTTCAGGCCAAGCATTCGCTGACCCATTCGCAGCGCTGGTATCATCCAGCTCGCGGCCTCCGACGCCTTCAAGACAAAGCAATCTATCGCCACCCTTGACGCAGCCCGTCACGGGGATGAACCAAGCCGCCTCTGCACCGGGAGAAGACGAATGGACTTTTGAGTCGTCCTTGCCGGAACCACAGACGGTCACAGTGCTTTCATCGCCTCTCGGGATCGAGTTTGAAGCCCGCCGGTTGCCAGGACAGACGGTGATCCAAATCACGGCGCGTTTCTCCAACACGGCGGCGCAAAGAATTAGCGGATTGCATTTCCAAGTGGCGGTGGAGAAGAGTTACTCATTGCATATGAAGCCACAGAGCGGGCGTGAATTGGCTCCCAATACACGTCACTCTGTGCAGCAAGAGATATTGCTGAATGGAGTGCCGGCGGGGAAAGGCAATCAGGTTAAGATGCGCTTCAAAGTATCTTACGAATTGAATGGACATGCGCAAGAACAGCAAGGCAATGTTCCGCCACTAGGGGTTAGTTGACGGCCGCTGAGGGGTTGAGGGCTTGCTAAAAAAACTAGATATCACGTGCATGATTCACCCTTGAGACAATGGTGTGTGTCATTCCACCCACACTTTGACAAAGGCACACTTTAACCCGTTCGATATCTCGGCGAAGGCCACGCTTGTAGGGAATGCTTTGGCGCTTCCAGGGTTCCGCACATGCTATCTTTGAAATGCGCATCTTCCCCCACAAAACAGGCCCGAAGGGTCGACATTCATTTCCGGCATCTGGGAGAAAGGGAGATCTGGGTGGCAGTGGGCGGCCGGAGGCGATCAAGGATCAAGTCCAGCTGCATAGGAGATCGAGATGCAGACATGCTGGTAGATCAGATCTTGCGGGCACCACAGGCACAAGGAATAAGGGGAGCCCAGTGCCATCAAGCTATGTAGCTGGGGAGCAAGGGATGTAAGCAGTGACCGGCTTGTTGCGTCACGATGAAGCCGGAGTCGCGGGGCGAAGAGCTAAGCGGGCTGTATTAGTACTGCAAATTAGGCGATCAAGGTGATGCAGATCCAGATGGCCGATCTTCAGGCATTCAGCCTTTTACGGCAAAATAAGCACCGTCCCTTTCCTGCAGGTGATGGTATTTGGAATCAGAATCGATGGAGGAGTACCTGCAAGCTCCCAAAATATTTTGGGTGGCAAGTATTTCCCGCCTTACACCACGCTGCTGCTGCTGCTGCTGCGAGATCGATGACACGGAGGCCTATACGGGGACGTTGGCCAGCTCTTGATCACGGTCTATCTCCTTCTCCGCTTTTCTCTTTCCCTTTCCGCGACTTGGGGAAATGTGTGTTCGAGGTACGAGGTACTTGTAGGCCGTTGGAACGGAGGCGATAGCCGACGGCGCTAGGATCTCGCGCTACGACCCGAATGGGACTGTTGTCGGCTCCAGTCAGCATGTGATCTTCCGTCTCCCAGGCAGATCTGTAAACCACGCGTGGGATAGAAGAGAGGTCGACAGTCAGGAGGAGGTTTCTCTGAATATTTGATCGATTGGGAAACGAGTGACTACAGGGAAGAGAGACGGCGAGTTGCAACGAAAGAGCAGCACCAGGCAGCAGCAGATTCTCAGTGAGAGAAGGGTGGATCGGCGGACAACAAGGAGACGAAGAGGTGGTGATGTGATGGGGATACGATGAGATGACGACGCGGGTGGGCGGAATGCCTAGACACCCGCCGGGAACGCGATCGATTGGAGACGCAGGTGGGCGCAGTGGATGCAGCAGTCAACTCTATCGTGCTCCGACCTGCCTCTTTGGTGCTCGTTTCATTCTGCCCTTTCCCGCAGAGTACTAGGTACCTTTCTCACTTTCTACACCTTGGTGTCTCCCTGCTTCTTGGTCCATGCTTTATGGTCCTGGCTCCCTCTAACACCAGCTACCAGCCATGGCAATCCAATGGAACCCCCGGAACCCCCCTGCTAGCCAGCATGCACATGGTTCACGGTTCCGCTACGGTTGATGGCTTTGTCAATTTCCCTCTCGATCGGCCCTTGATCACAATCCATGATGATCGCCTCCACCCTCGACAATCTACATCAACAACTGAGCCCAGAGCCAGAGCCCACCTTGTCAACCGTGGGCGACATTGTGCTGTGGCGCCAGTGGTCTGCTCTGCTTTTCTGGTTGACCTGACATATACGGGCTGCCTCAGCGTGACCTCCCCCCTCCTCTTCCTCTCCATTCCAGATACCGTGATTTCTTGGTGCGGGTACATTAACGGCCTGGTTTGCCACTTGCATCTCCTCCTCTTATGGTCGATCCATTCCACCATCCAGGCACCAGCGCCGTCTGCATACGCTCTTCTACTCATTTTGCTGGAATACCACTCGGTGTCGTTGCTGTTGCTATCGTCTCCGAAGGCCTCACACAATATGCCACCAGTGCGAACCACACCGCCCCAAAAGTCCCTGAAGACTCAACGAACTCAACGATCTCAAGAGGAGAATGTGGAAAGGTGAGCCTCTCTGACGTTGCAGTATGTCTACTTGCGCTGACATCCGTCAAGAGCATATATCGCGGCGTCGAGAAGGAATGATCGAACTCTGGAGGCTCGAGTGGAATCGGCAAGGAGGGCGTCAGAAGTTCACAAACGTAGAACGGGTCGGGCACTCCGTATCACCCCCGAAGATGTCTTGAACGACGAGATGTATGAAGAAGAGGGGGACGACTTGCCAACACAATATCGACGCCTCACCGCCCATCTGCAGACCGGGTCCGCCGATTTCAACCGCCGCTTCGCAGCTTACTTGACACACCAAGTGGCGGTCCGGAGTGCAATAGCCCAAATGGCCCAAGGTCCTCAAGGCCAGTGTCTCAACGGCGGCTACAATATGTTCTCTTCTCCCATGCAGCCTCAGCATGGAATGGCTTTGTCACCGGGAGCGTACCAGCGACTTGCCCCGTACCCTTCGCCTCACCAAGCCAACTTGCCTCAGAACAACGGAAGAGAGACAGACTCTCTCGCATCAGCATTCAAGGATCAAGAGTCAACATCGCCCTCAACACCTTCCCCCCCAGGCTCGATGGAACATGGACAGTTCTCGACTCCGGCCTCAACGCGGCTTACCGACAATGTATCTAGACAGCATGTCAAGATCGAGAAATTGCAAGCAGATCTGGACTCTCTGCCACAGACTCAATGCGCTACAATGCCTCAGAGCATATCAACTCCATTCGCTCCTTTATGGCAGGACATGGGGCCCTTTGCCACATCCCTGCCTCCAAACTCGCAGCAGATGCTTGCGGACGCACCTGGCTTTGATTTCAATGACCCTTTTTATGCCATGCTCATGCATGGTTCGGACCAGCTCCTCAGCAACCCATATTACCCTTGGAGAAACATGCATGCTTCCATCAAAGGCATGTCCGCCTACCCCTCGGCGTACCAGGGAATGTACGAAACGCTGGCGCCTGCTGCACTTGGAAGTCCCGCTGAGGACTTATCGAAGAGCACTGGTGCTAACATCTCCACACTTACTGCGGCACATGAACCTGCTTCTGCAGAACCTGCTGACCCAAAACTTCTCCGAAGCGCAGGTGCAGACTTTATTAAGCAAGAAAGCAGAGAGCCCAGCTTTGTCGCTGCTGGTGAAAGCCTGGATTCTGGTCAGGCTACCCCTGCCAAAGAAGGATTCTGGGATTACTTTGTCAGGGACGGTAGCTGGGAGGGTGGTAATGACGGAGCATACGCCGTTCCCAGCGAAAATAACCCGGATAGTGCCGGTGTAGAGTCGAAGGTCGAGGTCCACGATTGAGACAGAGGAAAACTGGTTACCCTCCTTTATCGCACATGGAATGGGTCATCAGTGGACTCCTCAGTAATCATGTGTGGGTTTCTCACTAATGCCCCTTCAATTGGAAACGAGAAATAGTGGATTGTCCTGCGCACCGGCGTGAGTTAGGATTCCAACTCCAAGAGACACTCTCCTTGTGCTTTTCGCGAAGCCAATTGCTTTCCAAGATCGGTCTCGGTGCTCGGTACGGATGCAATTTTGGGGGGTTTCTGGGAAGACTGTAGGTGGTTTTGCGAATACAAAGGCTTCAAAGGAATCATATATGGCAAAGAGAATATTGCGACCGAGGTGGAGGCATGAGGCATGCTCATATCAGCTATTCACGGGTTTCATGCGAGCCCCATACGAGGGGCGAGGCACGAGGGACTATCTATGCATCAAACTTGAGTACATGGGCCAAAATGCGAGTCCGCGAATGCAACTTATCGTTTCGCTGTGGCAATCTGGGCACCAAGGAGAATCATCCGCGCTTTAGTGGTCCCTCTTTGTCGACATTCATTCGTGCATGGATGGGGTAGTTGGAGGAAGCGTTAAGAAAGAGAAATATATGTAACAGCATCCCGGCCGGGAAAGAATCCCCTCTCAAAAAGACAAAAATCACAAAAAAAACGTGGGTGTCTCTACAGATGCCATGCTGGTCTATGCTTCAAAGTGCTATCGTATGAATTCATGGCAATGGTGGATCTATCCCTTGGATACTCCCCGCCAGGCTCTATCCTGGTGCTATAACCTCAAAATCTATCTCATCTCATGAACTGACCGACACCGTTACGTGTAGCGTGACAGGTTGGGATACAATGCGCCTTGGCGAACAAAGTGATTTCGTCCCCGTTGCAAAAATGATCATCAAACTGGTTCGGTAGGCGTGGAGCCGACCCGGACACAGACAAATAGGTCTTTTTCTCTTCGACCGCGTGCTGCCAGATGTTTTGGTCGTATCCAGAATCCCATTTGCGTCAATTACTCCAAGCCGTCCACGTTGTCAATGTCGTGTCGTCCGGAAGTTACCTCCTGGATTTTGGGGGAGACCCCGAGCCCAGTGTCTTTTTGTGACACTTAATAGAGTCGATCGACCTTTCCCTCGAGATTGAGTTAGGTGGTGGACATTCTCACTTCGTTGTCGAACATTGTCGTTCAACCAGCGTCTTTTCTCCTTGTTCCTCTCTGTCTTTTCAACGTTTCGCCGTACTTCCCTTCCGATTCAGCTCTCCGCTCGGCCGGAGCCCGCTCCCACTATTACCACTACCGATACTTGGTCGTTGCCCCAAATCAAAACTCCTCCTCACACTACTTGAACTACTTCTTCTCCGTCGCATCCTAATCTCGTTTGGATCCGCGACGTCTGTGACGCCGCCCGCGCGGGCAAACAATATCAGAATATCGGTGAGAGACACCACACCAACGAGACGTCCTGAAATCCGCGCCCCTGGAAGTGAAGATGCCGAGATTGAGGGACCTGTAGGCGCGATGAACGGTGCCTTTGGCGAGCTGTCGACGACAGCTCCCGAAGAGGTCGAGAATGGATCTGATGCAGGAGTGGGCAGGGCAGCAGGTGGAACGATATGGTGACTGGCTCCGCTATTTAAGGAGAGGGTCGACGAGTGGCTTGACGTTGGAACCAAGGTTGCACTGTGCAGCAATGGGGTCGGCGGGCCAGAGGAGCTGGGGGAGATGGGCTCGGTGATCCACATCCTGTGTGATCTCGTCGCAACGAGCTTTGCGACAGTGTGCGCAAGCGTTGAGAGCGGAGTGACGTGGAAGACGGGGAAGGAGTCTTTCCCTTCGTACATCCCGCGCGTGGAGAGAATGACTGTGATGAAGTGGATACATGTATTGCGAAGGAGTGGCAAAGAGGTGGACTTGGTTAGGAGTTTGACGTCGACGTTGGAGATGTTTCCAATGACATTGTAGTTGTGGTCGACAACGGCTAAAGACGAAACGCCTTCGTTGAGCAGGAGCGTAAGGGCTTCGAAAAGGGGACGATCGCCACTGAGCAAGAAGATACCGGTCAAACGTGATCATCACCGGAGGGCTTGAACTTACTTGATGGCAACCACATCTTTGGATCCAATTTTCAAATCGCGAAGATTCTGGAGGTATAATTGGTCCAGCACAGGAAAACTCCTCCCATTCTCCCACAGGAATCTGATCAGACGGCTCTGGCTGAGCACACCCGTTGCTTCTTTTGTAGTCTCCTCCGTCACGACCACTCGATGGACTCCTCTTCCAAACGTCTCAATGGCCTTGAGCAGATCGGCATTCTCATCGAGGAAGGTCAAAGGTTCCTTTTTGCTCAAGGCCTGGATTTCGCGTAAGTGTACGCATTTGCCCTCCCTCGCTCTCTGGGCGAGTTCCATAAAGTCTTCGGCATGTTCTTCATCATCGGGATGGGAAAGCCCTACTACTAGCAGCAGGTAGGCATTGAGGTCGCGGTGGTCAAATGTGCCGATGACGGGGGAGCCTGGCTTTTCGCGGACGAGGACTACGGGGGCGCCCGACTCGATGAGGAGCTATGGGATATCCTTGTCAGGTTTAAGGCGACTTGAGGAGGAATCGAACCCACTCACATTTGTAGCCGACTCAACGGGGGTGTCAATGTTCACGAATCTGAGATCATCCGGGTTGACCAACTCTTTGACTTTCACCTCAGTCCAATTCCTCCCCACAAACCTGGGATCTGGGTTCCTCATAGGTGGGTTATCAATTAGATCTTGTACAGCGAGATGTGATACAGAAGGCTGTCTTTGCGATCGCGGAGAAGGGGGATGGCCTCGTAGTTCGTGAAAGCTTTGGCGGTGATGGGCGGCCGCGCTGGGCATAGACGTGATACGGAGGGAAGGTGTTCTGGCACCGGTCGAGGGAGACTGGGAATGCGAGTCTATGCTGGAGCGAGAAGATATAGTCGTTGAAGGGGGGGAGGTGACCGGCGGGTCCCGGTTGGGCGTCGACATATCGGCCAAGGAGCCTCGTTCGTGTCTTCCTGTTGCTGGGATGGGAATTGAAGATGGAAATGCGGTGCAGGTGGGGGCAGTTCGCACCTCAATTGGCGGGGACAAGGATCTGTCACATGCAGACCATTAAGTGGTGTGATGTGCAAAGACGTGTTATCGTGGATGACTGAGGCGACCTTGTATCGGTTGACTGTTCGAGATGCTGGCTGCTGTTGAGGTTTGCTCGCCTTACGAGTAGTTGTCAGTAGCGCAAAGAATGAATCATGTGAGGGAAGTTGGTCACTCGGTTCCCTGCTCTTCCGTTTCGTACCTGCGGTGTTTTTCATGAGGCCACCAAGGCTGTAGCGAAAGGGGCCGGGATTCTCCTCCCACGCTACATTGGTATGTACGTAATTATCAGGGAGTTGATTGGAAACCCTACCTCAACATCTACATAGGTTCTACAAGTAGAAGGCAAACATACTCTTCTTGTTGGCATCATGTCTACGTCTTGAACTCATTCAGCATGTCCGCTAATACATTCTTCCCGTGCGACTTCATCGCAGGTCTTGCTCGCGACCCTCGCTTCGAAGGAGGCGATGCCGCTTCCGGAGCTGCTTGTTCTTGATTTCTCATCCTCTTCGCCGGCTCACGGTCGCCGCCGGTAGAAGGTCCTTCTGTTGCCTTCCAGTTCTGTCTCTTGATGTTCTCCAGGAAAATCGTCCTCGTGGAAGGGAAATCGTCTACAATATGTGACCATTGTCGAGGATTACCGATCCATAATTCCAGTAATGGCCGACTGTCTGCCAGGTTGGGCCGGCGATTGTGCACCAACTGGCTGAACAGCTCCATGCTATCATAGTAACAACCCGATATCGAGCCAAAAGCAAAGTCCTGGTTTCCGATGATCGGTCGTAGGCTTTTTGCACTCTTCTTCGCGTGCATGGCTTCCCAGCCAGCGGCTTGCGAGGTTAGTTCCCACATTGCTCGGTTCTTTTGGTGCATTCTTGGACAATCTGTGATGATAATGTGACATAAAGATGGGAAACAGTCCGTATATTTGAAGATCCAGTCCGATAGATGTTCCTGCCAACCGAACAGTATCACTCGTAGGTGTTGAAAAGCTTCCCTCGATCGTGCCAGTTCTGCCCAGGAGCGTAGAAACCGTTCGTCAAACTTGGAAACCTCGTTGTCAATGGTAACCTGGCCATCCGACAGATCAAGCACAGCCAGGTTGGTTATTGTGTGGATCGACATGAGGCTGCTGGCGGCCATCTCCTTTGGCGAAATTCGGAGGCAACTAAACCACTTTGTTTCTTTGGATGTGATTTCGTTGAAATACGTCGTAATCGGGACTAGCGGTTGCTTAATATCCAAAAGATATCGGTATTCACGCGCTCCAAACTCTTCTGGACCGGGATATGCCGCCGCCAGTGTCCTCCAAGCGTGAAAACTCTCCGCCCGCCTGTCTCTAGATGTCAGCAATCGTCCATATGGGGTTTACCAATGATTACTACATTGACAGCAGTTGATCCCAGACCCTCCGTGCCATTGACCACGGCACAGTTGCAAAGTGCTCCGAAGTAAGATTCCTGAACTGAGTAGCGACTTTGATCCTCGCCATGCCCGCCAAAGAGCGAGCACCATTCTCATTCGGAGGTGGCTTTTGAACCATACCAGGTGTCTTGGGCTCACCAATCCAGTCTGAGTACTTGTGTCGGTTTGGGCGCACTTCTAGTTCAGAATATGTTTGTCCGGATTCCGAGTCGTACTTTTGCAAAATCGCCGGGCCTGGACGCCATGGTGCAGAGTGATATGGGCCGGACAGGAGAGGCCTTCGATTTGATGACTCGGATGTAAATTTCATGTTTGCGGTTCGAGATCTCCTCCGTTTTCTCATCGAGTTATTTGGCGCGGCTGTAGCGAGGGTACGATGGCAGACGAAATAATCAATAAGCTCGCCGTAAACTCAGGTAACCAAGACAGGCCGTAGTAGCTTGGTCATCGCAATAAGAGACTCTTTAGCCATTGTTGTTTTTCGACCCCGCAGATCCAATCGCAAAGACTTGGGATGTACACGTTCCGTGGAAGTGAAACTTGATACAGACCAGCAACGTCGAATTTTATTCCTCGGACGAGATGAACGCCGCGCAGATTCACGTGAGTTCGCGTTGAGGCTGTCAGAATGACGTCATCCAGGTCGCGCCCACACGCGCCCTACCAAGTACCCGGTAGGTATTAATGCTGAGGCTCTATTAAATTACTCCACCCTTCCATTTGTAAATAGCTGCAGTACGCATCCGGCAAACTGCATTGAAACGTAAGTGGCACAGTCTGACGAGAGTAGAGTAATTTGCTGTTAGATCGAAGGTGCCCTTCATTCACATCAAGCGCGTTGGTTATCTTTAGCAATAGTGGCCCCCTGTCATTCATCCTATACATTCGATAATATGACGACCGCTTTGACGTTATTGAGCACTCTTGAGGTCCATATTCCGTAACAGACTGTGCCACTTATTTTTGAATCCGGGTTGCCGGCAATAGCTCCCTGGTTTTGCCCTTGCTCTCCAACTGCCAGATGACGCTACACCGGGCGAAGCTCAGGGATATCATCAACCCTCCTCATACAGTCAAGGTAAAGATCAGAGAAAAGAGCAAAATGGCGGCGGCTACAAGGC
Organism: Cladophialophora psammophila CBS 110553; assembly: GCF_000585535.1. Taxonomy (NCBI): domain Eukaryota; kingdom Fungi; phylum Ascomycota; class Eurotiomycetes; order Chaetothyriales; family Herpotrichiellaceae; genus Cladophialophora; species Cladophialophora psammophila. Next base: position 142,199 of record NW_006912938.1, on the reverse strand, counting down.
TATCTTTCTGAACGCTTATGATGTGTTGTAAGGAAAAGGTATAAAGACGAGTCAACAACACCTGCAACCACCTGGAGGCAGTCTCGGACTCCGTCGGGGTCAGGAGGCGGGCCGAGGAACGCAGTCTCAGACAGCGAGCAGATCACACGACGATTCTATCTTCCGGGTGATCATTACGACGGAAGAACACGAGGAGCCTTCGACCCTCCTGCGCCGTCCACGGGCGATTTGGTTGTCGGTACGGTCTCCGCACTTGGGTTTAGTTTTACCGGGGGATTTGCGAGCCCCATTCCATCACAGGTCAAGCCAATGAGGGCCGAAACCAATCACAGTACAGTGAGTGTCGATGAAAACTCCTGTTCCTGCTCCCAGGCAGTTCTTGAAGCTGGAATGGATTCCCTACCCCGCAAACGGGCTTCATCGGAGAAATACCGACGGACAACCTTACAAGCCGGCTTTGGCGAAAAGATATAGACGTCTTCCCCTTTTGGTTCGTTGGGAACATCGTCCCTGTCCGTCATTGGCTTCCAACTTGACGATGGCTTCAACCCAACTTTGCGACACAGCAAGCGGTGAGCACAACATGTCATATCGTGCGGGGTCGGACAAAATCCCAAAGTCAGACGAGCAACGAGAGAGCTCAAATACCGCTGATGAGGTGCTCAGTCGCCCTGGGACAATTGGCAGAAGCAAGGTAGAAATCATCCGAAATGCTCCTGCAAGTCCTCTTCGGCGGCTTCGCTGCCCTCATCACCTCAACCTCTGCTCAGTCGAATTCCAGTCAGATACTGGTAGTTGATCAGAAGAGCTTCAATGTTCTGAAGCCTGTACCTCCTCCTTCACAATCCAACCTTACGACGGTGAGTGACGGCAGCTTCCTAGAATTACTGTTCCCATCTCTGTCATCCTGCTGATCCTAATCTGCAGATTTTTGTCCCCCCCGGCGTCACGTTGCAACAAGCCCTGGCGAAGCCCTTCCATGTCTATGATGAATCTTTTCTAGAAATTATTGGGCCAAACCCTACCTTGACCCTAATTGCCAGTACTAGCAGTAATCCTCTCTTCCATGAGGCTGTCGTCTGGTAGGTCTCAAATTCTTGACATGACGCCCTTGTTCAACATGTCTGTCTCGGGACTAAATTCGCGTCTCAGGTACCCTCCCACCGATGAGATCTTGTGAGTTCAACCTTCTCCAGGAAACTGCTTCGCTTTTGGCAGCATGATTTCATAAGCCCCGTCATTATCAGTACAGAATGACAGAGATTCCTAGCTTCGTACAAAATGCCGGAGCGACGGCTGCTGGAACCGGTCTGAACAAGTCCAACATCATACAAAAGATCTCCTTGAATCAAGCTGCCTCCGTGTCGTCCCTACGGAATGCGAGCGGGCAGGTGGATGTTGTAACTGTGAATGCTACTCCTCCCGTGATTAACTCCAACGGTTAGTATCAGCGCCAACTGTCTCGTGTTGTCAAACTGATAAATGTCGGTTAGGGGCGACTCAATATCGAGGCCAACTGCTCTTTACTGGTGAAGGGCAGGGTAATGACACGGCCCCCGCGCTATACGTCGTGAACCCACGTCCCCCTTATAACGCTTCTAGTAGGTGCAGGGTTCAAACATTCCCCGGATACTCCTCCCCCACCCACAGGAGTACTGTTTCGATGGCGCTGACGTCTACTACAGTGCTCGTGAACAACTATTTCGGCCGTCAGTGGAATTCGCTCAATGATGTGGCGGTCAATCCTATGAACGGTGATGTGTACTTCACAGACACTCTGTACGGCTATCTGCAAGACTTCCGCCCTTCGCCAGAATTGCCAAATCAAGTCTACCGGTTCACACCTTCCACGGGTGCGGTCTCGGTGGTAGCCGATGGATTTGATTTGCCAAATGGTAGGTTGGAACTGCATTAATCCCTCCTTGCGTACAACACCCAGAAATGTCGACTAACCAGATACAACCAGGCATCACATTCTCCCCCAATGGGTCTTACGCGTACGTGACCGATACAGGTGCTCAGTATTCGTTCTTTGGGTATAATATGACAGCGCCTGCCTCGATGTAAGTTGGCCTCACAGCTCTCGGTTTCTGGGGAGATACTGCAATCGCCCCTGTCCTCATTCTCAAACTTACTGCCGTGCCATCTGACATTTTCAAATAGCTATCAATTTACCGTCCTCTCCGATGGGACCTTCGCAAACCGCAAACTGTTTACTTACTCTAGTGTTGGCATACCAGACGGGATACACTGCGACACCAATGGTAATGTTTATTCGGGCGTTGGTGACGGCGTACACGTGTGGAACCCTTCAGGAAAACTGCTCGGCAAGATCTTCCTGGGCACGACATCCGCGAACTTCAATTTTGCGGGCAAAGGTCGTATGGTTATCTGTGCGGAAACCGAACTTTATTATGCCACGTTGGCGGCGGAGGGAGCAGTGGTGTCGAGTCAACTGCCGCCGATATGATGGGTTGAAGTTTCGCAGCACCCAAGAGAGAGATATGGGCCGAGATCTCACGATCGACCGAAAAGGAATGGGATTGGGATTCAGCCAGGGTCGATAAATACACTCCCGTATTGAAGTAAGGGCTTTGCTTGACGCTGGCAAAAGTGATACACACTGAAGAGATGGCCGGTGCTCCGAATGGAGTGAATTGTAAACCAACCCAGAAGAGAAGGAGCAGCCGCTACCCAAAAAAGGGAGTCTATTAAAAATGAAGCCTCGCAGCCTCCATCTTAACAACCTCTCACTTCGCGGTTGAGAAAGACAATGTGTTAGACCGTGGCTACGTTTTCTTTGAGCTGGTTTGTCTCGTCATCGTTCGAAGCATGTATAACGCTTGTTGGCATTTCCGACGCACCTTAGGTCATAGTGCCACTTCTGATAGCTTGTTAGGCGAGCAGCTAAAGCCAACGTAGACGGGACGATTCAAGGGGATCGATACGACCCCAACCCAAACACGAGTATCCCTGCCATTGGGATTAGATCAGCCATTTATGGTTCGATTGTGTCGCAGGCCAGTCGTCCGGATACGACCTCTTCCCCTCCAACGCTCTGTACTCCCTGTCCATGTTTCGCCTCACGGCCGGTGGTACACGATCACCATAGACGATCCCATTCAAATGGTCGACCTCGTGCTGTAACACGTGCCCGAGGAGTCCCGAGGCGTGGATCTTTAGAGCCTTGCCGCGCTGATCTAGTCCGTTGATCGTGATGGAGCGGCGGCGAGAGACGGAGGCCGAGACGCCAGGGTACGAGAGGCAGCCTTCCGTCATGGTTTGGGTCTGCTGCGCGTGTGGTTGACCGCCAGAGTCGGCTTGGAGCATCATACCCGCCGCAGCTGCATACTGGCGGTCGCCATCGATGACCCGCCTCGGAGACGAAGATTCGATGACAGGATTACACACAGCCCCCCAACTTCTTGCCCCCTTCGAGTCCGTCAAATCATACACGAACATCTTCAGGTCCACGCCGACCTGGTTCGCCCCCAGCCCGGCTCCATCGGCGGCGTACATGGTTGCGAACATATCTGCAATGAGGGCGTCAAGGTCTTTGGTATCGAAGCACGTCGCTGGGCGTAACTCGCGGTGCAGGGTGGGTGTACCCCAGCGCACGATGGGTAGGATCTTGCCACCTGCTTTGACATTGGGATGAGACATGTTCCGCTGCTCCCTCGCCTCATTCGACTCTGAGAAATTAGGTGACCCGTGGAACCTGGGTATCAGGCTGCCGTGGTGCCAGACATTTTCTCTTCTCTGCAAAGACATCGCCAACCAGGGCTGACCGGGTTCAAATAAGGGCGACCTGCGTGCTCCTACATACTCCAGAGCTTAGTGCATTGGCTTAGGAGGGACATAGCCCGAAGGTGTGGGTTTATGGGAGGACGGAGACCACAAGACAAGAGAAGAATAAGCGATCTTGCTTTCCTTGTATTTCAGGTACAACTAGGGAACTGCAAACTTGCCGCTTTCGTGTGATGCTGACCCGGGTAAGACACAAGGTATAGTTGATGTGAAAAGTCAAAGGTTCAGATTCTCCGTTCTACCCGTGGCAGCGCTCACTTATCCGTGTGCTGTTAGCACTAGTTTTACGGGGACAATCGCGGGGTTGATTTGGAATCGACTTTTGACTTCTCGGCCGTTTGTCCGAAGCCCTTTTGGACTTCGGGCATCCAATGTCTTATTAAAGTAGCGAGAACAGGGTGAAGGCGTTCCTCTGGTCGTGCAGTAATCCATCGTGACGCAAGAAGAAAAGGGCAATGGGCAAGATCGTAGTGGCATTCGATCTCTACGGCACGCTCCTGTCGACAGAGAGCATTGCTAAAGAATTGGCTTCACACTTTGGACAGGAAAAAGCCGCCTCCATAGCGGCTGTATGGAGGAAATATCAACTGGAATACACGTGGAGGTTGAACAGCATGAGTACGTTCAGAGCAATGTGGAGCCGAGATTCTCAATGCTGATCTCATCAAGAACAATATCAGGATTTTTCAGACGTGACCCGGGAATCTCTCCTGCACGCCCTAGCAGAGCACGGAGTGAGTCTCAGCAATGCTCAGAGCGACAAGCTCATGGACGCATACGACTCCCTATCGACCTTTCCAGATGTCAACCCGGCATTGAAGCGGTTGGAGAAGAACACAAACGTCGAATGTGTCGTCTTCTCGAATGGAACCAAAGCCATGGTCTCCAATTCCGTCAACAAATCTAACGATCTCAACTCTTCGGTATTCAAGGACCTTATAACAGTAGATGTTGTCAGAGCATTCAAGCCCGCACCGGAGGTGTACGAGTTCCTGGCGCAAAAAGTCAACAAGGTGGGCCACGAAGATAAGATGTGGCTGGTGTCAGGAAACCCGTTTGATGTTGTGGGTGCTCGCTCTATTGGTATGCAAGCCGCCTGGGTTGATCGATCAGGAAATGGATGGCAGGACCAACTTGGTCTTAGCCCTACGGTGGTGGTGAGAAGTCTCGAAGAGGTGGCAGACGTTGTCGAGCAGCACGCTGCGGGCTCCAAATAGTCCGAGTGCTCCATGAGCGGCTGCGATCAAGCTAAATGATCTTGATATGACTCGTCCGACCTAGATGTGGCGGCGACGGCTTCCCTAGAGCGATGTGCATTTTCCATTTTCGCTGCCCATAACCCACTCCCGACTGCGGAAGTAAGCAAAAAGAACATGCTGAGCACAGGGACAAGCTGCAATATCAGCGTCACCATACCGAACCATGTATATCTGAGCTGCCGGTTCTTGACGTATTCTTGTCTTTCTTTCTTCGAAAACCCTCGTAGCTTGAAATACCTCCAGTGATGAAAGGGTCCGGCTCGATACCCGGTCAGGATGAGGAAAATGGGGACGCCAACGACAGGAATGAGATTGACCGGGAGAAGAATGACGAATTCGGCGATTTGGCGGAAACTGAACGGCGCATAAATAGCAGACGATGTTGGTCTTCGAAGCATCTGGACCGAGTTTGGAGCAGTGGAGTCGAGCGTACGACCTTCGCTGACTAGGTCCGCCAGCCCTTGGTCAATTAAAACAGCATCAAAAGTATCCACCAGAGTCTCGTCGACAAAGAAAGCTTCGAAAAGAAGAGCAACGATGGCGGCGCCTTCACCCAGCACCAGAAACGTTGCATTTACCCACGCACCTGCGCCGTGAAAGATTGCAAGGAACGCAACTTGCGGAAGGTATGTCCAGAGGAACAGGTTGACGTAGATGAAGGCAGAGAGGAGCACGATGGGAATTAGGCGCGCCTTGAATAGAGGGTAGAAATAGGGATGCCCGAGGAAATAGAAGATGCCCTGGCGTGGAAGGAAAAGTCAGACGTTGCAACCTCGTTGCGCGAGACACTCACCTTCAGAGGATAGAGCCAAACAACGTCCCAAAGGGACCACACCATTCTTGACCGTCCCTCTGATGCCATTTTCGCTATAGAAGATTGTCCATGGAGGGCGCGGATGCACGGTGACAGGCACCGAAGGGAATTCGCAAAGTACGTCACGATCAGCATCAGAGGTTATCATGCCATGCAGCCAATTGGAATTCCGCATCTTCAGCCTTGTTTCCAAGCCCCAGCCTTGTCCTCGCATTGGGCTAGTCGGTCTTATTTCTTACGCAATTCCGCCTCGGAATTTTCTTCTCCCTCCACCAAAACTGAAGTTTCCTCTGGATTCACTCTGTCAACGATGATGACAGTGGTTGCTGGAGGGGAAATCAGAGGACAGAGGAATGAATCATTTTGACGGCTGCCATCTTACCCCGGGACCTTCTGTTGCTGACACAGCTTCGAGATTGTGAAGGTTTTGGAAATATTCATGGCTGCACATTGCCCATATTAATTTATCTCAGAGTCCGCTTGAAATGATAGTGGCGGCTGTATTGTACACCTCAGCCCGTCCTCTCTCTGTCGGGGCATGATTTAGAGTCGCTCTGGGCTGTAGAAAGCATAGAATAGGTCCTTGACACAGACACGCAGCCACCAAGAAATCTCTGCTTTGTGTGTCTTGTCAGTCAATGCCCACCACTGCCTACGGGGCACCAGGGGCTGGTGAGGCTCTTCCTAACCTAGTACTAGAGGTAGGCCTCGCCAGCCCCCTAGTCCCTAGGCCTACTGGGTATGGGGCTACTATCCTCGCCCACCAGCCTTGCCTATCCCGAGCTGTCTACCCTGTAATTGACCCCCGGACTCCAAACTTGGGGTCCCCAACAGCTGCTTTGTCTTTACCTCGTACTCGGTACCTGGCATAGTTAGTCTTACCACTATTTACTCGCACTCTGTATCTATGCTCTGTACTAGCATTTTCTCTCTCTCATCTCCCTACAGTACTTACTCTGCACCTCGCCAACCGTGGCTGGTGTGTCTCGGCAATATCCCATTCCAGACAGCTGACTGCCACCCCCGAATCTTGAACCTTGAACCTTATGCTCTTTTCCCTTCTACACGGTCAGTGACGGGCCGTCTCGAATCAAGTGAGATCACACCGAGGACAGCAGCCGCCAGTGGTACCCAGTAGAGGGAGCGGAAGGCGACGAGGGCCTGCCGTGGGTGTTGATCGTTGGCAGGTGGCCAATTCATCCTCGGTCCCTTTTCTCCACAACCATCGACTGCGCTTGTCTCGCTCCCTCCACCAGCCATCTGCTATCTGCAATCCCGCGGCAACCTGCTCCTGCTTCCGACCTCGCCGACCATCTTTAACTCCATATTACTATGTGCCGACATTCACCCGTGGATTCAGGATTGCTGCATACCCAGACAGGAAGATAGGAGGGATTATTCCCAATGGCCTCCCTCTCCCAGCAGGGCTCTTACTCGTCCTCTCAGCCGCAGGACGCAAACAATGCCTACAAATACGAAGATCCCACCGCATACCAGATTCCTTCCGGTTACCCAACAAACCAATTCGAGGTCCCTCTGCCCGTAACGCGTGCGGAACCAGAATCGCAAGCTAGAGAAACACCAAAGCCACAATCCTCAGCTTCGTCAGAGCCCAAAGTTCGCCTCAGGAAGGCCTGCGATAGTTGCAGTGTGAGAAAGGTCAAGGTATGTGGGCGCTAAACTCCCTTCTTCCTCCACCCTTTGGGAGTTCACGCGCTGATGAATCCCAACAGTGCGACGAGACCGGTCCTCCTTGCAAATCGTGCGCCGCCCTTGACATCCCCTGCACCTTTGATCGTCCTAGTCGTCGGCGCGGTCCCCCCAACCGACATGCCGAAGCCATCAAGAGACAGAAGCTCGAGGGCGGGAACTTCGACGGCTCGCGAAGCTCTCCAACCCATGATGCCGCCTACAGCCTTGCTGCCCTGGCGGCGCCGACTCCGTTGTCTGCCGAGTCAATATGCGATCTACCTGCCTTAAAAATCCTCCTAGACGATTATTTTACGTATATTCACCCGTTAATACCTCTTCCGCACGAACCCACATTTCGAAGATCGTTTGAGGCTAGAGAGGACAGGACAAATCACAACTTCCTAGCGCTCATTGCGGCCATGGTAGAATGCCTCGTGGCCAGTTTCCCCAGGCGACCCAGACAACTCTTTACCACGGAACCGGGAAAGTCGCAATTTCCCAATGCGGGAGCTCTCATCGATCGATGCCACCAAGTCTTCGTCGAGGCTCGCGGCCTTGGTTATATGGATCGTCCAATGAACCTGTACGACGGCATTGCGAGCTATCTGACTGGCTTGGCCGCCGGTTATGTCCTAGACATTCCACGCATGCGACTCTATCTCGGCGAGTGTACTATTATCATGCGGGAATTGCAATTCCATCGGCCGGAGATCCATCGGCCTGGTGCGCCTCCAGCAGTACCATATGGCCCTGCTGATGTGCCTCGACCCCCGATTGTCGACTACATCTACCAGGAATCGGGTCGCCGGCTTTTCTGGCTGCTTTTCGTGGGTGCCATGTCGGCCCGACAGCTTGACGAAGCCGAGGGTGATTTGTTGATGCCTCCCGTATCCCATGCAGAAATGCTCCCACCGCTGCCGGTCGAGGTAGATGATGAGTACATCACTGAAACGCAGATATTCCCTCAACCTCGAGGGGTTGTCTCGGAAATGGTCGGGTTTAACCTCAACGTCAAAGTTTTTAGGGCCTTTCACTTCTTGGCTGCCCTTGAAATGGCGTTTGGTGCAAACAACGTCTATGACTGGGATCGTCAACGGCAAATCATTCGCCGCGCTCTTCAGAATGTCAAGGATGCGACGCGAGATGCACCTAAAGAATTGCAGCTAAATCCGGCCAACGGATTTGGGGAGTGGCCACCTACGCAAGCCGATATATCGGCGTATTCCCACCTCTTCAATGATCGCGAAGGAAGTGAGGGCGATACACACGCGACGCCTGGTAGTGTCCGCGGGTCATTTTCGGTGCCATCCAAGAGAGCGATTCAATTTGAGATCCAAAAAGCCAATATCTATGCCACGCAACTGTCGTCCAGGTCTTATCTGGTTGAGAGATTCTGGAATCTTTATGAAATAGTCGACCGCGACAAATTGACCTTTCCCTCGGATAAGTCGGTGACAAGCTCGTCCCCAACGGCAGGGATTGTGACGACGGGTATGGAGCACAGCTATCGCCAAATTGTAGGTCGTACGCCCAGCGACAGCATGATGGATACTGGAGAACAAATGATGGCTGTTGAACGAGAAGACATTGTGAGAGACATGGCCCTCCTTCTCAAGAGCATTAACCAGGTCAACATGGAGCCTAATGGGATGAGTTTCGTAAGCTGATGTGTCCCCACCGAAAAGACTCCTCACTGACTGTAACTAGTGCAACAAGATCCGAACCGTCGCGTCGACTTTGCTGGAAACCAAACGCGCAAGAATGAGCGTTATGCCTACGCTTGACTCCGAAAGCGTAAACGCATATCTTCACGTGTTCCTCGACATCCTCTCCAAATTGGAACGGCTGGGGCCCGGTCGATTCCGAGGTGTTGCTGATGGCAACACAGGCGGCCTATTACGGACACCCGAGGAGATTGAAGATGAAGAGCTGATCCACTGGGCCAGTCTGAAGGAACATCAAGAGAGGTTTGTCCGGACAAGCGGGTTCTGGTGAGGGTTGTCCGAAGATTGACTTTGGCGCCTAATGTAATGACTGATGACACTCAAGGTGCCTGGCTCGTCGATGTGGCAGGGAACAATGGTAACGGGAGAAACTCAATCCCTGCTTTTCGCATGGACAGGCGAAAGTGCGCTTCAAACAAAGCTTGATACCCCCTAGTGCCCTGATGGATGGACGGCGATGGTTTGGGATGGTGTCTACTAGCGATACGGACAAACAGCCTTTGTCTGACGACTCGAACATTCCAGCCTCCTTAGTCGGCGGAAGGCCATCTCATGTACATCTTGACGACAAAGCTAGGCATAATTGGCACATGAATATGACAAATCATCTCTTATTGTCTTCTTCGTTCGCCCTGGTTGCGCCAGCCTAGGACGTGAGGATTCGGTAAACTTTCCGTAGGCAGATCTGGTTGCGAACTTGCTTAACCTTCATTTCAGCTTCCCGTCTCTAGAATCCCATCGACTTCTCGTCAGAACTCAATTCTAGTGACAGACAATGACGACGGGCAACTTTCATGTCTTTAGAGACTGCTTGTTCTCAAATGTCGTGGAGAAGCTCACTGAGGCAACGAAGAAAACTCCGAACCGGTCTTCACCGGGCAAGAAAGCCAGACAAAACGAGTCTGAGCCTGAGCCATCTGGGCCCGATCCTTCTGAGCTGGCCGACTTTTCTGACTACCTGGCCACCGACATCTTTTCCAGCTTGCCAGAGAAATTCCAGGCACTTTCCCATCATCAATATCGGAATGACATTGTGAACTCTAACAAATGGTCCCTTCCTCTAACGCTGACTGTTCTTGAAGAGCTTTCTGCTCATCTGCCAGGAGACATAAACGACAGCTTGACCGCATACGGACTAATCGAACCACCCAAATCTGATATGCAATCTTTTATGGCACCGGTGTTCTCTGGCTACATCTCTGCGGTGACAACACCGCCGCTAAAATGGACAGAGACTAGGACCACGGCTTGCGAGATCTGCGAAAGAGACTGGGTTCCAGTCACCTACCATCATTTAATACCAAAGCAAGTCCATGCCAAGGTGCTCAAGAGGAATTGGCATGAAGAACACCGGCTAAATAGCGTTGCATGGCTATGTCGAGCTTGTCACAGCTTTGTTCATCGGATGGCCTCGAATGAAGAGCTCGCCCGAGAATGGTACACTGTTGACTTGATATGTCAGAGGGAAGACGTCCAGAAGTGGTCTCAATGGGTCCGACGCGTTCGTTGGAATAGGACTTGAATTATGTCAACCTGAAGCCCAAAAAGAGAGACTGGTCAGCCCGAGAGGCCACTAGGTCATCAGCCCACATGGTATACACTAGTCTCTGATAATTCGTCGCTGAAGAGACTGCTGAATACATTCGAGATCGCGGCGTCACTGCAATAATCCGCGAGAGGCACTTCACCGCACTGCCGTCATATATAGAACGCTCCTCAGTATGGGTTGTCTCAATGGTCCAACGCTCCGCCTTTTCTTTTGCCGAGAAGGCCACCCGTCATTAAAACCAGCCCCACAGATCTGAACTTCTACCTGAAAGCTACTTACCTATACTCAGACCTTCCAGGATCCAGGTTGCCGAATCAACTCCTTGCTAACCCGGTGGTTCCTTTGTACCGCGCCCTGCGATTCTATTGTTCACGTCTTGAGACAGGTCTCTTGGAAGTGCCGCCGCTGTCTCTTCCCCAAGAAACCCTGTCAGAGCACAAGTCGATGTAGGTCTGCACATTTCGCTACATCTGCTGATGCTGCTCCTCATTCCTAGACACAAGCATCTCTTGTCTTCGTGCAGTGTCTCGGTCACGATAAGGCGGTTCTCCTCCTTCGCCTGGGCCCTGTTTCCTCAACTCGGGGTACATTCGGACTCACAAGCACAAATCTGAACTGCGTGGGAAATCACATGCTTGTTGGCATTCACTGTTGTCCCTGAATTCACTATTGTCAATATGGAACACAGTCGGAGTAACAGCTACTACTACCGTCAGGAACATCATTCTGCCGCACCCTGCGGATATGAGATTTATATCCTTGTTCCTCGTGCCATGTATTTGTGGCGGGGAGAACCTCCTTGTCCTCCAAAACTCTACGATTCTCTCGCACATTCTCCCCTTTCCCAGCAGCCGTTCGCAGATCATCCGCAAGATTTAGGAGTCGCAGAATTCTGGGAGTCTCAAACTGCCACCCGACAGCTGTTCCCCATTTTCGAGTCGACGATCGGATATATCACCCCAGTCCACGAATATCTCCCGAACATAGCCTCGTACGATGCTCAACTGATTCCTGTGCGCGAAGAGGTCGTTAGTGAAGCTCTCGAATCCTTGAGGCTGAATCCCAATATGAGCATCAGTGATTGCTACCGATTCGCTGTTCGCAGCTTTCTCGGTCGTTCTGTTGAAGACAACATCCTCGACCTTGCCACAAGAGTCGACCTTGAAGTCGAATTTGCGCTCAGGATCATTCGAGCTACTAAGCGGCCCCAAGAATTCACCACTGAGCAAATGGACAATTTGCAGGCACTTGGAAACTCATTCACTAAAATGGCCACCTCCTACCGCTCTGTTTGGCTTGAAGAGGCAATCAGGCTCAACCTTGAGCTCGATGCCCGGGCCGTTGTTGAAGATGCTGATGAGTACCTACGATACATCGGAGGAACAAAGTCGAAAGCCGAGCGGGTAACAGGCACACTGAAAGAGAATGGAGCTAAAGAGGGTGCCAGCATCAACCCACTACATTACGGCAATAACAGGAGCGGAGATAATGGACTGAAGGAAGCAGGTACAAGAGATATCAGCATGCCGGACGTCGTTGACACAGCTCTATCAGCTCCCGAGGACGGTGTCTCACCCACTCGTGACAACAATACCGCCGCCAGTGAAGACGACTCGACCCTCCATGTTCATAAGGACGTTGATGACATCACCACTTGGTCAAAAGTTGTCAACGGCCACTCTGTTCTGTTCGCTCAATATCAGCACGGCAAGCAACGACCCTGGAAATGCCTCCTTTGTGATAAATGCCTGGTCAATGAGAAGGGAAGTCTCACAAGCCATCTTCGCCATCGGCATGGCCTGACTGGTCTCAGACATATGCGTGTCAGGAATGAGAACTTTTCGAATTTCCAGGGTCACGATGACAACGACTGCTACATGTGGGGCGAATATGTCGACAATGATCCATTGCCGTGGAAGTGCCTGCTTTGCGTGAACCATCGGGGGGTGAAGGTGGGCAAGAGGACATTTCCACGACATTTTCAGAAAACGCACGGCATCAAAGTAATCCTGCCTGCCGTCACGCCCGCTAATATTGAACGCAACAGGGAGAAGAAGAAGCAGGCTCATGTCTCGACTAGAAGGTAACATGATGCAACGTCGACGCATGCCCATCTGTGGGCGGCTCTGTTGACGAGTCTAGTCTCGAAGATGACGCCGACGCCGACGCCGACAAGGTTCTGGACGACTCCGAGCACGAAGATGAGGACGCCAATTTCCAGGTCCATCAGATAACGCAATCGTTGTTGGATTTGTTGCAGGCAACGGACGCTTAATATCAGACACTGAAATATGTGTTGAAACGGCAACGAAAGGGAGGACGGTTGATTATGAGATATCAGTGTAAATGACAACCGTTGAGTGGGCGGCAGGAGAGAAATGCCAATACCGCTTTGTGGAATGCCATAGCCAGCAAGATGACAGCTAAAGAAGAACTTTGACATAGGTCCTAATACGAACGTCAGTGTCTATGGACAATAAAATATGATCGACATAAGGCGACAGATGAGCATGAGCACTTCCGGGAAAATACACGGATGAAACGACATCGACATTGAGATTCAAGGAGAAACTGGACAGACAGTGCTATAATAATATCTTGCTTGGTCCCATCTTGCAATTTCATCGAGATTTCAAGAGCGAACAAGTTCGTCCAAAGGTGAGGTTCTCGAGGCGTCTAAATCGCCGACAACATGGAACACACCGCTCGTCCCCTCAAAACCCGTAATTTGGCCGGTCAATGCCTTCTTGTCGCCGAAGTACTTGAACCTGTACATCCCCGTCTCAGTGCCCGGTTCAATTTCCCATTCCAAAGTCACCTCACTCGTCCCCAGCGGCGTCGATGTGCGTTTCCACCGATACACCAGAAACCAGTCCCTGTCCGAGCGGACTTGAACCCACTCCTTGAGACCCTCATCGAATTTCTCCACGGCAGCGAATGTACCTTCGAGACGGAAATTATTGCGCGGGTTTGCAGCCACGAATTTCGCGCTGACGACATCCCCAGAACGGAATAATTTCACGGGGTCGGGCGAAGAGAGCGTATCCCCGAACTTGCGCAGTATGCCGGCGTGGTCGACGACCACGGGCCGAATGAATGACAACGAGCGATTCACATTTATGGGCGGGTTAGGACCGGCAGGAAGGTGGTCTAGGCCGGAGGTTTCATCGTCAGAGCCCAGATACGGGAGGTATGTGATTGTGAGGTTGATGTATGCTTCCAACGTGTGGGGGCCGTAGAGTGTGGATGCTCCTTCGTAGCGTTGCACAGAGTATTCTTCTTCGGTAGCGATGTAGTGGGCGTAGGTGTTTGCGGGCCCGCCGAGGACAAGTCTCGGCGAAGAGACATTCAGGATTGAGGGAGCCGCAGACGCGAGGGCCTCTTTCCAGCGGCGGCCGGACATGGTAGTTGCTTCCCCCGGGGAAATTATCATGATCAACTCTCCAATCCGGAGAAGTTGAATGTCAACGATGTTCGGCGTCCAAGCATAGGGATCATCGGCTTCACCGACGTCAAGGAGGATGGGTTTTGGACGTTGGCATGCTATCTGCGCGTCTGTCGGTGGATGGATTGCGCCTCTTGCGAGCCTCCAAAGCGGATTTTTCAACGCGGGAGAGTCGTTGGTGTCGTTTGTGCCCTGGGCGAAGTCGAAGCGGCCGGGCCCATCGGTGGTGCCGCCTGCGAAGCCGAATCCCAATGCAGCAGAGCAGGTCTTGAGAGTCCGAGACTGGTTTAGGAATGAGGTGAAGCTGAACGAGGAGAGGTTGGCATAGGTATGGAAAAAGGATACGGTTGATGCCGGTATCCGTTCTAGGTTGTGGTCATCTAGGAGGGTTTTGGCTGCAGCCATTTGACGTTTTCCGATCTCAAAGCAGGACTTGGTTCCCTGATCATCTATCTGTGACATCGGACCACGTCCGTGGCAGGGTTGGGTTCGACCTCCGCATGTGCTATCCTTGAATGCACACGGGAGACCTGTGTCTTCGCAGAATGCACCTAGGGTATTGGGAGAAGTATCTCCGACATTTGCTTGAGAGAAGCCTGCGACGAAGGATGGGTTCCTGACTTTCATGTACTCTTCCAACAGGTATGCTGCAACGCCCTTGTTGTCGCCGGCGATGAGGGTGTTGTTTTGATAGAGAGATGTCCCATGGACTGGAAACCAGGACAGTGCTCCTAGGGTTTGACCATCAGACGCCCTCTCGAACTTCAGCAGTGTCATGTTTTTGTCGACGTCATCGGCGTATTTGTCTCGTTCCTTCTTCGGATTCTGGAGGTAAGCGTACGGACTTCTGTTTATGTTCGTACCTTCAACGGGGTGTTGCCCAAATCTGAGATAGCCCTGTGTAAGGCTTTTATGTGCCCGCTGGATGGCTAACACAGAGCCATTGACGATTGCCTCGTAGCTTTCCTTGTGGAAGCCCAGACTTGTGATTTGTGGCAGCAAGTAGTTCAACCAAGCCCCAGGCCCGCTGTGACTATGGGTCCCAGTAACTGCGACATTGTTCTTGTTGTACATTGCATATTCTGGGCCCAACTCCTTAAGCCTCTGCAAGATGCCATGACGGACAGCAGTGTCACCGGACTGGGTATCAAGGACAAGGTAGACGACCCGTGAGGAACCCCTGGAAAGGCTTCCTACGATGAACGCCCGACAATAGATGCGTTGGCGGACACCACTGCCCACTTGATCCGTGTCAGCGTAGCCCATCAAGTTGATCTCGGCAACCGGTCTGAATAAGTTGATGTTAGCATGTGCTCATTAGCACATTGATACATTTCCCTTACCCAGTAATATCTGCCTTTCCAACCCCCAGCAGGTAGTCGCCCTGCACAGCGGCATTGTCGCAGCCCTGGCTTTGCACGGCTTGTCCATCCACATTGGACGGGAGCAAATGCACACTTCGAGGCGGATTCTGCCAAACGAAACCGAGCCACAGAAGTCCCGTTGTGAGAACGAGAAAGAGTGCCCACAGGGCTGGGGCCAACGATCTCCGTGCCATTTTCGTGTTGCCCTGAATCGCGATGTCCTTTGGAGCTTACGACGGGGATTTGGTACGACAATCCCCGTCTCTTTTCGGGTCAGATAGGGAATTTCCGGAAGGGTGCATCGTTCTAACGAGATGCTTTCTCTGGCAACAGACGAGAATGCCAGAGTATAAAGTATAGAGATTGACCGCTGTTGATGCACAGAATCACTTTGGGTTAATTCTTGCAAGACTGCGAGGCTCCGCTGAAACGGGGCAACAAGTGTCGTCATCTTGACGAATCACCAAGGATCGGCGAGAGCCTTACGCATAAGCAAGGCCAGCGAATCAGAGGCGGCAATTTTACAAGCGCCAAAACCTGGCCTTGGCATCCTGGAATGGGTTTATCGCAGTCAAGTAACCGATTATGAACTGACGAGCCAATTCAACTTCCCCAGCAACCCACAATGGCTCTGATATGGGAGTCTCACGACTCACTGCCCTGTGAGTGATGTTGTCCTGGATGGAGAGATTGTTGACACGTGCTGACCGCTTTTCTCACCAGACATTGACCCCGACATCACCGACGCCGACCACCAGAGGGCCAAAGCTTCGATTACTCGACATCTCCCCAAGGACTATCTCACCACGCCTCACTCCTCCCTCACCCCTCTTCCTGCAGTCAAGTTCTCCGAAACATTCCGTCAAGAAATCAATCGGGTAGCCGCGGGTCACCCCCGCCAGCAGGGGATTGACGTGTCGCGCTATGAGGCCCCAGACGAGCCGTTGAGTGATAGTGATCAGGCCACAATGAAGGAGGCGTTGCAGAACGCGTACATCTTGAACACTTTCCTGTCAGATCGGCATGCAAACCTCCAGCTGCTGGATGAGTTTGGCAAAAACGCTTGGCTTGTCGGCAATTCTCAGACAGAACAAATCCTCCAAGTGCTCGAACGCGAGCTCGCCGGGCTTAAATCTGAGACCGAAAACATCAACAGAGCTCGGAAAGCTACCCAGGAACAGTCTAAGGGCGAGCTTTTGACCCTTCAGGAAAATTGGAAGCGAGGTATAGGCAGAATCCTCGAGATCCAGGTTGCAGCAGCCCAGCTACGGCAACAAATGGGCCTGGGTCAACTGCATCCTGCACCATCAGATCCTTGAACGCAACTGGGCAATATTTTGATAAGCAGGGATACATGCTGATGCACACTGCTGCATCAGTAACGCAGCGATCTGTCGGGATCAGATGCGGAGGATGCCCGGTCGCTCTGTTCGGCACAAATACGGGCGAGATCTCCGCATGTGCAGACCGCATTAACGTACCAAGCTCAGTTGACGCTTGCTTACCTGATATCCCAAGATCCCCAAAGACAGTCCACAAGAGTGTCTACCCGGGAGCCTTAAACGTGGACTGCGAGACAAAGGGAAAAATCCCGGGGCATAGAATTCTGGTTGTCTACTCTGTTGGGACGTGGCCTCAGCAATACGAGGTTAGTTGACACCGGAGACCAAACTGCCAGAACACCGAGCCGCGTCTAGGCGGGTCCTATATTGAAACCGCTATTTTTGAGACATGAGGGGAGCTGCAACCTGCTGGGTCAAAGCTCTGCGTTAGCTCGAAGGATGACTCCCTGCACCTCTCTCCAGAGAGAACAGCCGTGTCCCTGCCTGGTTCCTCGCCTTGCTGAGACGTGGAGCTGGGTATTCTTCCTGTGCACCGCTCCTACTCCTCGTCCTCCACCGGACCTGGGCCAAGCAGCCAATGCTCAAATCTCCAACATCTGAGTGCAACCTTCTCTATCTCCATAGGCCTGTAGTGGGTTTCTCCAATTTATATCTTTCCGGACACGGTTAGGCTGCCCTTCCCCCGCAAACGGGGATTAGGTAGCTGTTTTTCTTTTGGGCTTCCTCCATCAGCACAGCTTTCAGCATTGCCGCCCCATCGCTTGATTTGGGCGTGCCAGCTTATGCAGGATTTTCCCATCCCTTGTCAGCCACTTCCGTTCTCTATGCGGTGCCGCTTGCTAGTGGGCCTTCCCCGCGTTTCTTGCATTGGACGCCCCCTCTAAGCCACTCGGGTGGGGCGTTGAGCCGTTCAATCCGCTGGCGGTACTAACGGCAATTTGCACCGCTAAGTTCTTGGCAATTCTTTGTCCTTTCGACGTCAGCCTGTGTGCCGTCCATCTTGTTTTGATGCCTCTTGAGAAAGCGAAGTTCCCGTTACCTTTCCCGATGCAGGGGCTTTTGTTCTGGCCTTTCATGATGCGAGTCCAGCGAGAGACGAGTTACCAGGACTGATAGGGATCCTCGTTGGAGCTAACTGACGTCTGGAGCTGCTCGCTGATGCTAGCCAGTTTGGGTTGAGGGGGACGAGATATCCCTGGTCAGCCTGGACTTCACACAACCTGGGGCTGTTCGCCTCGCATGCATCTCGAGGTACACCTGTGTTGACCTAACTTGCTCGACATCCGGAGGCGCGAAGAGTCTGGTGTCTCGTCCTTGACGAATTCTTACTTCGCTTCGACGCAATACGGACTCCTCTCACTGCCCAGCTGCCGAGTCGATGATCCCCGTCATACTCAATCTTATTGAACAAACCCCGCATATTCAACGCAATCAGCTCGTCTCCAGGTTTGCTCCAGATGATCACCTTGCAAGGATGCTCGGACAAGACGACAACCATGGTTTCACCCAGTGGAGTCCCCGGGAGGCGTCCTCATGGAACCCCTCTCTCCCCTCCCTCCAACCTCCCGAGAGGCGGAGAGGAACAGATTGTCAGAAGTCTTATATTGAGACGTCTCGCTCCTTGTCTCACTCATTTTCTCCTCCTCCAGCCTGCTCCTGGTCGAGCAAAGCACTTTTATTCACGTCAGAAGATATCGGAGTGTTGTATCGTTCATTGGACCAACCGCCATCATGACTATCCCAGAAGAAGTTGATATTATTGTTTGCGGCGGTGGCAGTGCGGGATGTGTGCCAGCTGGACGTGAGCCGTGTCTACATGAGTCCATTTGAAAGACCGACGCTGACGCCTTGCTAGGTCTGGCCAACCTGGACCACGATCTCCAGGTCCTCTTGATCGAGGCCGGAGAGAGCAACCTCAACAACCCATGGGTCTACCGCCCGGGTATCTATCCAAGGAACATGAAGCTCGATTCGAAAACCGCCACGTTCTACTATTCTCGGCCCTCCGAGTGGCTCGATGGACGTCGTGCTGTCGTCCCCTGCGCCCACGTCCTCGGTGGAGGCAGCTCTATTAACTTCATGATGTATACGAGAGCAAGTGCCTCTGACTACGACGACTTCCAGACCAAGGGATGGACCACCAAGGAGCTCATTCCCCTGATGAAGAAGCATGAAACCTACCAACGGGCCTGCAATAACCGAGATCTCCACGGTTTCGAAGGACCAATCAAGGTCTCCTTTGGCAACTACACTTATCCCATCATGCAAGACTTCCTCCGAGCTGCTGAGTCTCAAGGCTTCCCCGTTACGGACGATCTCCAGGACCTTGTGACTGGTCATGGTGCTGAACACTGGCTCAAGTGGATCAACCGAGACACTGGCCGCCGTTCTGATGCTGCTCATGCATACATCCATGCCACTCGTGCCAAGTATCAGAACCTTCATCTCCAGTGCAACACGAAGGTGGACCGTGTGGTCATCGAGAACGGCAAAGCAGTCGGTGTCCTGACTGTGCCTACCAAACCTGTTGGTGGAAGGAACCCCGAACGCAAGTTCTGGAAAGCCCGCAAACTCATCATTGTCAGCTGTGGTACTCTGAGTTCACCTCTCGTCCTGCAAAGATCTGGCATTGGTGATCCAGAGAAGCTCCGAAAGGCCGGTGTCAAGTGCATTGTGGACCTTCCGGGCGTTGGCCTCAACTTCCAGGACCACTACTTGCACTTCGCCACTTACCGGGCCAAGCCTGACACCGAGTCGTTTGACGACTTTGTCCGTGGTGTTCCAGAAGTCCAGAAAGCCGTGTTCGAAGAATGGAACATCAAGGGGACTGGACCATTGGCAACCAATGGCATTGATGCCGGCGTCAAATCACGACCTACCGCAGAAGAACTCGAGGAGATGAAGAAGTGGCCCACACCAGAGTTCGTCACCGAGGGAGGTTGGGACAGCTACTTCAAGAACAAGCCCGACAAGCCAGTCATGCATTACAGTGTGATTGCTGGATGGTTCGGTGACCACCTCGACATGCCTGCTGGCAAATTCTTCACCATGTTCCATTTCTTGGAGTACCCCTTCTCTCGTGGCTTCGCCCACATCGTGTCTCCAGACCCGTATGAGGCACCAGACTTCGATGCCGGCTTCATGAATGACAAGCGTGATATGGCACCTATGGTTTGGGGCTATATCCAGTCCCGTGAGACAGCCCGTCGGATGCAAGCCTATGCCGGTGAAGTTACGGGAATGCATCCTCATTTCAAGCACGACTCGCCCGCCCGAGCTCTGGACATGGACCTCAACACCCGCAACCAATACGCAGGACCGAACCACATCACTGCCAACATTCAACATGGTAGCTGGACCATGCCCGTCGAGGAGGGCGATGTGCCCGAGCTCAGCTTTCTCAACTCGAACAAGCAGCACTACCGCGCACCTCTTAAATACAGCAAGGAAGATGGTATGTTCCCCGAACCCCAGGGTCGCAGAGCATGCAACGGTTTACTGACCTACCATACAGTTGCTCACATTGAGAAATGGGTTCAGCGACACTGCGAAACGACGTGGCACAGCTTGGGAACCTGCTCTATGGCTCCCCGAGAGGGCAACAGCATTGTCAAGCATGGTGTCTTGGATCCAAGACTAAATGTCCACGGCGTTAAGAACCTGAAGGTTGCCGATCTGTCGGTCTGCCCAGACAATGTTGGCTGCAACACCTTCTCGGTAAGTTGTCTCATCATGACCGTCGTCGAAGGCAAATGCTAACCAGACCTTGTAGACTGCCCTGCTCATTGGCGAGAAGTGTGCGGTGCTCGCTGCTGAGGATCTTGGCTACAGTGGTGCAGCTTTGGACATGAAGATCCCGCCTTACCACGCTCCTGGCGAGAGTGTTGGTCTTGCTCGCCTGTAGATTTGAATCAAGTGGAATAGCAGAATGAACAAAAAGCACTGGCAGGATTCACAGAGGAATGAATAGTCAATAATTTGCTTCTATGATTCGCCCGCAAATGACTTTCAAAGGTCTACGTCGCTCAGCGTTCCCTTATTCCCTCCTCTCTAGCTCGATATCGAATGATGTGTCGTGTTAAGTGTTACTAAGGGATAACCAACGAGTCACGCCGTGGTCAAATCCACAATCTGCAGCGTGAACAATGTACGGGAGTAAATTTCCAATCGGACCGATCTCGGATCTGTCTCGCTGTGTAGGTTCCTTCATTTCAAGGGTATGTCTGCCCGCAAACGCCTTCCAATCTCCCGCCGGAAATCTATAACCAGAAAAGATGGTATTCTGTTATGTTCACACGGAGCGAGGGGAGTACATAGTAGATGTTGCACATCAACTTCCCGGAAAAATCGGACGGAACGGGCAGACGGAACCGCATGGTTTGGGGGGATTTGGTCGCTAGTGGTGCCGGGGACGATCAATGGCAGAGCCAAAGTGGCAGGGATAGAGGATCGAGATTGAGCGCCGCCTCCAGTCCAGTCCACTGTCCACTGCCCACTGCTGGTGGTGGTGGTGGTGGTGGTGGTGGTGGTGGTGGTGGTGGTGGTGGTGCTGGGGTTGCAGGCGATCTGCTGGTACTCCGTACTTTGTGCGAGGCACTCGGTACTCGGTACACACTGGGTACGGTAGGCCAATTTCAGTGGTCGGCGGGTGCGCCTCCGATGTCATTCTGCAAGTCAAGCGTCACCAGCGTCAGTGGGCACTGGCACCGAACTGGGCAGCCATGTCCAAGCCATGTCTAAGCATTGTGAGACCTCACGAATCAAGATGATCTTCCTACCCGCTGGCTCCTTTTGGTCATCGCCCAAATTCTAACGCAACAGAGAACAAGTGCTCCGACGTGGAACCACAGCATGCGACTGCGTCCATCACCATTGGCCATCACACCACGCGTCTTGGGTCACACAGCTCTAAGCCTCTAAGACTCTGAGCTCATGCCTTGCCCTAGCTGCCCTAAGCACCTGCGCCTACTGAGCCAGGGACCACCACCTCTGACGTCGGGCGGGGGAAATAGACAATGGCCATGCCAGGATTGTGGTGTCTCGAGGTTTGAGTTGCAACCGAGAAAAGTTGGTTCCTGAAAACAATTACACTTTTGGATTCAAAATGGTCACAAATTGGATGGCAAAAGTGAATTGAATTCAGGTGTTTGTTTTCAGACATCCCATCCCCGCGGGTTCTATGCGAAAAGCACCCTTTCAGACCACATCCACACACGTTATACGGGTCGCCACCCTCCATCTCATGGCCTCATCAGCTTGTCTCAGTTGCTAAACGAGTCATCACGCCGTGCTCCCAAAAATGGCTGCCATCGATTCCCAGCTCTCCGATGGCGGCTGTTCCACAACATCCACCTTTACGACTACAAGAACACCTCTCT
Organism: Cladophialophora psammophila CBS 110553; assembly: GCF_000585535.1. NCBI lineage: Eukaryota > Fungi > Ascomycota > Eurotiomycetes > Chaetothyriales > Herpotrichiellaceae > Cladophialophora > Cladophialophora psammophila. Next base: position 119,824 of record NW_006912938.1, on the reverse strand, counting down.
CGAGTCACCCTCGTCGTCGGAGTCCCTTGGAATCTGACAGGATTCGTGGCTCCCGAGACCTCCATTCGTGCAACGAGGAACCTACTCGTCGGAATTCTGCCTTTCTCGAAGTTGGCCTTGGCGGTGAAGACGCCATTGTCGACTCTAAATTAAGAAGGGACCCACGGCCAAAACTTCAAGTGCGCTTTCGAAGCGACGTCGATGTTGCCGAAACTGAAGCAATTGACTGGGCTGAATCCTCCCCAAGTGACAGAGCAACTCGTCCGCAAATGTCTCCATCCTTTCGAACAGTGCCCAGATTCCTTTTGTTAGCTCTGGTCCTCTTACTGGTCGTCCCAAGCTTGCACCATTCTCCCCTGTTGATCGCAGGGGCGAATCCTCTGGATCGCACAGCTGGATCGCCGGTGGTGGGATCGTCGCAGCGTGTCAAGAGGGAAGTGCTCCCGGGAAGTGCTAAGAGAGAGAATAGCCCGACAGACGTTTGCAAGAGGTGGTCAGGCCAGAGCGCCCTCGTCAACGGGACACTGTACTATTATGGAGGGAGAGCAACCACGAGTTCTGACCAGACCTCAAATGAATGGAGTGCGTCCCGTCTACATTAGTTTGCGCGTTGGCTGCTGACAATTGATGCAACAGACAATGCTTTCCTAACCCTCGACCTAACAAAACCCTGGCAGATTTCATCACCGTCACTGACAGGCCTGCCAGTGCCGAGTGGACCGCCCGCGGTGTCGCTTGGCTATTTGTGGAATTCCTACGATGCTCTGTATCTCTACGGTGGCGAGTTTTCAGACACGCCCGTTGCGTCTCCTGTTCCGTTCTCCACTTGGGCATATGACATCTCTTCATCGACATGGTCTGAGTTGTCAAATCCGCAAACAAGTTCAGGGCGGAATTCGCAGCCAGCAGGGCAACCAGTCCAGCGTGCTGCAGAAGGAGCTGGAATCTCGGTGCCGAATCTAGGCCGAGGCTTCTATTTCGGAGGGCATCTGGATTTCTTGACCACGCCCGGGTGGTCAGAATCAGTCGCGCGAGTCTATCTTCGAGGCATTCTCGAATACACCTATCCCGGCTACAGCAACGCTGCGGTGAATGGTGGACACACGGCAGGTTCATCGGGCATATATCTCAATATCACCCAAGGTGGTACTCAAGACTCAGCAGGCTTCCCAGAACGTGCAGATGGCCTTCTTGTTTACATTCCCGGATATGGAAAGTCAGGCATCATTCTGGGTCTCGCAGGCGGTACGAATGCGACATTCACTCAGATGAATGTGATTGATGTGTACGATATCGACTCCTCCACCTGGTACAAACAGGCCACGTCAGGACCAACGCCCGATATTCGAGTCAACCCGTGTGCTGTCGCGCTCTCCGCGGCCGATGGGAGCTCCGTTCAAGTCTACATGTACGGGGGTCAGAACCTGCTACCTTATGGCGAACAAAAGCAGTACGACGATATATGGATCTTGACAGTGCCGTCTTTCACATGGATTCAAGTCGACACCAGCAAACAAGCGAATCCTCCAGGCAGGGCTGGGCACATGTGCAATGTTTGGAATGCGCAAATGATAGTCGTCGGTGGATATGTTGGCCAGGATCTATCGTGCGACAGCCCTGGAATCTATGTCTTTAACACCAGCTCCCTTCAGTGGCAAAGCGAATATGTTGCCTTACAGACGGATGACAACCTCAACAGGCACAAGAGCCAGCAGGACGATCCTTCAGCGCTGCAAGGGTCATTTGGATACTCAGTCCCAGAAGAAGTGCAGTCTGTCATTGGGGGGAATGCTGTGGGAGCTGCTACTGTCTCTGCCCCAGCTCAGTCGGCCACTCAAGGTCCGTTGGCAACGGGAACACCGCGCATTTACACGGTCACTCAATCTGGCGGGTCTGTAGCCACCGAGACCGCGGCGCCTACCGGAACGAGTGGCACTAATGGCGGTGGTGGCCCTGGTAGCAGCACTGAAAACAAGGGGTCCTCGAGCGGAACCAACATTGGAGCCATCGTCGCTGGTGTCATTGCGGGAGTCCTTGCTGTTGTGGCGGCCTATCTCGCATTCTGCGTCTGGCTCTATCGCAAGCAGCTTAAGATCTACCAAAACCACGTGGCCATGGCACAAAGACAGGATCTGGCTGGTGATCCCAGATTCATTGGCGCCGGATTGGCGGGAGGTGCGAGGTACACGGACAAAAGTCAATCGAGCGACAGCCGCCACAGCGCAGACAACCGCAGTGGAAGTAGCGGAGGGCGCGCCAATCAGTTATCGAGCAACAATCCTTATCGAAACGTACCTGGGGGCGCTGGATCAGCAACAGCGGCGAGTAGTACGGAAGACCTCATGGCAGGTCAAGAGCCCAGTTTCTTGGGGGTGGTATTGAACCCCAGACGAAGTTTGAGGGTGGTGAACAAAGACTGAGGCTGTGGAATTGAAACTTGGTTTTATGATTCGATGATTAGTTGAAACGGCATTTCGAAGAGAAGCACACGATTTTAAGGGGCATCAGCACATGCATGGACACATAATAAATGCGGACTGGCCATGTACCTTCGCTTCTGTATATACCCACTGGGCAGTTGATGAATTTGATGAGAATCTTGGAGAATGAATCTCACTCGCATCTTGCGCAGACGTGAAGCTGATGCTCTCGCCACCGACTCCGGCACCAGTCTCAACTGCGACTCCCCTTTGCAAGTGCTTTCTCTAATCGGAGCATGGTGTTCGTGTCCGCGTGAGTGTTGACGACAAACCCCCTTGCAAGACCTGTGGGCGATAAACTCCTCCCACAGCTATGACGTATTGAAGGCTTCCTGTAGTAACCGCAATTCCTACGCCCTATGTGAGGTCGAGTTCGTTCTCCTTAAAACACTTCAATGCTTCGGGTACATCAGGCCGCAGCAACGTCCTATGCCACGCCCACACCGTAGCTTAGAGTTCATTCGCCTCGTAGATCGAAGGTGACTTCTACTTATAACGAAAGTTTCGGCTACCTTTTGGAAATGGCGGTGCTTCGTCCTTCATCCATGCTGTTGGCTGTATATAAACAGAGCGGCGGCTACCTTGTCGATACGTACCGAGTATTGAGCACGCTCTTCCCATGCCATTGCTTGCCCCAACGCCATGCTAATGACCATTCTTCTCCTAATCAAGTCCCTATTGTGCTCCTTTTCCAACCGTGTCCGCCATGTGGCGGGGGGAGTCGAATCTATCTTTCCCTCATCACCACCGTCTGAACGCCATGTCTAATGCCGGTCTATACTTGCGGTGCATGACTGTGCAACGGCGGTCCCCAACCCCCCTGGACCGTCTTTCAAAATCAACAGACTCGTCGCTCTCGGATCATCGCTCTCACGCTGGTTGGTATGTTTCAAGTCGGATCGATCGTTGTCATTTATCATCGTAAGCAGCTGCTCGTCCTTGCCAGGGGACGCGTCATTAAACCGTCTCCTTCCCAGGTCCCAGGCCTTGTATGCAATTTAATGTCTCCTGCCCGGCAACCTCCAGATTCTTCTCATCATCCAAACGACTCCGGACTCTGACCAGCTCATTCCTGGCCTCCTTTGTCTCCTCTTCATCGCCGCTCATCACCGCGATGCGTAGCCTCTCCTCGGCCTTTCTCCGCTTGCGTTCTTGGCGTTCTTCGTCTTCCCGCATTTGGCGGATCAATGTGGACTTCTCTCTTATACGGTTGCCGTACCGGTAGAAGAGGAAGGGGATCGGGATAATGATGACTTCGAGGATCCCGAGTAGTGTTCCTGCCCAGTTGGGACCAAGGGCGCGATACATTGCTGGCCCAGCTAGGGGCAACGTTCCACCCAAGAAGGATCTCATCACGGCGTTGCCTGCCATCGCGCTTGCCGCGTAGATTCCATAGCTGTACGCGAGGTAATTTCCCGCATAGATGAAAACGGCTCCGTTGCCGAATCCAAAGGGGATACCCGCAGCAATGGAGATGGCCCAGTGGATCTTCGTGGGGTAACATGTCCATGCGAACCACAATTCGCCGACGGGGACCAGCACGGCAGCGATGCACACGATGCTCATCATTGCCTCGGGTGGCACGTTTCCATCTTGGTCCCGCTTGTGCGAATTGATGAGTTTGCGGATGGGCGATGCGCTACAGACTGCCAACATCAGTTAGCCTGTAGCAGTGTTGAACAAAGGATACAATAATAAGAATAATTCCGGCATTAATGGAACTGCCATTCAGTGACGCAAAGCACTCACTAATTGCCATCGTACCAATCCCAATCCCAAGGAAAGAGAGGCCGCTGATGCCAGTGGACCAGCCGCGCAGTTCGGTGAAGACGATGGGGTAGGCAACGAAACATAGATAGAGGATGCCTGGGGAGGTGATTAGTCGGCGGTCGTCAAGTGTTACGGGGGCATGGCCACCAAGGAAAAAGAAAGGGGGAAACCACGAACCATAGACGATGGAGATGTAAAGATTCCAGAAAATGCAGATTTTCTCTTGAACGGCCATGATGAAAGGGCGTGACAGGTTGATCTTCATCAGCTCGACAAATCCGACTCGAATATCGTAACGGCTCCAGTACCTTTCATCGTCATGAACTCGTCGCAAGTTCTTCGCTCGCCGCTGCAGCAGGACCGGGGCATAGGTCTCTTTCAGAAGTATCAGTAAAACAAATGCGCAGCCCCCCCAGATCATGGCGATCCAATTAGTCCATCGCCAGCCTAGGTATTCAGTCACGAAGCCTCCGATGGTCGGACCAACCACAGGGCCGTTCATTGGCCCAATCGACCAGATAGAGAAGGCGGTCGCCCGATACTCATCCGAGACCAAATCCGCAATCGATCCAGGCGCATTGGCTATCATGGCACTTCCAAAAACAGCGCCGAAAAACCTGGTGATAATGACGGTCTGCAAGTCTGTAGCAACGGCTGTAGGGAGGACAAGAACTGTGAAAATGGCCATGCATATAGTATATACGGGTTTTCGACCATACGTCTCAGCAATTGGGGCGAGAAGTAGGGAACCTACCGCCAGCCCGAAGAGATAGGTCGTGACACCAAGGGTGGCAATAGGTTCCGACTTGACGCCAAATTCTTGCATCATGGCATCCATACCCGAGGTGTATGAGGTCGAGTACATGACCACTCCCAGTGTGCCAAACGATATCGTGAAGATGGCAAAGGATTTGTACCATATTGACCAATTTCTAGGATTTCCAGGATCATCGGGATCAAAGTCGACTTCAAACGACGGATCTAACGTGAGGTCGGTGCCGTGAGTGGTTATTCTTGTCGCCGTTCTTGTGGCAGATTGTCTTGAGGCTTGAGTAATAGTGAGTGTCAGGGCTCGTTCATCATTATCGGAGTCGGATCTGGAGACAGAGGACGTGGGAGACTGTTCAGTAGTCGGTGAATAGAATTCCTTGTGAATCGGAGTCTGTGGGGAAGCACAGTGACTGTTTGGGTATTGGGAGATGACGACTGGTGGGAGGGACTTTTCTGAATCTGACATTGTGGGGGACAGGGATCTGTTGCGTGGGATGGGCTTGAAATAGTAAAAAAAAGAGCAAGTCCCAGAAGCCGAAGCAGTTTTTGTCTACTTGGTAAAAGAACCATCAAAGGTCATCCAAAGCGAGAATATGGTGAAAAGGAGGAACACAGAAGGCGAAGAACGAACGAGCCGAGTTGGAAAATTCCGCGCCGTTTCTTGCGGTGTACTTACAACAGATGAAGAAAGGGCGTATACTGGCTGAACTCTCGGAATGAGATGCCGTGCAGACCAGTCATGGTAGAGCCCAGGCTTTTCCAAGCGGGGCGGCCAGGCATGGAAGATGGACGAGCGGCAACCGTACAAAGACGGAGAAGGGGGAAGAAAAAAAAGAGAGAGTCGATGTGTGACAAAAAGCGGTGGTAGAGCGCAACATGCCACTCACTGTCAACGACTTTGACCCATGCGTGCGCCGTGCCACCAGATGCCATGGCCCTCGCCCTCGCCCTCGCCCTTGCCTTTTGCCTGATAGTCAATCGATGGTGGGGTTGTCGCTGAAATCCCATGTTCGCGCCATGGTCCATGATTTTTAAGCAGAGACAAGCAAGACGAGGCCTTTGATGGCTCGCACCAATCAGCGGCTGTGTTGGCTCGCGGCTCCCTTGTATCATGCCGGTATCGTGCCTCGGGGAAAAAAGTGACGGAAGTGACGGTGTTGTGGTCATTTGCCGGATCTTGTTGACAAGGACAAGGGCGCAGTAGTGGCTTGGGAGTGAGATGACGAGGTCAGACACTCCATCTTCCTGTTCCTAACTAGACTATTAGACACGATGGTCGCACGTAGTGGCAAAGAAGAAGTTCTCCACCATTAGATCGAACGTGCCCTTCATTTTTGAAGAGCATGTTGATGACCTTGCGAGATGGTTGGGCAAAAGAGGTGAACCAGGTGTTGGGACTCACGGCGATGCCATCCGTGGACTCGGCAATTGCCCCCTGCAACTAGCCTGGTGGCCCTGCTCGAACAAATTTGCATAGCCGGTTCATCTTTGCCACAAAGGCGGACTAGCAGAATTTCCATCAACTCGGCAAAGGGAAGGTCCAACTCCAACTCGGTGAACGGATGAAAAAAGCTCTGCTGGACGCCTCATCCTATCGTCAAGTGATTGGGCCGTCGGCGGGACGTGGGTTATATTTCTGACTACCAGCTCGCCCATATTTGGAGAGTGGATGCCGTCACAATAGATGTTGACCCTTGTGCGCCTTTCCTGAAGAGCGTGCTCTCACACCAGTTGTGGCTGAATTACTGCGGAAGCCAAGCAAGATATTTGGTGTGTCGCAGTTCGAAGGAGGCCATGAGCAGATCCAGTCCTATGGGACCAGGAAGAGAGCACTAGCCTCCGGCCATTGTAAGAAGGGCGTACAGCAGGGACAAGGTTGCGAGACATCAGCATCCCCTTTTGAAGCAATACGCTGTACCGGGTAGAGGATTGCTGCTTCGTGCCACGGGACTGTGAAGCCTTGCGAGCTATATCATTCCAGAATTGAAGACGAATGAGTGCTGCGATCCGTGCTTTTGTCCTGCCCTGGGCAACGAGTTCGGGACTACGAAGAGCTCTTCCACAGTGACCTCGCCGCAGGATTTTATTCGTTCATTTTTATGGGCACTTGTATCGACTGGCACACCAGCATCCTGAACTCGGTCTCTGACAGGATTCCCTCCATCTTTGGCATCGAATCATCTCTAGCATTGCGATGTAACATGAGGACAGCGAACATTAGTTACCTTACTACCAAGCCTGTCTCATGCCTGACCATGTCATTAATTTTGCGTCTCAGCTTATCGATTATAGTCAGAGCCTTATTCTCCTCCACTGACCCTCATATTTCACCGTCCAGAAACGCATCGCATATGATCGAAGATTTCCCTTCCCGTCTGTTTCGATCAAGCCACGCGATGAAGCGTTCGGGAGAAGTGAAATCCATCATCGAAGCGTATCCGAGAGCTGCAAGATTGGCCTCCCAAAGGTCAATGTTGAAGAGAACCGGTGTAAATCTGCCTATTCTGCACTGTGCAAATGGTGATGGCTCAGCGAGCAGGGCAGTCCTGGGCATTTAAATCCAACTTCGACGGCAGAGGATCCGGCAACTCCGCCTTGGCTTGCGAACCTGATTTGGCAGACGTAATGTCGAAGGAAGTATAGACGAATCTCAAAAGGTTTCCTCACTTACTCGATAGTGACTTCACAATCAAATAATGCTTCTCTCAAGAATTGACTTCCGTGTCGCCCGGGGTCCGCTCATTGATCATGGCCGAGAATGAGGTGGGTTAGGATGGTGAACGGCCATACAGTCATCATAGCACCATGGCCCCTTTTACCGAGGCCATTTGAACTTGATGTCTCCAAATGCGTCCGAAGGAGGGTTGGTGACCAGAAATAAAAGGGAGGATTAACGTAAGCAGAGTCCCGAGATGTTCTCATCTCTTCCAAACACCCTTTTCATCCCTTTTCCAACGCCCGCCGATCGGGATATGAACCCTCGCTGGCCGCGGCTGATATCCACCATCACTCACAGCAGCAACCGAAAGAATCCTGACGGCCTGTTGGTCGAGCTCCGATGGTGGTCTTCCAATGTTCTTCTTATCCTTCTCCGTGGGCGTCGATTGTCCCGAGACTTGATTGTCTAGGACTTCGCCTTCGATGATATTCGTGTCCAGTGTGGGAACTTTCCGCTGCCGCCATTCGTACCGCATTTTCTCCCACTCATCCGGTTCGTCGGCCTCATCCCCACTGATAATACGCGTGAGTCCAGACAATTCTGTCTTATTTTGTATTGCATGCAGAGAGGGTGGTCCAGAGTGCGGACGTCTCATTTCCTGTTCTCCAGCACTAACATGCATGAGGTTTTGGGCACCCCCGAGTTGTTGAGCTGGGGCAGATTCTCTGCGCACGTTCTTGTATCTCGGGTCCAACGTCAATTTAGTCTTGACAGCGGCTGCGTGTCGGGAGGTGAGGATAATCTGATCCATATCTTTCTTTTCCTTCTTCTCTCTCCTGCTAAATAGCCTGCTGAATCCTCTGGAGGACGACTTGGTAGAGGAATGTAGGGGAATAGAGCTGGCGCGGCTTCGATCCATATTATTCATTGCACTAAACCATCCTGGCTCGGATTTGCGAGATGACGAAGAGGCGTTGCTGCTGTTCCGCGACAACGAAGGTGAAGTCATTCTGAGATGCTCAGTTGAATGTCTTCGGTCAGGGACGCCGCGATTCGGGCTCTCAAGGAAGGCAAAAGCGGATGCCATTTTGCGACTTGTCTAAGTTGCTGGGAGAGGGGAATGAGAGAGTGCGCAATGGCGGATATCCTATACGTCACACCAAAAGCAAGGAATGAAGATAACGGTCACACAAGGATCGAAGACAGAGGGAACTGTATGCACCTACGAGCGACTTGGTCTGGGTGACTACAGTAGTTCACATATCTGATATCAAAAAGATGTCAGGAGAGGAGGCGCATGGTTAGGTGGTTTGGGTGGTTAGCAATATCCAATTGGAAAGGTGAGAAGTGAGCATGTGGCGGTTGTAGGAGAAGCCGTCGACTCATCAATACTAGATTGGCTTTAGGCATGGATTAGGTTGCAGCAGGGAGAGAAAAATGTTGTTCGGCGGGAGGAGTTTGTTGGTGAGTACGAAGGACTCCGTACTATTGGAATTTCTACGCCCCGCTTGGCCCCGCGCTGCCGACGCCACCCTTGCACATTGCCAGGACCCGCTCGCCGGTGCGGCGGTACGTGCGGGGCCACCAGTCCAATAGAAGAATAACTGAGCTAAAGAGGAGCTCAACGACGACGTGGTCGCTATATTGAACACAGCTGGCGGCGGAGGTGGAAGGACAGAGTAACTCTGTTTCCAAATGGCCAAGTCAAACGGAATACTTATTGCCAATGAAGGCCACCTCCGCTCTAACACGGAAGGACTTGGAATCGCATGGTTCAGATACACTTTGGCCAGGACCATCAAACCGACCGTGACCGGACAAGCCGTGCCACCGTATAGCACGATGAAGACATAGGAGGACATAGCCTACCGATATACTGTCGATTCTGTGAGACAGGTTCTGCAAATACGTCAGGGTTTGCTGAAGGAGGGAGATCTTGAGTAACAGAGCGGGAAATGAGCTTTTTTGCCTGGCTGGGATGCTATGATGTATGTCTGGTTTCAATTGACGACTGGTACTAAGTACATACTCTTGACATGGCTACATCCCGTAACTGCCACGGCTTCATTGTCGCGAGGCACCGAGATGGTTGCTTCCGAGGGGTCACTGCATGTAAAGCCTTCTGTAAGGTGGTTAGCGATGACTGAAAATGGTGGTAGTGGTGCCTACGATATGCTCGCTTCATTCAGTTCCCAAATACTCCCAGAGTGCGATGGCTTTGCCATTGACGAAGATATCCACCTTGTTGAGAATTAGTTGCGACGCAAAAAAATAGTTTGAATGGAAGGAGGAGGTGTGCGGTGGAGATTCTTACTATCTGACTCAATGACCTACTCGCTGCTCAATATGTAGTACGTGAGGCCCAGTCGAAGGTTCCGTCAATGCTCAGCTGACACTCCTTCCCCCACTTTCTAGGATCATGTAACTGTCATGGTCGCTTTTCTAAATACAGACAGCTGTTGTTATGAGTGAATGTCTCCTTCAGCCCAGTAGCGAGAGACACCTGGTTTGATACATAGGAGCACGTCTTTAATGGACTATGCCACTGATTTCGCACAACCAATTTGTAGGTGCGCTTGAATTGAAGGTCGGCTAGGCTCCAGATCGGCGGCTCAGTGTTAGAATCCAGTCGGTTGCGAAATCGATTCTCAAGAGCATCAATCTACATCAACCTTGGTCTGCGCACTACGAATGGTGAGCACTGAGACTCGAATGGTGGATGCCGGAAGAAAGCATTTATTAATCTCGTATGAAAAGTAAGTGCCCATTTGTAACAGAGAACATGTCCAGGTTTGCGGCTTTTTCAAGGAACCAAACAATATGTTGTGTCCTGCTGAGAGTATTGTGGAGGTTCTCTAAACTGATAGAGCCATACTTCGTCAACTGAGTGTAATGTAGTCTCAACTTGAGGATTCCTCAATCGCGAAGCAGACTGCGGGCGGAAATGTACAAGGTTGGTATTGCACCAACGCCAACCCCAGCAGCATCAGAACATTTTGACCTTACTTGCTGCCACCAAACCAGCTGCTTATTCCACTCTTTGCCTTTGCGGCCTTTTCTTCCACGGTCTTATCGAACTTGTCGATGGTACTGTTGATCTGACTGCCTGTCTTTTGACTAACCTCTTTTGCTTTTGCTTCGGCTTCGGAGAGTTTGGCTTTGGCATCAGCGGACTACGAGCCGTCAGAATCTCAGTCGCAGGGTAAAGCGAGGTGCAGCTCACAGCTTGGTCAAACTTCTGGCTGGCTTGAGAAGCGACGGCTTCGCCTTTCTTCTCTGCCTCCTTTTCTTTGCCCGGAATCTCACTCTTTATCTGGGATGAGAGCTTGGAGGCATCGGCTGTCCATTGTTTAGTGACCTCCAGCATTGAGGCAATGAGCGGTCCTACCTTCGAAGTTCTTCTGAGCAACCTTGGGACTGCCACCCGCATTATAAAGATAGTATCCAACTCCGCCAGCTAGGGCTAGGCCGGCGATGGTGAGTCCGCGGCTCGATGACATGATGGGGGAATATCGGGTCTGCTGAAGTGATTCAGGAACGGAGGATGTCTGCAACGTGAACAGCTTGAATGGTGACTGAGTTGAGGAGTGACGATACTCAGAGAAACTGCGAGAATGCTAGGTACGAGATGGGCCTCGGAGCAATTGGTGAAGGGGACTCAGCGTTCAACACACCCCGTAATGGTAATGGGTGGTATGATTGCAGCTGCGCAGGAGGAGGTCGAAGCTGGCATTGCAACAACTCCGCCAGCAAGTGGTGCAGGCCGTGCAGGTGCATGCAGGTGGTCGGCGGCAGTGACATCATTGGCGGCATGGGAAAATGCCCTTCATCAGGCTTCCCCGCGTCATCTGAGGGACCAGCCCACCAGCCAGACCATCCCGGTCAGCCACACAAAATCCTGCTCGCCCGCGCCGACGACGTAAACAGTGCTGCAGCTGCAGCCACCAGGCTGCACGGGTGCTTGACGGCCTTCATTCTTACCCTCGCAGATCCCACGCACCAGAGTATACCTCTATACGTATAGTCTAGCACATCATTTCGTCTTTCCCTTTTACCATTACCTCCTCGTCGAGAAAAATCCCAGAAACCAACTTTGGTGCAGGTCCTCAAGTGGAAATTCTAGCTCTCTGTGGCCGCCTAGCCTTGAATTGAATTTGGAGTCGAAGGCCGTTGAGTTCGATTGCGGGCCCTACAGAAAGCTCCAGAGGCATGTCAGAAAATGTCTCCAAGATCCTGACTCGCATCACCACCTATGATGGGTCTGCAGCAGATTCCTATGATCATGAAATCTCTCTCACCGATACCACCCACTCCGCCAACGAGCCCCAATCCCATCACGAGCCTCGATCGAGCTCTCCAAGTTCGAGCACAAGGCAATTGGCAAAAAAGGGAACGAGAGAATGCTTGAAGGAACATCTCAGCCGACGAAAGTATGCCAAATATCAACAGGACCGCTACCACTCCAAGACTAGCAGCGTTGTCACAGCCGAGGAACCCTCGTCGCAATCTGCATCAACTCAACACGCGCAACAGGCCGAGACAGAGGCTGGAACACAAAAGGTGGACTTCGCGCATGCTGAATCTGTCGAAAGAGGACGAAGGAGCGCAGGAAAGAGGAGGCGAGAGTCTAGAAAGCTCAAAGAGGAAATCCACGAGATCGACATTCTCTATGAAAATCAGCGTGGGTGGTTCTTCTGTGGCATCCCTCTTTATTCGCATTCATCTCTCCTGCCGCCGGATCCTAGCCCATGGACGACCAAGGATCTAAAGGATTCAGCCGTCAACATCACCAATGCTCAGGTGCCTGACCCGACCTGGGAATGGGCATGGAACAACTGGTATGTCGATATGAGCCACGATGTGGACGAGCAAGGCTGGCAGTATTCTTTTGCTTTTGGACATACTTGGACCTGGCATGGTACGCATCCTTGGTTCCACTCATTTGTCCGACGGAGACGATGGCTACGGAAAAGAGTGAAGCGTGATGTGGAAGGCAGATTCGGGAGGCCTGGAAGCATGAGTGACGCCCACCATCTGACCGGCGATTACTTCATCATCCATTCAAAGCGAGATCGTAGTCCGATCAGTGCTGCTGACGGCGTCGGTAAAATCGCCCGACCATCAAGCTTCATCAGCTTTCCAAGCATCATTGATCAGGAGGAAGCACCGGAAGAGATCAAAGACATTGCAACCTTGCTGAAGGCACTCAAACTTGCACCGATCGACCGAGAGAAGATTGTGGTGGTCAAGAAATTCGTCCAGCAAGGCAAAGAGGACTTGGTCTACCTCAAAGACCATATCCCAGATATTATGTCGTTTCTCGTGTTCCAGAATTCCAGGAGGCAGCTTCTTTCATACCTTAAGAAGACGGCAAACGAAGCGCGCCAGCATCGACAGAGCCACGAGGAAGAGAATAAACCAGAAAGTGATGCTGAAAGTCGAAGGATCGACAATCTTCTCGCTGCGGTCGAGGCTGCTGATGCCCAAGTTGGAGCTCTTGAATATTGGAGCGACAGGAAGCATGTGTTCAAGACCGACGATGCCCAAAGTCTGGCCACACGACCAATAGCCACCATATTCGATCAACCAGCTCCGAAGCCCAAGACAGACGACGACCCCGTTGAAGAGATCAAGGGAATACCCGAAAAAGCTGACATCGAGGAGGGAAACACGCAGTCCATATTCAATTCCGAACGGCAATCGTCAATTGAACAGGAGGAGGGGCAGGGGCAGGGGCAGGAGCAGGAGCAGGAGCAAGAGCAGGACATAGATGACAAGGGTAAAGGCCGGGCATATGAGAGCGAGGACGATCAAGTGGAGCAAGACTCGACGCCACGATTGGGATCGGATGATGTTTATGTTCCAGACCAAGACTAGTGGTCTGGGAGATCGAGGTGTATTGTCCACTAGCGCAGGCGTTGACTCGGACTGCGGACAGCATGGAATATTAGTACCTAGCTATGTACCGAGTACTCGGTATGGAACAAGTAATAGTCGGTACCTCGTAATATGGAGTACTTCGTATTGGATGCGCCGAGGCTGCCAATTCCTGGTTCGATAACCGGTGGCTGGGGAGCTAATATAACCTTATTTGGTTAGGCTAATGCGGGTCGCGCCCTGACGCGACTTCTGCTCTCCCCATAAATGAGCGCAGGAACAGTTGAACTCCAGAATTCTCCTGGAAGTGCATTCAGACACGCAGAAAAAGGTCAGACCGTGGAACAATTGTTGTTTTTGTTGCTCTCCATCTCTACCCTCTGGCTCTCGCTCTCGCAGTTTCAATCTTGGTGTTCACTTCGTGGTCGCGCCTTCCCTCCCAAGCCCGCCATGGCTCATTCCGTACGTGGAAGTTCAACTCGAGTCAGCAAACGACAAGCCACCGTCGACATCCATGCAAAAGTCCTCAAAATCTCGAAAGCTTCCAAAAGCCCAAGAACTTCCGCAGGCTTGAAGTCGAAATTGGGAGAGGGGGTTCTGAAACCTGTGGTCTATACTAAAAAGAGCGTCAAGCATGTTCCACTTCCAAAGCGCAAACGTGATGCAGTCCAGGATGACAGCGAGAACGAACTGGATGGGGTCTATACCACCAGGATCATCTCGAAAAAGGTCTGGAAACTTGGGATGGCTTATGTATATGGTGCTAATATCGCTTCAGCCCAAGCTGCAGCTACCGACGCCTCTGTCCAGCCAGCGCCAAGAGCGAAAAGAGTCCATTGACATGGAGTTCTCCCCAACAATGACCTTCCGGCAACTTTCTCTGGACACCGATAATTCTGAGCCAGTTCCGCAGACGCTTCCACCAGTTTTGCAGGACTTTGTGTCCTTGCACGCAGCCTTCCTCAAGGCATTTGCCATCCACATTGTACATAACGGCCAATCCACGCCGGCCGATTTGGGTAGCCTGATGGGTTCTGTCACCCGGCTTTGGAAAAAACACACCGTCACCAAGGAAGATATTCAACGCATGTTGGCCATCTATGAATTGGACGTCTCAACGCATTTCAGCGGTCGCCTCCTCAACCACCAAGAAGGTCCATTTAAGCTCACGATGGTGGGTGCCGATTTCGTCCGCTACAATGTCGAGTACGTTGGTGCCGGCAGCAAGAGACCCGTCGACCCCCGCTGGGATGAATACGATCTCCAAAAGCTATATGAAGCGGAAATCGAGGCCTGTTGGATTTCTCAACGGAGCAACTCTTCCTGTTGGCTCCATGGCGCGATTCGAAACTTTCCTCGTCTGAACTTTGCCGTCGGCATCGAGACACAAGTACGAAAAGCCAAAGCTGAGAGCGCCCGAAGGGAGATCCTGGGTCTATCATCACAAGCACAAAATCAGGCAGGAGCCCAGTTCCCGATGCACATGAATGACAACTCTGAAAACAAAGAGACTAGCACGCCGCAAATTGTGAAGGATCGGACACTATCCCTCCTAGATCGCGTTAGGGCTAGAGCACTTGTCAATTCTTCCATGACACCCCGGACGGCGGAAGCTACTTTTCGGCGCTACGCTCTCGGCCGTATCGCAGAGGTCGTGGAGATCCTTCGAATGAAGCAACAGCGCAAACTAAGCACAAACTTCGTGTCGTGCGTCCATTCGAGCCCGGGCAAGGTTCGAGGCAAGGTGTCTTTTAGCATGAACCAGTTGATCAATGACATCAAAACCAGTCTGGCCGTTCCGATTGGGGACGCAGAACTCAGAATGTGCATCCATATACTTGAAGATGAGGTACCGGGAATATGGGTGTCCGTTTATACTATAGGAACGGTTGAAAGCGTTATTCTTAATGGACCAGGACTGAGTGGTGTTGAGATCAAGAAGATCCTCGACGAGAAGGAGGGCTCGAGCTGAGGAACAGCCCAACTGTACTGTACAGAAAAATGAAACTCTGGCGTCCAGTGGAGGATTCTAATTTTGCTGTTAGAAGGTTGTTTTGAGGCAATTTGAACTTGAGATATCGGCGGCGAGGAGCAATTGCTCTGAAGGATTTGTCCAAGATTGGAGGCGTAGATAAATCAATGGATCAACCCGAAGAGTCTACAACCAATTATCAAGGGATGGGAGGAGCTCTTGGTAACCCGTCGGCATAGAGCAGAGGGAGAGAGGGAGAGGGAGAGGGACGGCCGCAGTGCCTACAGCGCAGCCGAGCCATTCGCTGCATCATGAAAAATAAGAAAAATACTTTGATGCAAACAACAAAATGCTTGTCCAAGCCTTTCCGGCGTTCAAGTGAAGCCTTGTACCTCCTACAGCCTTGTGAGGTGCGCAACTCCGCAGTGAGACCTGATCTGGCCCAACTTCGAAGGGCTCTACCGATGATGAGCAGAGATGACGTGCCAGGGATCTCCCACTGACATTGCCGCAAGCATATGCCATTGTATACGTTGTCGAATCTCGCTGCCGTCTCCAAGCGAAATGCTGAAATTATGCACCGTTTTGACTGTTCAAGACGAGGCTTATTGATCCGGCGACCGGCCGAAGTCGGCAAATTGATCGAAGGTGTGTCATCGAAGGGCGCTGCTCTTGTGGAACTGCGAGATTAGTTATCTCGTTCGTCCAAGAAGGGTATTTGTTTCCTTCTGATATCCTGATTTCTCTTTATATAATTCGTTCTCGGGTCCTGAATGGAAGGAGGAGATGGATTTGATTTGGACTTGATTGGACTCTTTCGGATTTCAGCATTTTTGGGACTTGGACAGCACATTCTGCTATCGAGCGATCTTCGGGACAGCGTCGCGATATTTACTATTTAGCAGGCCACAGGGATACAGCCACGATGTCTGCTGGAGCACCGGCCGTGGTGCCCGTTAAGGACAACGAACCCATCGTCCTTTGCATGGAAGACATCAAAGCCATCGCAGACTCAAAGCTCCCAGAGGTAGCCAGAGGTAGGTCGTGACCGACTTCTTATCCCTCCTCTCACCAATACACCCATCCCAGCTCATCGTCCATCACCCGTCATCACCGTCACCGTCTAAATTCTGAGCAAATCAAAGACTTCTACAACTCGGGGTCCACGTACCAAACGACCATTGCCGAGAACAGATCCGCATTCTACAAGTACCGTCTCCGCTCGCGCGTCCTCGTCGACGTCTCCGAGTTGTCCACGCAAACAACATGTCTTGGCCGGACGATCAGATTTCCCTTGTGCATATCGCCGGCAGGTCTCCAGGCCATGGCTCACCCAGACGGAGAGGTCGCGACGGCTCGCGCATGTGCGAAAATCGGCGTCAATATGGCAATTTCGAGCTTCTCGAATTATCCGGTGGAAGAAGTCATCCGGGCCTCGAATGGAGGCGTGAATTATGCGATGCAGATGTACACGATGAAAGACCGTTCGTTGCAAGAGCGCATCATCAAGTCGGCCGAAGCTGCGGGTTGCAAGGCTATCTTCCTCACGGCAGACTCGCCCGTGCTGGGTGTGCGGTTCAATGAGTGGCGCAACGACTTCCGCACCCCGGAAGGGCTCGGGTTCCCCGTCCTGGAGTGGACAAGTGAGATGATCCGAAAGCAGACCCACGACAGCGGGTTCACGGCCTTCAACGACGACTCGCACAATTGGGCAAGGGAAATCCAGTGGCTGAGGGAGAAAACCAAGATGGAAATCTGGATTAAAGGCATCGTCACGGCAGAGGACACTGAGCTGGCGATCAAATATGGATGCGATGGCATCCTTGTGAGCAATCACGGCGGACGACAACTCGACGGTGTCCCCGCAACCATTGACGCGTTGGTGGAGTGCGTGGATGCCGCCCAAGGACGCATCCCGATCCACATGGACGGCGGCGTAAGGAAAGGAACAGACATTTTTATCGCGCTCGCGCTCGGGGCTGAAAATGTCTGGGTGGGCAGACCCGCGATTTGGGCACTCGCATACGATGGCCAGAGAGGCGTCGAGAAGATGCTGGAGATGCTGTACGAAGATTTCCGACGGTGTATGGCGCTATGCGGGTGCAACAGCGTCGCCGAGATCAAACGGAGCTGTCTGAGCAGGATCGGATTAGATGGGGTGTTGCGACGCATGGAGTAGGTTCAGAAAGGCAAGTGGCAGAGCCGCCTTGCAAACAGCAAAATGGGTTCGGATACTAGAAACAGAATCAAATACAAATACACGCACAAAGTACGACAGCGGTGTTCGATATTGCACAGCACCGCACAGAAATACACGAACGTGCTCCCTCTTCCTCGAGGCTCTGCCTCCCAGGGGGTTGAAACTTCAGCCTCGACTGCGGCGCGAGTCCGCCAACGGTCCTCCAGCAAGCCAGGATGACCCATGTTGCCCATGCCGCCATGAGACAGACCCGAAACATTCGACGCTTCACACCCCAGTAATTTCAACGGTTCCCGGCTTTCAGATGGGGAAAGTCCATTCAGTCCGTGCCCCGAAGCCAGATCCAAGAGAAGAAAAGAGGAATCTGCATGTCGAATGCTGAAATTTGGTCCTCAAGAGGCATCTTGTTCATTAGATATTAAATTAATAGACTAAATCTTTCGGTTGCGCGTTTCTTGGATTTCCAGCTTCTTCAACTGTCGCTGTCATCGACAGGGAGCTTCTCTCTTCAACCTAGTCCGGGTCATCCATCGCCCTTTCCCTTAGGTCCATCACATCTCGTAACCCAATGAATACTCCGTGCTCCACATAGGTCCCATCAAGATGCAGAACCACCCTGACTGTGATACGAAAGTCATGCATGTCCGTTTTGGGGCACATCTTGACACGTAGCATCGTGGGGGCCCTGGACCGCACGTTGAATGGCTGGGAGCAATGTCGAGTCGAGCAGTGCTTGTTGACACGGATTGCATGGTTGACCCTTGGATGGAAAAATGTCGTGGGGGCGTCGTCTTGTCACAATGGTTGGCTGAACTCCCACGTCCAGACTGCAGCCCTGAACCTGACATTGACCTCACGCTCAAGTGATTTTCCGACAACCTTGTCTCTGTCCAGCTCCGTATCCTCGGACCTCACCCAATCCCTCCGTCCGACAGGCCCTAGAAGCGAATGCAAAATCCGGTCCTTCCTCTTTCTTGCCTTTCCCATATCCTGTGTGGAACCAAGCGAGTGGCATATCGGTCGTAAGTCTCGACATCTTTTTGTACAAGGGGTATGCAAAGCGAGTGTAATGTATCAATCCAGCCGGTAAACGGTAGCCGCTGGATGACAGATAGAAATGCTGTCAGCCGTGTGGCCCAAATTATCAGGTATAACGCCGGTGCAAAATCAAGATATGCTGTACTCCAGCTGAAAGTCCAAGACCATGCACCCTGATGGCAGACCGATTCTGCGGTGCAAAGCCGTCCAGTCCGGCAAACCCAACCATGTCACAATCCAAAAAGAAAAGCTTTGTGCCAGTGATAATGCCATTCCATACTCAATCCCATGCCTAGGCCAGCCTCGTTAAACAGTGTACAAGACAGAAACGACGGGTTCGGCGTGGTCCTCGGATTGAAATTCTTGTCCGGGAGAAAGCACATTCGTAGTGGCGTCGTATTACAGTAGGGTTGTGTTCTATGTGCAGAAATCCAAAAATTGAGCGCTCATATGCAAAGTTCTTGATCCGTAAGCGTGCTTGAGTCGTAACAAAAACGCCGGGCCAAAGGTGCTGCGGAGTTCAAACGAAACGTCGGGATTTTCACGTCGAATGGTTTGTCCGCGTCATCTTTCGTAATTCGAGTATGCGTCTGTCCAAAGCTTGGGGCTCTCCTCCGTCGGGCTCAACGAGCCGGAAGAAATCGAAGACGAGGAGCCGATGGTCCATTCGTCGCTGTCAGGGCTGCTGCCGTCAACGCCTGCAATGCCATAGCTATAGTCGCTCTGGATCTCGCCAATCTCGACGTAATCGTAATCCCATCGGTATCTCTTATCAGGCTGCAGTCTCGGCAGGAACTTAGCCTTGGCGAAGTAAAAGATAACACCTGACATCAAGCTCCCAGCAACCAAATCCACGGCGTAATGGTGTGAAAGGTACATGGTCGACCACCACAGCCAAGCAGCATAGAACGCCCACAGCGGAGTGTATGAGGGAAAGATGTGGCTCATGAACAGCGCCTCCAGAGTGGCCGTCGCAGCGTGAAGTGATGGAAAGGCCCCAAAAACCATTGGAGAGGCGGTGAATCCCGATGTGTACAAATCGATGCCGAGAAAGGCGTCAATACGAGCTAGACCGGCTGGTGAACCCTGCATAGAATAATTGGCCGGGGCTAAACCATACATATTCTCGTACCATGGGGCGGAGCACGGGAAAAGAACCTGAATGATGACACCAGCCAGATTCAAGTAACCAAAGCTGAACCCAAAGACTGGAAGAGTCGTGGGTGGTCCGAAGACGAAAATGATGGCGGCAACCACGAAGGGGCCACCAAAGTGACCGAGGCCATACGGGAACCATGCTAAGAGATCCAGGACAGTATTCTTGTGAGCAGAGAGAATATTGCTAAGATTGGCACCATAAAGGATGTTTTCGAGCGCGGGGAGGACTTTGACCCAGATCGGGGGCCGCCATGCAGATGGGATGAATCTATGCGGGACAAGGACCAAATTAGCAACTTCCTCCACCGTGAACATCAAGTTTGGTTTGTACGCAGAACAAAGAGCGATTCCGTTGCGAGAACTTACCTGCAGGCGTAGAAGAAAATGAGGTATGCGGCTATAGGCGTGAAAGGCCGGAAGAATTGTCGAGTGATGGGGAATATGAACGAGGCGAGGAGGAGTGTGGCGACCGCCGTCTTGACCAATGGACCCGGATACTCAATGATGCTCAGCGAAAAAATGCCCACGACGGCCAGAAACAGCCATTGCCCGTCATATATCGACCATTTGTGATTTTGTAGTGACCGTAGAGTGTCGGCAGGAGAAAACGAGGTCTTGAGGGAGGCGAGAGAAGAGGCCGGCGAAGATCGATTGCGGAGCTTGGATCTCAGCTTTCGCCGCAGTCTGTGAGGGACAAGGAGTTGTAGTGATTTCCATGGTATCTGGATCTGGATCTGTTTCCTCTCGGCGTCCTTCCAGGACGGAAGGGATGCCTGCATTGCACCTGTGTTCAGCGGCTGGCCGACCACGTGCGCGGTACCAGGACCAAGGTGTGCGGCGTGGAAGGGCCTGGAGGCGACGGCGAGGGACAGAGATCAGGGAGACAGTGAGGACAGGAGGTGAGGAAGGTCGAGCAGAGGATCCGAGGAGTCCGGAAGAATGATGACCAGAAGGGGAAGATGCAAGAAGATATGGAAGTCAGTGAAAGAGGTATGCGGTATTAAGGGCTTAGGTGAGCACTGAGCAGATGGAGATGAAGTTGTGGATGTGTGCGGATCGACTGGATGCAAAAGCAAAAGCAAATGGGCAGCACACCAGGCGAGCACGGGGTTCGCGGTTCGCTGTTCCACAGAATGCCGTCGCCGACGTGCCTGTCTGTGCTCTGATCGCCTCTTAAGGTACTTAAGAGATGGGTGGTGGAATGAATACGATCAGGCCGGCCCAAAGAAAAGTCGATCTATGCCCAAGACGTGCTGGTTCGCGAGCCTAGAGTGGCTGTGGCCTTATCGCTCATCGGCTTTGTGAGAGGCTCTGGCGCGCTCTGGGCTGCTGCTTGGGCTACAAGTCTACCTAAGTGCTGGGCATGCCCGGCTCCACCGCGCCCGCCTAGAGTCTGCCCCCTTTCGCGATCAATGGGGGCGCCCGTGAGGAAAATTTCTCTTTTCGCTGCTGCCTCGCCCGACGTCACCACGACGGGCTGTCTGATGCAAACTTGCATGTGAGAGCAGCAATGACGACAAGACTCGATCGGTTCAGTCCGCTGGCATTTTCAGAGAAGTGACAGATGCTCTACAGACTACGGAGAACAGAGGTAAGTACATTCCCTACGTACAATGACGAGTTCCTCGCACACCTGCCATTTCCAATTTACTCGGTGCAGGGCAAGCACGCGAACCCGCGCACGAAGATGAGCATGGGAACAATTGTGCATTAAGCATTCAGCAATCGAGCATCGGAAACCCAAGATGCCCCGGGATAAGCGATGCGCACCCGCGTGATTGCTAGCAATCTCCCCACTGCACCAACCGCGCCCGCGATAAAATTCACTGCGCGTGTCTGGTCAATGTCAGGCCACCCCAAGTAAAAACCTTTCGCTCAGCACTCGTCAGACCATCGATCCTTTTCGCGAGCTTACCTTTCTCCTTCCCAGCCCCCTCTATCTCCCTCCAATTTCCCTTTTCCCTTTTGCGCGATCGAAAGGGAGCGCGTCTCCCAAACAACAATAGAGCTGCTCTTGGGTACTCCATCACACTGGTTTGATCGACATGGTCATCCCGCACAAGGCTTTCAATTTGGACCCTACCTTGACTCTACCTAGGTACCTACCAGTTGTGGCAATGCACAAGGAAAAAAATGCAGCTTCACAAAAGACTGGCCTTCCCGGCCAGAGCCGAGCCTGCAGTTGGAGCACGAGGGAGCGAAGGCTGAAAATAACGTCCAATCAAGGGGTGCTCTTGCGAGGTCATCTTGCATGAATCAAAGCTTTCCTTTGCTCTTTGATAGGCTTATTTGACGCCCGTCTTTTGTTGCCTTCGGCTGACGTGCAGAAATCTGAGGAATGCTGACACTACCACTGCCACCGAATAGGAAAGACCCTCAACTGCTGAATAGTCAACTTGCGCTTCGATTGGAGGACTCGGTGCCCAAAGGAAAGGTAGGGGCACGGACTATCGGCGCGCAGGCTGTTATCATCGCTGGATAGTGGTCAGTGGACATATTTGGACAATGCTCCAGAATCGGATAGCAGTCCAAGAATTATCAAGCACTACAAAGAATTCTGTTGCGACGAGTTGGTTACTGGGAAACAGACACCTCAAACTGAAGGCTTATTGCCCGTCTAAAGGCGTGGAAACAAGTGCTAATTTACAGTTCTAGTTCGTGGCCATCTGGGAAACCCGTGTTACGATCAATGCGCCGTGCTGTGGTTCTTCGTCTTCGTCTTCGTCTTCGTCGCCTTGTAATTTATTGTGTTCGTCTCCTTTTCTTAAATTACATCGTCTTCATACGTCTTTGACGCGATTCGTGTGATCGATTTCCTATTACCACCTCAAGCAACCGCGACTCGGGTGTGCGCATATCCCATGCCGACATGCGCTCGGGTCCCAGCGCGCTTGTTTAGAGGAAATAAATGGGCCACGCCGCCTTTCATCCATTGTTACGTTTCTCATTGAACGTTCTCGGTGCATGCTGTTAGAAGCCATGCATCCACGGCTCCCTCTTGAGGTATTCGGCCTTGGAACTCCTTTATGGCCTGCTTTGGGAGGAGCTGGTCCGCGACAGTGGAACCTGCGCAGACGTTGTGCGGGAGAGGTTGTTTTGACTCGAGCCATTTCGCGAGAGAGTAGGGACGGACTGCGCCGAGGCTGACGAGCGCGAAAACCTTTTCATGGAGACGTCAGCATTGCTTGTTGGAGTATTCTGTGCTTCTCTCTGGGCAAGACGTCGGAAGTGAACAGTAACGAAGAACAAGTCGCACATACGGGTTTCTCTTCTCTGGCCCAGGTGTCGCAGCTGGCGTCTTGTTTCCCTGTGCCCATCCCAGCAAGGGAGATTGATACGCTGGCCAATTGGAATTGTTCCATATCTTCGTTATTACACTGAAATGCGTCCCGAGTCAGTCCATTTGTCCTCGAATCCTGGGAGAGCACAATCCCAAACGCAAGTGCCCGTGCCTACCTCTGCGCCGCGTCCTCCTGTTGCTCCCGTGTCACTTCCTTCACGCCGACTTTCATCCCATCACGGCTGAATGAAACATTCTTCCTCTCGAGTTTCTGCCGGGTGTGGTGCCCGACATCGTGTGCAATCGTATAGGCCACAAATCCGACGGCCGCGAGAATGGCAATGAGGATGATCAGGATGAGGAGGGCTATGAGGTCTCCGGTTTTGGCCATTTGGATGCGATGGGGGAAACGCGTGACAGAGTGTGGAAGCAAATGTCCTCGTTGTCGCTAGCGATGCGCTGAGTGATATACAAGTAGGTGTTTCTGTGAGGCTCCTCCGAAGTTGGAGAATATATTCGTTATGGGATTTGCGCGAAAAGCTCGTCTGAAACGTGGTGGGAAGATGTTGGCTACTGTGCTACACAGAGACTTTGCACTACAATCCTTCGTGCGTCCTGGCCCCCTAGCTTTTATATCATCTCCTTTTGTCGATCACCTGAATTTGAATCCTACTTATGCACCTAATGGGGGCGAATTTGATCGTAACCGTCCTTGGCGGGGCGTGTGAGAGGCGGGCGCGCCACAGCTGAATTGTGGTTCTTGTGGCTTCGATTGGAGAGGCAAGACTCCAGGACGCGCTACGTAAGTACTTGTAAGTAAGAAGGGCAAGCCACGCGCACATGGCATGTGATAAAGTCCCACTTGGGTGGATACAGCCTCGTATACACATACCGTGCTTGCGGTACTCCAGCGCATCAGAAATTCAGAATACCCAGTGCTGGGTACGATTTAGCATTTTCGGATCGGTTTGGTAGGGGGCTTCTGAAAGGGGGATGGAGCAGACAAGACATACTAGGTACCTAGTAATACACTACTACGGCATTCGCAGGATTAATCTCACCCAAGCAGTCCTATAGCACTGCCAGGAACATTACGGCCCTATGTGGCATTCTACTGCATATACTGGGGGGCTATTTTACCTATTACCCTGGCATGGCCCCTTGGCCCCCTCGGCGCAGCCACCTCCCTCCCCCCGGCCCCCAAAAAGGCGACACAGTCGTTGTTTGGCAAAAGTACTCGTATCAATCCGAAACCCAGCGCCTTCGCTATGCAAACCAAAACGAAACCCTTCTCGTTTATTATATACTGTACAGATCCACCTCTATCATTAGGGCTCATTCCTCGTTATAGATCTTCACCTTTTCACTGATCTCCCAGATCCTGCTCTCATAATTCTCCTCAATCTGGTCGCCCTTTCCCCCCGCAACTCTTAGAATCAAATCATTCAAACTACTCCTTCCCAATATGTCGACGTGGTCACCTGTATTAGGGCCGCCGCGAGGACTGAATCGATCCGGCTCGTGGGGCATCTCAAAGGTTGTGATTTTGATGTTTGAAGGATTGTATCGTTTGATTTCCCGCCACCCCTTTGCGCACATGTATCCCGTGGAGAGGAGGTTGACTGTGCCGTCGCCTTCGCCGAAGACGACTCCGTGGTCAACACTACCAACTTGTTGGAGACGGCCATTGGGAGATGTAACGCTGGTATCAATTGAGATATTTATATACCCATTGAGTGGCTGGCCATTTTCCTTGTAGAAGTATGAGCGCTCGGTGGGTTTGCCAATGCCGTAAAAGCAATATATTTTCATATCAGGCGCGTGTGGGAGCCGCGACTCCAGCGGATTCATCCAGGTGAGAGGGTTGTTTTCATTCCGTTCGAGCTCGGCCTTTGTATGGGCGACGCCGTGAGAGTATGAGTGCTTGACTTGCTCGGCATACCATGGCTCCGCGATCTCCAGGAGGTAGTCAAAAGCTTGTGCCATTGTGAGGTTCTGGCGGGTAGCTTCTGTGACATTGCCTCGCGGCTTGAAGGAAATGAATGTTCCGTGCGTTTTGTTCTGGATTGGTGGCGTTAAATCGTCTGGGGCCCATGTCGCATTGCCCCATACTGCCTCACCGCCCTTGGGCAGCATCGACGAGATACCGGGCATGGCGCGGAATATTTCTGCGCGATCTTCCTTGGATAAGAACTTTTCTAGGCCGTAGACTGCAAATGCATTGAGTTGGGCGGTGTCTTTCATCTCGCCAGAGAGCAGGGCTGGAATATCCTTGGCTGTTCCAAGCATACAGCCCGAGATATTGATCCATGAGTCAATATGCTTGTTCACCCACTGAGGGCCTCCTTTGCCATGATCCTTATGTTCCACCCACTTCATAAAGTAGAAAAGAACTTGACTGCCCATAGAGTGGGAGACAAGGACAACCTTCCTTCCAGATGTCATTTGCGCAATCTCGATATAGTTCTTCAGTCGCGTGAAGTATTGATCTCTGTGCTCTAGGTTGGCATAGGATAGGCGCCAGTCATAAGAGGCCGTGAATGCATTGCTCGGATCATAGCCGATGGTGGCGAGATTTTCTAGAATTTTGTTCCAAATCCAATACCCGGTGATGAAGAAATCGGTGGCATCGAACCCCTGAGCTGCGCGGAGCTTGATGTCCGGAGGGTCAAGGCCTGTCTCTTTGTCAAGCATGATATGCCTCTTCCAGGCCGCTTGATCCATCACCAGAGCTCTCATCATTGACCACGATCCCCACAGCCGCTTGCGAAAGTACTGTCTGGACTTCTCACTCGTCGACCAAGATTCCAGCCCGGTCGATATCACTCCCGGCACCATAATGACTGGATGATGGGCTGTCACCCCTTGAGACAGTAAATGGAGACCGACTGAGAACGAGTCATAATTGACGACGTCTCGTTCTGCTCTCGAGAGATCCTTCACATCATTGACTATGCCTGCAGGGATCACGTCCAGCAGACTGTCTAGATTGACTTCCAGCAATCCTTCTAGTTTGATAACATCCTGTGACTGAGCAAACAGTAAGGCCAACAACAGGCCCAGCAGACCACCTAGACCAAATGTGATGCCGGACCTCCTCTTGCTGTGTCTCCTTGTTTTGAGCTTTTCCAGCTTCTTGCTGGAGACCAATTTTACCTCTTCGTTGGGATCTGGCGTACCATCGCGACTGGGCTCGGGGGAGGCTGAAGGTGAATCGCGAATGATGTTGGCGACGCGGTGACGAAGGGCAGACATCTTTGAAGTGCGGCTCCTCGAGCAAGCAGCAGGCTTGCAGGGAGCACGAGAAAGTTATTCTTCCAAGCTGCGGGTTGTTCGGGGCATGGACTAAGAATTGCTGAGTGTACTCCATACAGTTAAATGATACCGGCCTTGCGCTTTCACATGTTTCGTCATCGCTTCTTCTCTGGTCGGGATCTTTAGGCACAAATCTTCCCCAAACAATTTTCCTTTCTCAATCCATTCTCAACATGGCATTTTTGACGTCTCCCTTGGAACTACAATACCATGAGCGGCAATGCCGCTGCTGCCTCCGAGTCGCAAACCGGTAGTAAAGACAACTTGGTCTCAGCCAGTGCGCACTTCCAAACCACTCCTCCCGGCATCCGCTACTTGCAGTACTCGCTTGAAAAGGAGATCGAATACCTTCCCCAAATTCGCGAATTGATCTCCAAAGACCTCTCCGAACCTTACAGCATATATGTCTACCGATATTTTCTCTATCAATGGCCCGAACTCTGTTTCATGGCCGTTGACGCCTTGGATGACAACAAACTCGTCGGCGTGGTAATATGCAAACTGGAGCCGCATCGAGGAGGACCGCTGAGAGGATATATCGCCATGCTAGCCACGAAGGACAAGTTCCGGGGCAAGGGCATTGCCACCACGCTTGTCAGCAAAGCGATCGATTCGATGATTGAGAAGGATGCGGACGAAATTGCGTTAGAAACCGAGGAGACAAATACCGCGGCCATGAAGCTGTACGAGCGACTAGGGTTTCTAAGAAGCAAGAAGCTGCACAGGTACTACATGAACGGGAACAGCGCGTATCGATTGCTACTGTACCTGAAAGAGGGGGTGGGCAGCATTCCAACAGAGGACGACTACAATGGCTCTGGTCTGGATGTGCAAGACGAGATGAGATATCCGCATCGCTATCAAGAATCTCCACACGATGTATTCAGTCGTGGAATCGTTTGAATCATTTATAGACAAGAGCCTATCCACTCCTCCCACCTCCTCACTCCCTTGCCCGCTTCTTCGCCTCGGACTGCTCCCCCTAGCACATCGATTTTGATATCATACTCTTCTGCCATCAACTCGAAGCTGAACTTGCCTTCGCGGCCGCCTCCTAAGATGTCTTCTTCGGGATCAGCATCGCTGTTTTGACCTACGGTACCCAGTCCCTTGCTCCTCGACATGCGCACTCTTTCAATCTCAGCTTGTAGGCGCTCCTTGACTGCACCTGTCGGTAAAGCGGTGAATAGGTCCTGCTTGTTCGCTGCGATGAGGACAGGTATCTCGGTCTTGGTCTTGCCGCGAGGTTTTCGTCTCTGCAAGGATAGCAGTGTATCATGAAGATAAACAGCGGTGTCGCGAGAGGCGGACGAGTCGCTGGCGTCCAGCACACTGGAGTCCACCACGAATATGACCCCGCGGAGGGCGGGGTTCTGAATTTGTGACAACGCTTGATCCGACCTCAATTTCCCATGGCCAGGGGTATCGATCATTACGTATGGAGTTGGTTGCTTGTCTTTCAGGGCGACATCGTTATCGGAACGGTACTTATTGGAACCTAGGGGGATCGAGGGCGGAAGTAGTAAGCTGGCGGGGGAGGAGACCTGAGAAACGCGGGTGAGGACAGCCTCTGCCTGGGGGTCTTCGAGATTGAGGGATCGCCTTTGTAGCTGGAGATGCTCTTAGTGAACTGAAATGACAAAAGGCAGGTTGAGAAAATCTCACTAGAGAGACGAGGGAGGTCTTGCCTGCACCGCTAGGCCCAAGAAGAAGGAAAGTCGGAACGACTTTGGCACGGGCAGCATGGGTGTATAGGTACAGGTGGACAAGTAGTGGGAGGGTTATCGCGACCAAGAATGCGATGAAGATGGCAACGGGGTCGCCAGACAAGAGCCTGGTAGCCCAGCTATCGGGAGAGGACCAGCCCATAGTAAACAAGAGCCACGCATGAACCAAGGATTGTTCAAGATGGCGCAGTCGAGGGAGAGCGTCGAGACATGACGCACAAAAAGAGGCTGAGAACCGAGAATTACCACTGGCTGATCGGTGAGGAGGGCCAATGTCGTGCCTTGCATGTAGTCTTCTGCTATTATTCGCGGCCTGGGCTGGGGGGTTGGTGAGGCTACTACTAGGCTGAGCCTCGTGTCTCTAATTGCAAACTGCGCTTCCATTGTCGGTGAGGGCCTCCGCAACTGTATCGGAGTCCTTGGTCACCGAACACTCGTTTTCCACACACCTCCTCCTATTCCCTTTTGCTCTTCTCTTTGTTCTCCTGTCGTTTTCTATTATCCTCTCAGCAGCGTCCAAAATACAAAATATGATTCTACGGAGCATCTACCTCCTGGCCGCCGCCATCCTCCCGTTCGCCTGCGCTGATGTGCAAGTCATCGCTCCTCAACCGGGAGACACAATCACCGGACTCAATCTACAGATACAGTGGAAAGACTCAGGCAATTCACCACCTCTCTCCCAACTGGCTAATTACCAACTGTTCCTATGTGCGGGAGGAAACGTTGACTCCAGCTATGTGAGGGCAGGAACAAGGTTGAGGATATGGATACGAGGCTGACAGGGCATGCTTAGATCCCACTAGCAACACTTGTTCAAGAAGGTACCTACACGACCGGCAACTCGATCACTATCACTTTGCAACCGGGAACTGGTGCTGATGTGCCCAATGCCTATTTCTTGAAATTCGTGTCCGCTGCTACGGGAGGCACCGTCATCAACTTCTCCGACCGTTTCACCCTCAAAAGCATGACTGGCACGTTTCCAGCTGTGGTACAGCAAGGCTTAAGGACCGTCTCTGGTACCGCTGGTCCAGCCGACGTCAACAACATTCAAGCCCCTCAAGCGGGTGCTGGTCAAAACACCCCGACTGTCGGAGATGGTGCCTATGATACCCCATACACAATGCAGACGGGGACAATTCGCTATGCTCCCATGCCTCCATTGGCCCAAACGAAGATCACTGCAAAGAACGCTTCTCCTCTATGGCCTACCAGCGCATACACTGTGTACCAGACCATTGCGGGAACCCCAAATGCTATTACGACCAACACGTTACCCATTACATTCAGCGTTTCTAGTAGAGAGAATCCGGTAACATCTTCCCAAGTATGATCAAAGAGAATGCATGCTGACTCTTCCAGGCTGCTGCGGCTGGCCAACCCACTGACGCAGCGATGCAGAAATTCCTCAATCGGTGGAAGGACTGAATGTGACGAAAATAACATTAACATCATGGGAGCAGAATATATTTGCATTGGAGAGGAGGGGGGAGCACAAAAAATTGTGAATACTCAAAGCCATGCCATGGAGAATGGAGTTTGGTCGGATCTGGGTGTCCATTACGGAGTATATATTTATTGTGTGCCGTGTGTGGTTGGATGAGGATGGATTCTATGTCTGCCTCCAACGCCATGCTTAAAGATTCATGAATGCAAGTGGAGTATCACAGCCACTGTCACCGGTATATTTCATCGAACGGTCTCGTGTCCCGAAAACAGCTGTCCCACACCTCATTGACTACCTTGACCGCCTGCACATCGTCTTTGCAATTCGGTCGACCCATGACCGAGATGATGGCTCTTCTTCGAACGCAGTCTTGGTGGTGATTCGTGAAAGAAAGGATCTTATTTCGGAAGAACTCGTTAGCCCAGCGACATTCGCCGCTGAGGTTGCTGGCCCGTATCTGAGTGACCTCGTCAGTTTCAAATACTTTGCCAGTTCGACGAAAACCGACCTCGGAACATGCTGCATGCCTCAAATCATCCTCGAGTGTCAAATTCGTCTTGAACCGCAAATGGTCATAGGCGTGCACCATCTCGTGTGTCAGAACATCTTCCAAGACGGACCTTTCCTGCACATAATTTGCACATATCTTGATCCCGTATTTATGGTCAAAGCCACCTTGCATCGCCTCCTCCTCGCCTTTACACGTCCTGCAATGAATGTTGTGCGGTCCCAATTCACCGCCCAGTTTCTGGATATTCTCGTTCATGAATCGGATTATGGGAGAGTATTTTAATAGATAGTCCCGACTTTCTTCGCAACGTTTGCAATCGAAGGCGCTATATCGGTCATCCGCATCGGCCCAGTACTTTTGGGCGCCTCCAGCGGACATGCGACCAGTGACCATGCGGAAGAAGTTAATTGAACGATTCCACCAAGTACTGCTGGGGAGGAAGTCTGATCCATCTTGCTGAGGAGAGGGAGCAGAGGAGGAAGGAGTTGCGGAAGAGGAGTCTGCCATACGAGGTAGCTTATTCTATAGGACAAAAGAAGAGCAAAGAGCGCACCACGAAAACAGATCTATTAATACTCAATTGTCTGCGAGTCAAGCTGAAGCCGAAGCTGCAGACCAAAAACAAACTTGGATTTGTCCCCTCAAGCCGCCAAGCTCACATCTGACTCGCGGAGCGCATTGCATCCGCATCCACAGCAACCTGGCGGTTAAATTTTCGGCGACGAATTATGATTCTCTGACAGCCTTGTCTTGTTGTCTTGAAGGGCGTACGCCCCGAGTCTCTCTCTTTTCCTGCTTTTCCCTTCTTCTCAAAATGGTACGCTCCGATTTCGGCAATAGGGGTCTCAGCGTGGTGTTACAAATATCAATCGCGTCTTCGATATCGTAGGAAGCAGAAACAATGAGAGCTGGAAAGCATTTGACAATAGTCATCAAAATTGGTACAAAAGCTGTCCACCCGTCATGCCCTACTTATTTGGAGGAGTGACAGGATCCAAGTTGAAAAGGACGAGGCTTACGGTGGTGCTGGGAACAGGTACATCCTCCATCGTCGATGAGACCACGCACGAACCCATCATTTCAATCCTCTCATTAATCGTTGAGACGGCTGTCACGTTGAGAAGAGATGGCCATCGAGTCGTTATTGTCTCCTCTGGGGCTGTTGGCGTCGGCCTACAGAGGATGAATATGTCTAAGAGACCGAAGCATCTTGCTCAAATCCAAGTAAGTTCGCGAGCGCGTTCTCCTTAATCTACCTTGATCTCTCGAAATTCCCTACCATGACAAAGGCTAAGTTGATGTGGCAATCCCGAAAGGCCCTTGCTGCTATCGGTCAATCTCGCCTCATGTCAATATG
Organism: Cladophialophora psammophila CBS 110553; assembly: GCF_000585535.1. Lineage (NCBI taxonomy): Eukaryota > Fungi > Ascomycota > Eurotiomycetes > Chaetothyriales > Herpotrichiellaceae > Cladophialophora > Cladophialophora psammophila. The sequence continues at coordinate 88,259 of NW_006912938.1, read as the reverse complement.
GGACTCCTTCTTCGCACATAAGAACCAGCCCGTCGCCCAGATCCTGATCACACGCAATGATATCGCCGATCGCTCTCAATACCTCAATGCGCAGAACACCCTCGCCGAGACCCTCTCAATGGGGGTGATACCGATCGTCAATGAGAATGATACCTTGGCAGTGTCGGAGATCAAGTTTGGCGATAATGATACCTTATCTGCCATTACCGCCGCCATGGTCAATGCAGATTATTTGTTTTTGATGACGGACGTGGATTGCCTGTACGACAGGAACCCAAGGAAGTTCCCCGACGCGAAGCCCATTCCTGTGGTCGATGATATTGATGCTCTCCAAGCAGATGTCTCGTCAAAAGGGTCAGCCTTGGGAACAGGTGGGATGGCGACCAAGATCGTCGCTGCGCGACTGGCGACAGCAACAGGCACGAGCACCATCATCACGAAGTCTTCAAAGCCAGGGAATATTGCGGCGATTATCCGTCACCTTTACCCACCTATGGAGGTCGATAGTGAGACTGGTACTGTGCTCTCCGTACCAAGTATTCCGCCACCTTTGCATACATGCTTCCTACCGTCTCCGTCCCCAATCCGCAACCGCGCTTTTTGGATCCTTCACGGCCTAGCCCCCCACGGGACACTGTACATTGACCGAGGCGCCTCCATCGCGTTAGCGAATAAAGCTGGCCTATTACCCGTCGGGGTCGTTGATGTGGAAGGAACCTTCGCCCAACAGGAAGCCGTCCGCCTGGTTGTGATAGAAAAGACATCACTGGGTAGCTTGTCTCCCACGGGCAATTCTAACTCAATATCCATGCAGTTGGTATCGAGGGAAGAAGAGATCGGCAGAGCCGTGGTGAACTACTCTTCCTCCGAGATCGCAAGGATCAAACGGCTCAGGAGCTCCGAGATTAGGAATGTGCTAGGATACGCCGATAGCGAGTACGTTGCGTATCGAGAGAATGTAAGTTTGCATGCGAGTGCCAGTGGTGACAAAAGTAGGCCAGACACGCCAAGTGGGCCGAGGACACCGACAAAAGAGAGGACACCGGAGGCCAGCGTGGTGGATTTGAAGAGCTGGAAGATAGAATGAAACATGGAGCAAGATGGCCGGGCATTATTGGGCCTAAAAGTGTTTGGGTCCTCTTCGTGAGTGGGTCAAGCCTTGTGAACATGGAATTCCGGTGCTGGCATTGGCGCGGAGTCATCGAGATATGTCAATGCTCAGTCCGTCCTCATACTGGGGTCAGCAAAAAGGTGCAAAATTTCATACCGATCGTATCAGCCTAGGCCAAGTATCCTCGCTAAACGATTAAATACAAAATCAACCACGAGCGAACAACAATAAGAAGCAGAGGCAGCCTTGCAATTGCCTCGTCGCAATGGACAGTCCAACAGCTGAAATTTGTGACTGTCACTTGGGCCATAAGATACCGCGTGCAAGTTCCTTCGAACAAAAAAGTCCACAGGAGTGAGAGACATGATCCATAAAGCCAATGCAGAACGGCAAACCGAACAACAGACCTTAGCGAGAAAGCAGAAACGAACAGCCATCGTATCTGGGAAGTTATTCTAGACCACCTCAGGCCCATCTGGGTATACCTACGTGGTAAGCCCGCATTGTTTCCTACACGCTTCAAACCCTTCCTGACTCCCTGTCCCAATGGCAGGGATCTGCTGGCCTGTGGCCGTCCAGTTCCTCTTGGTCAGGTTGATGAACGGCATCACTTGCGTACCAATCTCTTTAGGCATCATGAAGAATGCCTGCGCAATGTTCAGTGTTCCCGGGTCGGCATCATTGAGGAATGAGTAGAGTTGAGTATTCCCGCAGCCTAGACGATCATCAGCAGAGGAGGCAGATCTTAAATATAGGAGTAGACGCACCCATATTATACATGGTATGCACACTTGCACGGGGAAAGATGGTCATCATCCCCGGCGTCAAGATTTGCTCCACAAGTCGAGCCCCGTTCTCTTGAACCATATACGTGTGAGTCGTTCCGCTCACCGCAACAACGAGGTTGTCGGCTCGATGTAAGTGCGGAGCAAGCATTGCACATGGCCCCAGATTCAGTTGCGCCACCGTCGCCCCGACGGTTGAGAGGACGGGCCAGGTTGCGGCATTTGCGTTGCAGACACTCCCTGGCTTCCAGGAATACATTGGGTTGGTGGAGAAATTGTAGAGAAGCTGGTGGTCCGAAAGTAGGTGGAGTCGGTCATTCATGGTCGCTGCCATCCTCAGATCCGCAACTAAGCTGGGGTCCAACGTTTGATCGGCGGCAAAGATTGGCCGTGGTGTAATGAAAAGAAAGACGACGGACACGAATCCGACGTACGCTGAGAGATGCATCATGGGGCGTTTCCTGCAGATACAAATGTAACCGATGTGGAATGTGGTTATAGTCGTCAAAATTGTCGCCAGAAGCGAGAGCGGGCCAGGGGACTAGTCAAAGCTTATGAACGATCTCGATATCCGTCGGAATGCTTTGCTCCAGTCTGGAATGGTCGAACAGAACCAGGAAATTGGGTCTGGGGATGACACGGGCATAGGTTGGATCGTTCTTATGTGCTTTTCCTCCCAAACTTATCGCCGGCCCAGACACTTGGATCTGTTTCCTTCCTCTTGCGATTCTGTGGATGTCAGTCTTAAGAACACTAAGCCATATCTTGCGCAAAAATGCAACATTCGAAGCATTTTCTAGCCTGGTGGTGGAGGTCCACAAGACCTTATTGGAGAATTCTCTTTCCTTGTCCTCTTTCAGCAAATCAACCGATTTGATACCGACTCGAGTACTCGCTTCCGTTCGCAACACATTCCCACTGGATCATGCCTTGAATCATGGATCGGATGTCACCACTGATTCGATATGTTTGGGATGACCATGTTTTGGTAGGATGCCAAACGTTCTGGGACGGCAGACATAGACAAAGGAATCTTGTGGAGAGAGATTCGGCAAAATGGGTGAAATTAGCGGGTAATTGCATGGATTGGTACTGTGATCATCTTCGAGCTCGAAGCAAATAGAAACGAGTTCCAAGGAAATGGAGGCTGTTATCCTGTTCCATGGATGTGAGATGGCTGGAAGGGAGCCGCATGTGCAGAGAGAGAAGTGAGGCCGACGAATAAGTGGCAAAAGATGGAACTCGTTCTCGGGTCATCGGCGGTCTGAATATTCGAGCGGTAGCGAATATCCAGAGCGGAGTGGAAATCGGCGGGAAAGAATCGATGATTTTAAATCATTTTCATCGACATTTGTAGGGGGCATGTCCTCGAAGTCGACTCGTAGCTCGGCATAGTACGATGAACTCCGTGACTCAAAACCGTACCATCAGACGCCATCGGGAGTATTGGTTTTCCTGTGTAGCAGGACCTGTTCGATACTATTGGAGACTGACGGAAGGGGGATGATTCCCTCTATTGTCGACCAACGCACTCACCTCGACGGGTCAAATCGTGAAGCTCTCAACCATTAAAAGTCGGTGAGGCTGTCAGCTACGGTTTTGGATATGTGGCAGGTGCTCAAATATCCCACCTGACCCACCGAACGTGAAGTATCCCAATTGCTCGACAACTTGCGGCAGTGTAGCTGCGACTTTGCACAACGCGAATATCGGTTGGATCTGGACCAGAGGACACCCCGATTGGCGCCACGAGGGTCTAGGGCATTGGTCGCACAAAGAGATCTTTGTGCACTCAGCCAAAAAGCTTCCAGAAGCATAGGTTCTGGGATGGGAGAAGAGGTAATTGTCATGCATGTTGAGAGGTGCATCCGAGACAAGGGACAAAACGGGTGACTGCGGAAAGAGGCGAGGTTGGACACTGCCATTGATTATATTGCTTCTGCTCCCCATTCGCGAACATGATGACCCATCCAAGGCCGGGACCTGCATATCAAGGACGTTATCCCGCGTGTCAAACCTGCACATGGCATGGACGCCGTTGACATCAAGTTGCGCTGCTGAGCCAATGACTGCGCCAATTCGGTTGGGAGCGCCCTGGAGACAAGGAGCCTACCTCTTTTCAATGCATAGCCCCGTACCTGTTGATCCTCCTTGAGAGGCAGCTTGGGATTATGACAATTTACAACAAGACGCGGGACATCGTCCTTTTGAGCATAACCGCCTTATCTATCATTGGTGGCGACCTGAAGAGGCTGGTAAGGGCGGCTGCGTGACAGGGGGAGGTCAGCAGGGGAGAGTTTAGGTTTTTCTCGGACAAGGATAGGCGGAACAAAACTTGAAGGACGACGGGCCTGATCAACCAGGGTGGGCGTGGCATTCCCCCGCAAGGAACGATAGGCTCTCGGTTGGATGCAGGAGATCGGTGATTAAAAGTGAGTGGCCTATGGAATTGAGAGGGACGGGATCGCGAATGTGTTTGGAGATTGAACAGCGCAGATGAGATTGATGCATTCATCGTGTTGTACCTAAGTAACAAGTGCCTAGTTGTCATTTCCAGAGACGCGCTAGACGTTGGTGGTGATGGAATTCGGAAAGTCATGCGCAGCTCGCACCGTCGTTGAACGAGGAGACGACGCAGTGGAGGCAGAAGTCGCAGCTCCTGGTGCTCCTAACCCGAAGAAGCCAACCCAACTCGCACCCGGTGGGCATCTGCCTCAGTTGACAATGGCAGGGGAGTCCTGTAGGTGGGTGGAGTCGCTGTGAAAATCAGGGGTAGGGAACCCAAGAGTGTCCTCGGGTGCGTTTGGCTTGCTTTTCGGCGCTGTAAGGTGAGCGGCTCGGTGACTCACTAAATGAGTTTGGCGCCTGCTACCACCGCCAGCTTGTGCCTTGTGCCTGCAGCCCGGTCCCCCTTTGGTGCCTGCGCCTGTCTCCTCGCCGCCGCCTCCCTTGTATGGAGAAGCTTTAGAGTTCAACTCGAGCACTGGCACTCGGCCAAATCGGGGGTCGTGGTAGCCGTCAGGGATGAATTCACACACCTGGCGATTGAGAGACACAACCACCTCTTCCTACGAGCTGCTCTACCTAGGTAGACACCAAAGAAGCCATCCCTCTGGTTTCATGCCTTGCCTCTGGTCTTGCTGACCCGGCTAACGTCTTTTGCACCCTGCTCAGCCTGCACTCTACCGGCCTGTCGTCGCATCCCTGACTTCCTTGTCATTGGCGAACCGCTCAATTGATGCACCTCTCACCTCGACAGCCTCCTCGATCGATGCTTGCGAACAGACGTCGACTCGAACCTCAGTCTCCCTGAGCCCCCCTTTGAAAGACTACTGTCGATTTGGACTCTTCGACCTCATCGCGTCTGTTTCCATTCTATATTTTCGAGACACTAAATCCTTCAAGAATCCCTCCATCACACCGCCCCCAACCTCGCTTGACTTCCCAGCAGTCCTCATCTCTCGCGACCTCCCTCCGTTTCCGTCGCTGATCCATTAGGAGCCAAAACGACCGGTGGAATTTTGGATGGGAGCATATCAGTAAAAGGCATAGGAGAATCTGGCGACTTGTTGATACAATGGCTGGGTGATTACCACCATGTTCTGGTCCTAAGCGGAATTCCCAATCGCCGGATTTGCGAGACAAGTTGATGGTCTATGAATCTGCAACCCTCCACACCCTTCCTGCTCCTCGGCCAGGTCCCTGAGATCAGTCTGGCCCTGACTTGAAAAGCGAATTCTGCCTCCAAGAGCGGGAAACAACGCGAACATACGTACTACTGCACACGAACTCTTCGAAAGCGTTGCATTCCAAACTAGGCCGACTTTGCACACTGGCCGATATCTCCTTGATTCGCCAGTCGCGTTTTCAACCGCAGACAAAGACACCGTCCGGCTGCAGGTACACTCTGCAGAAAAGCATTGCCAGCACGGCTGCTCTGGAATATCGATCCTGCACCCTGCAGTGTAGCCTGGGGGCTTCTCCAGCCGTTGCGCCTCGACCTAGGTCGCTGGCTGCTGCTTCCTATCCACCCCTCATCCATGTGCCAGCATCACCCCGGTACCTGAGCGAGTACGAGAATCTCCGGAGATTCCCAGCCTGCAAGAGCGATGGACACCTCTGCAGACCCGGTTGTCCACCACAGCAGACGTTCAAGGTCTAATTCGACATCATCTTCGCTTCCGACCGTCAGGAAACAAACTACTACCACTGCATTGAGGCAGCTAGATTCTCGAAATGCTCAACTGAGAACGAGGCCGAGGAGTCCAGAAAGCTCGATGCTTCCCACCAGTCGTTTTCGCTACGACAGAAGTCGTTCGAGAAGTCGCCCAGAGAATTCTCTGAGCCCGAATCTGAACATCAATCGCTGGTCGCATTCCACGTCTTCCAGTATATCGGGTATCGAGTCAGACACGATCCGTGCCCGCGCAAACACATCATCTCGGCGGATGAGTATAGGTCCCTCATTAGTGTCCTCATCCACGCCAGCGAAAACATCTATGCATACCCGGAGATCTTCCAGCCAGAGTCCTCAGGTGAGACAGGGCCTGGGCTCTGGATTTCTTCAAGTGGAACGGACTCATGCTTCGCAAGATGTCAACCCAGTTGGTGTCTCTCCACATCTCACCCCGACATCTATGTTTAACCCCAGCGCCGGGGAGTACTTCGGCGAGACCTGGCAGAGTCGCAAGACCGGAAAGAATGGGGAAGCAGTCGCCGTGTCTGTCCATTATATGAGAACGAGTGTGCACCCCAATATGAGATCCTCAGAGAATGTAACAACTCAATTTATGACACAAGTGTCTCGACCAAGCACGCGAGAGACGCGACCTACAACTGCCGGTCGGGATGGATCGATCGATACTTCATCTCCGTCAAATCCACCTACTCGTGGAAGAAGTCATCGAAGTCCGACTCAGAAGACAATGCTCTCCAAGGCTCTTGCAGTAGCGAACAATGCTGTGTTACTTGACAACGCCCAGAATATCGAGGGCGCTATTGAAGCATATGCTGAAGCTTGTGATCTGTTACAACAAGTTCTGATCCGGAGCTCGGTCCTCGACGATCGGAAAAGGTTGTCTGACATTCGAAATGCGTATTCGAAGCGAATAGCCGACCTTCACGATCTTGACGATTCCTTCTCCGAACTCATGGAGAAAGCCTTACCAGAAGATCCTCCTCTTGATGAAACTAACAACTCTTTCTTTACTAGTGACGGCGTTGAACTAGATACCACTGAGGTTTTGGAGTCTGTCCAGATACCTCCTCGACAAGAATCTTTACTACCAGAAATATACGGCGGAGAGTCATATCTCAAGGAGTCGGCGAACCGCAAGAGAATACAGATACCCAGTCTTGCAGTTCCTATGGATGCGCAGTATATGCCGCCACCTCTTTCGCCTAGAAGAGCGGCATCTCCAATCTCGGAACGGGATGCGAACACACCTCTTGCTGCTAGGGAAGCTAGTGGAATCCCAAAAGGTGCTCTCCATGCTCGAGAAGGTAGCACGGAGTCTACTTCCTGGTTGGACACTTTCGAAGATGGCGACTCGTCAACTTCTCGGTCGTCTCGATTGTCATCTTTGAATTTCGGAATCCATACCACTCACAACATTGTCGACGAGTTCGAAGCAGAGTTCGACGCAGCAGCTCTTGACGCTGCTGTAGACGCTGCCTATGATGATAACCTGACAGAGGAGCCCACTCCGAGGCCGGATAAGAGCGTACGAGATTTCAATGAGGATTTCGGCACTCCCGTACCCGCTTTGGAAATGGCCTCCAAAGATCATTCCATTCTGTCATCCGATGTTGAATTCACTCGAGAGTATGATGAGGGCGATTCATCGGAGGAAGAGGAACGATTGCTAGAAGAGATGACGAAGGGATTTGTCTTTGATGATTTTTCCTTTGATAATAAATCAAAATCGACCCTTCCTCGACAATCAGACTCGAGTACGTTCTCAGGCAGGACGTGGACAAGCTCACTTCCGTCAACAACTGCAACAAATAATACTACGTTGAGCACACTAGCAGAATCGCAAGAGACTCCAGCAGAAACGTCCCCGCGACCAGTTCCCCAGGCCAAAGACGCTCCTTTGACGTCCCCTCAAAAGGCAGCCCTTCCCCAGGCACCGCACCTAGCACTCCCGGCCCAACAATCCAGCATACCAGCCAGTACAGAGAAGCATAGTGGACTGAATATTCGCGAAAGGAGATTCTCGGGTCGAAGTGGGGAGCAACTGAAGATCGAGACTTTCGCACGACGAAACTCTTCGACCATTCCCGTCAAGCCTATTGCGGCGCCTCTGCCCGTCCCAGAACTAGACGTTCCCGAGGAACAGCCAAAGGTGCTGCAGACCGCCCCATCGGAATCCACAGTCCCCGCTCTACCGCCCATTACGCCCATGACGACGTTGCCGTCTAATGATTCTGTTCAAAGTGATTCTCCAGCCACTCCTGCCTTGACGCAAGGAGGGTCTCAGGGCAGCATCGAGGATTCCGTAGTCATGCCCCCGTCACCTGCGAAACTGGGAAAAATGGGCCCCCCCGCAGCCGTGAAGAAGAATCTGTCGTCTTCGAGCTTGAGATTGAGAAATCTGTCGGTAGCAACGACAGAAACAAGTACAGAGTCTCCTATCACACCGGTTAGCGCTGGTTTTGGAGAGATTAAAAAGGTTGTGCCGCCACTTCCATCAGCCGCGTTGCCGACACCATCAACAGCTGCTTTTGGCCCTCAACTCCTTCAGACTGGTGGGATGTACTTGTTCGATGATCTGACGGCTCCGGGTCCACCGAGGACTCCCAGGACCCCTGATGCTCCAAGCTTTCCCCCTCCTCAACTACTTGAGCCTTGCCCCGAATCTTTCCTTCTCCGTCCTTTCTGGTTGATGCGATGTTTGTATCAGACGCTTGCTCATCCTAGTGGCGGATACCTTACAACGAAACTATTCATACCCCGGGATGTATGGAGGGTGAGGAACGTCAAACTCAAAGCTCTTGATGATAAAGTGTCACAGTGTGATCTGTTAACGGCAGCATTGCTCAAACTTGCCAAAGTCGATACTTTTGACGCTGACTCGGTTCTTGACGAGTTGCAGTCATTCGAAGTGGTTCTGGACCAGGTCCGAAACACGTTGCAGAAGAAGATGGGCAGCGAGGTTGGCTTTTCGGGGTCATCCAGCCTTTTCAAGTCAGTTGGCGAAGATCAAGAGACCGGTAAATCGACCAGCACTGCCGCGAAATCTATCGCATCCAGCTGGCGCAAACTTCGGTCAAAATCAAGTGCCCCAGCTATGGGAAATCAGAGTGGGCAGAAAGACGGGTCTATGTCTGGTCCCAGTATGACCTCTTTACCAATGACTTCGTCTTCGTCTGTGCCTTCATCGCGGTCACATCTGAACCGCAAGATCGCACCGCCACCTACACCGACACAGTTGATCAACGTTCAACCGGTCATCGCGACTTACATGTCGAGCTTGGCACGCCTCTTTGATGCAGCGCAAGTGCTCGATGGAATCGCTCGACAGGTAGAAGACCCTGGACTGAAGTGCAGTAACAAAACCCAAGTTGGGTTGGAGTTGGGTGTCAAGAATGCTGCGGAGTTTTTTGCATTCTTCATCGTTCGGTTCGTGATGGCGGATTTGATGGTGATGGTCGACAAATTCCTGAAGAGAGGAAGTGAGTGGGTTCTAACTTGATGCGCACCAGTTTCTGATGTTGTGGGATGTCTGTCTGTAATGCTATCTATCACGATGTTGCAGATGATTGTATGTTGCCTTCCAGCGGCATTGGCGGCGTTTTATAGTCCTTGCCCATGTTTCGCCTGATGCTTTTTGGCCTTGAGAGGAGGTTTCTGTTTCTAAAGTATCTGGTGTGTTGTGTTTTATGATACCACCCATCGCCAGTGTTTCATGGCAGAGGTCATGTGGAATAGCCTCAGAGGCAAACAGAGGGGAAATCATCAGGACAGATAGAGATGGGTACGGATATCTAGTCATTGGGTCACGTAGACTGACGGACGAGGGACGATGTTGTCGACATACCTAGAGAGCTTAGTATTGTATAGAATATGTCTACCTGGCAAGCCGAATTGAAAAGTAACTGGCACACTCAAAGTCCTCTGCTGTCAGAACGGAGGTAGCCTACGTTGGTAATGCGCATTGCGTTTCTTTACCTACACCAGAAGCTACATTTGGTATAGGGATCCCTTCGTCGTTATCGAGCTGTCTCTGCCTACATTGGATGCGGGCCTGTATTTTGGGTCAGACTGGGTCACTTATTTTTCAATTCGGCTTGCAGGGATCTTGATTTCTCCTTGTGGACTGCCTGTGTGTTGTGTGAGGACTATTGACAGCCTCACGTTCACATTAAAATTACGGCTGAAAGCCGCATAACCACTGGTTGCGACCGACATCTTACTCGAGGTAGTAGATATTCCGGGGCTTTCGACCTGCGGGGATATTCACAGTGATCGGCGCTATTCGCTTAATATGCGAAAGGAATTGCTCACTCTGACAAGGGCCCCTTTTGTGAATGCAAATGCTTAAGAGGATGGGTGGGTCTCAGGTTAGACCTGTGCAGGATTTCACGGGATTTGAATGGTTACCAGGTTGCGTGCAGATCCTGCGATGATTGAAGCTGATTGTGATGTGCGAGAACTGTCGCAGCATCGTGGCTCGTGGCTCGTGGCTCGTGGCAGATCGCAGGTGGTAGATGGCGTGTGGCCGGTATTGTGTTACTTGGGAAGCAAAGTGATGCCACACCTGCGCAGCCTCACCAGCCTGTGCTCAGTAGTGGGCCCCGAGATGCTTCCCGCTAGCGCGCCACAATACTCGGCACTCCTCTCACTTCGTACCTCGTACTCCTATCGATCGACTTTTGTTACAGCCATCGTCCAACTTCCTCCACATCCAACCTCCTAGACCCCTCTTGGCCCTTGGGTTCCAGCCTCCTTCAGTCTCGACCCTCGGAGAAAATCTCACATGTCCGGGTTCCATCCATCCTCTCTGCCTCCTTCTCAGATTAGCCCGGTACGATCACGCTCAGGGACATCTGACGGAGGTCCACTCAATGGTGGTTGGCCGTCGTCTATCGACTTAGAAAGTGGCGTCTCTCACACAGCAGCAGACAAGCTCGACCGTTCCCGCCGGCACATCTATGACCAGCCCATGCCACAGCCGGACCTGGGGCGTTTGCAATATCAAGCCCACCAGATTCAGGAAGAATTCGGTCGCGAGGAGTGATTGACAAAAAGACAGGAAGTGCCTTTGAATGTCGAAGCATCAAGTTTGGGATAGACATTGCATCTGACGGATTGCACGCCAAACCCATCCCTGGAGCGACTGTTATTGGTTACCGGCCTTTCAATACCGCGTGATGGATTGCAGCAAGACCAGTTGCCCTCGAGGAACGCTAAGCCCAATACTTCTACACCTTCGTGTCCAGGTGTAACACAACATCTGGCAGCCAGACAGGGAGGACATCGCCTCGCCTCCAGGCTAGGGACTCTCCGCGGCCGACCTGAACTGCACCCCTGCAAAAAATGTGCCTAGTAAATGGCCGAGACAGTCTGGACGCTCTGCCCTTCTTCGGATACCAACACTTCTTGATTGGCCAAGAGTTTTGCACTAGGCCAATGATCGTCATGTTGCGGTACCATGCCTGAGGAGAGCTCGAGAAGCTTTCTACTAAGAGTTTTCCACGTCATTGTGGTTGGGTTCTGAATGTCTCGAGGTCCAGGAGTAGTTGGGACCCAGTCTCGTAAGAGTATGCCGAGGACCATCGACACGCTGAAGCCTCTCTCGGCAAGTCAACAGGTTTCGTGTGCAGTGGCGGCACAATCGTCTTTGCGAGAGAATCTCTCAGTCTCCAGGCCAATCCATCATCCCCGACGCAATTAATGGACTGCAAAAAGTGGAGATAGTTTAGGAAGTGGACCTTCAACGATGAACGCCCCCGCCCCAAATATTCCTGGCAACAGTATGCGGTCCGCCTGACACTGGTGCCTCTAAAATACGAATTCCTCGTCTAATTACTGCTTGACCGATCGCATCTGAGATCTGGACTTTCTTGTTGCAGTTACGATTGGGTTTTCCGTTGGGTTTTCCGTCGCCCCGAAATAGTCTCTCTAGTAAGACGCGGGGTAGTAAGTATAACAGCTGAAGATCACCCGAACAGCTGGTTCAGTCCATTCTTGTCAGTCAGACTGATATTTTGCACCGTCAATTTTCCCTGCCAGCTTTGGTCCACCAAAACCCAGGATATCAGAACATCAGGAACATGCTTGAAGTGTATTGTGATCCTTGCACGGTCAATAGCCGCAAAGTATTGGCTGGCCTCGACCTCCTGGGCACAAAATACAATTTCAACCATATCAACTACTTCACTGGTCAACACAAGAGTCCCGAATACCTGCAAATCAACCCACATGGCACAGTGCCGGCTGCGGTTGATGGGGATCTGAAGATCACCGAATCCAATGCCATTCTGCAGTACGCCGCTGACGAATGTGGTTCAATGTACCCGAAGGATGCTAAACAGCGATGTGCTGTGAACCGCTGGCTTCTCTGGGAAGCATCAGTTTGGTTTCCCAGCTGCTACGTCTATCTGGTTGAATATGTGGTGAAGCCGCTTCTGAAGGCCGAACCCGATCAATCAGTCGTTGATGCGGAAGCACCGAACTGGCACAAGCACGCTGCAATCTTGGATGCACAGCTGTCGAAGACCAAGTGGCTCACTGGTGACAATATCACCATTGCCGATATCGCCGTTGCTGCGCCTATGCACTTACATGCCGCTCAACGTCTCCCACTCGACCAGTATTCCAATCTTACACGTTGGATGACGGAGCAAATCGAGAAGCTGCCTCAGTGGCAGAATACTCAAGTTGCTGTCGACAAAGCCTTATTGCCAGGTAAGGCTGCTACCAGTGGCACGGCCGGAGCTGTCCGAGCTATTTTCAACTACACGAAGGACGTTGAGAAGCGGACCGAGCTTTACTTCTACGATTGTGAGGCTGCAAAGGATATCCATGAGCCTGGGGACGATCCACACGAGATGACAGTTACCGACGGGTGGTACAGAGCTGACTCCTTCTCCATCGATAAGGAAGGGTTTTCTCTTCGTCAATTCAAGACCGGATTTGACAAGTGGGAGGACGAGGAATCCGTTCGCGAGCAGTTCTACCCTGAGATTGTTGAATTCCTCAAGAACACCACAGGAGCCAAGCGCATTCTTGTGTTTGACCATACCATCCGCACGAAGCGGAATGAAGCAAAGAAGCTGACCCAAGAGACAAACACTTCTCAGCGGGCTCCCGTCATGCTGGTCCATTGCGACTACACTGCAGAGTCCGGTCCCGCCCGTGTTCGCCAACTGCTGAAAGATGAGGCTGAGGACCTCCTTTCTCGGCGCGTGGCGTTCTTCAATGTATGGAAGCCGCTTTACCATACTGTGGAGGAGCGACCGTTGGCCATGTGCGACGTCTCCTCGGCTCCCATGGTGGATTTCTTCAAGTTGTATCTTAAGTATCGTGATCGTGTTGGGGAGAACTATGTCATGCGATATTCGCCGAACCATAAGTGGTGGTATTTCCCGAAAATGATGCCGGAACAAGCTATTACCCTGAAAACATACGATTCACAAACGGATGGGCGCGCTCGGTTTGTTGGCCACAGCGCATTCGAAGATCCCAATTCTCCGCCTGATGCACCAATCCGTGAGAGCGTTGAGATTCGCACAATTGCATTTTTCTGACGGATCAACCACACTGGTGTGGTCCAGCAACTACGCAGCTGTAGAGGACCACTTCCATGAAGCTCGGTAGTTTAGCCTCAATCCAGGAATGTCTTCTTGCCTTATAATCGTTCGATCTCGCTCGTTTCGCTTTCCGCTTTCGTTTTCGTCTATGCCTATCCTTTGATCCCTCGGTATCATGTCCCTAGAGTCCTTGGCCAGTGGTGGGGTTAGTCCCACACAGACTACGACCTGGCGAGCTGGACTCAAAAATAAGTGGCACAGTCTGACAGAGTAGAGTGATGAACTATTGGATCGAAGGCACCCCTCGTTCACCACAAGCATATTGTTTACCTTCAGTAATAGCGGTACTCTGTCGTTATCCTCCAGTGGTAGTTATATTCTGTATGGCGGCCGCTTCGACATTATTGAGCAGTCTCGAAATGTATATTTCGCGTCAGACCGTGCCACTTTATCTTTAAATCCGGCTCGCGGGTTTGAGCGCGAATAAGTGAGCAAGGTTTCTGGCCCTGCTGGTACAAATCTGGTCAGTTCCCTCTCCACCTCTCCACATCATGGGGTAAAGGAGAATGAGGGTCATGGTGGCGGCGGTCGGTATAGCCTGGGACGTGACCAAAGGTCCACCTCTCCACATGATGGACCATCAGTAAGTACCGAGTATTTATGGTCTTGATCCTGCTGTCTTGGACCGTGTTTTGCATTGTGCATAGCATAATGTCGACGTCCTCGAGTTTAGGGGTGGTGCTGCCACAGTATCCTGCGACGTATTCGGGAATCCCAGAACGGCTGCTGCACAAAGCCATCCGAGAGAAATCGAGGATATGGAAAAATCAAACAAAAGAGGCCCAAGCTCCGAGGAAAAGAGGCTTGGCCATTCCAGCTGGCATTGGTCGTTCAGACTTTCTCCAGGCTTTGGAGGAGTTGGCTCAAACCCTCGGCAAGGAGCACGTTGTGTTGAATGATCAGCCTCTTGAAGATGGATGGTTAGTTATTACCCCCTTCCAAGCACCGGACCGCGTACATTCAGACAGCTGATCCCCTGCCTAGGTACTTGGAGCGTATGTTTAGCCTGTCCGCAAGAGTTTGCGAAGGTTGATATATGAACTAGAGCCCAACACGCACGATTCTTATATGATCATGGACGGAGAAGAGACGGTGTCGTCAGCTTGTGTTCATCCCGGCAGCGTTGACGACGTTCAACTTGTGGTGAAGTGGGCCAACAAACACCTTGTTCCCTTGTATCCAATCTCCATGGGACGAAACCGTACCTGCTGCCTCCCATCATGTCCTTCCCTGGAGTAGATCGCTAATGGACTCGACAGTGGGCTATGGAGGAGCCGCACCCCGTGTCCGTGGATCAGTCGTTGTTGATCTGGGCAGACGGATGAACGAAATTTTGGACATTAATCCGGATGACTGTACATGTCTGGTCGAGCCGGGGGTGTCTTTCTACGCACTGTACGAAGAGATCAAGAAGAGAGGATATACGATGTGGGTGGACACACCAGACCTTGGAGGTGGATCGATTATTGGGAATACTCTGGAGCACGGAGTCGGCTACACGCCATATGGAGATCACTGGTCGACTCATTCGGGCCTGGAAGTTGTTCTTCCAACCGGTGATCTGCTCAGAACTGGCATGGGAGCTCTTCCGGGCAACAATACCTGGCAGACGTTTCCTTACGGGTTTGGGCCAATATCAGAGTATGCCGGGTTTTCGACGGTCCTTTCAAATGCTGACAGGACTTTGCAGTGGGATCTTTTCTCAGTCAAACTTTGGAATTGTCACGAAAATGGGCGTGGCTCTGATGCCAGACCCCGGGGGCTGCGAGAGTTTTGTGAGTGATCTGAGTCCCTTGACTCTTGAGTCTTGCCCGTCCGTGGTCGACTGATTTCAAAAGATGTATACCTTCGAGCGCGAAGATGACCTCTTGCCATTGGTGCGTTGGACCTCTACACGTTGGTGATTGCTAAACTATAGACCAGATCGATATTGTTCGACCTTTGAGAATCGCAAACTTGCTCGAGAATGTGGCACAAATCAGACACAGCACCATTGAGCTGGCGGTTTCAGGGCTCCCGCGCTCACATTACTACCAAAGCACCGGGCCGATACCTGAAGAAGTGCTGCAGTCCCATCTTGAGGCAACGCCGCTTGGGCGATGTTCCTGGATATACTATGGGACTAGCTATGGGCCTGAAAATATCCGAAAATACAAACTGGACATTGTCCATCGAGAATTCACCAAAATCCCTGGCGCCAAAAGGATTGATCCTCAGACGTTGCCAAAGGACCACTATTTCTGGTCTCGAGCCAGAATTGCTGGGGGTGAACCGGACTTCGAAGAGCTTTCATATATGAATTGGGTGCCCAACGGAGGCCATCTAGGATTCAGCCCTGTTTCACCGACTCGAGGGCTGGACGCCCTAAAACTTTGGAAAATAGCTAAAAAGAGGCATGACGAGCACGCAATCGATCTCTTTATCGCATTCTGTGTGGGTCTGAGAGAACTCCACATGATAAACCTCGTCATCTATGACCGGGGGAGCGCCCAAAGGAGAGAGGCCGTCGAAAAATGCATGCGGTCGATGATCGACGATGCAGCGGAACAAGGCTACGGAGAGTATCGCACCCATCTCCTCTTCCAAGACCAGGTCGCCCGGACCTACAACTGGAACGATAATGCTCTTATGAAGTTCAATGAAAAACTGAAGGATGCTCTAGATCCGAATGGCATTCTTGCGCCAGGGAGATGTGGGATCTGGCCGGAACGTTATCGAGGCCGAGACTGGGAGATTGGCAAGGAAGGAAGAGAAACTTCTGAAGGACAAGGAGTTCGACCGGCCGGAGCGAGTGTGAAACTGTGAGGCCAGTTGAAAGACATATGAATCGCTTTCCCCATAAGTCGGGAGCATCCTGTTAGGATAATAACATCCCTTTGTCACCAAGTGGTGATAGACAAGACTCTGTTGCATTTTACTCATCTGATGATGGATCGCCTTCAATCTCGAGCTGGCTTCCAGCCGGGGTGCCCCAGCCAAAGTCCCATGATTGAATTGTCTAAAGATGTAGCAGCAAACATTGACAACTACAGAAGGTATTTGGAGGCAGTGGCTGGATTTATCAAGGGATAGGCTCTTCTTAACTTGGTCAAGCCAAGATCAGACACCATATTCATCGGCAAGCTCAATCCAAGCATCGACTATCTTGTCGACATCGCTTCTCTTGATGGGAATGCGGTGAGGCCCATCCCATTCAATAAGGGTCGTTGTTCCGGGCGCGCAGTAGTTTTCAACCAGCTTCCTGTGGAGATGGAGGCCTTCATCTTTGAGGCCGTGAACGTGCAGTGTCGGGATTCTCAGCTTCATATCCGGCCGCTCGAGAATGATTTCGAGGTCGGCGGCGTCAGCGAGACCGCCTGCTGACTGCATCCATGGCAATCCTTCAGCCTCTTCACTCAGACTGACCAGGGGAGCCCGTCCGGCGAGAATGATTGCAAACCTCCAGGGCCCGTTTTCCTCCTTGATCTGCTGCTTGTAAAGCAGGCTCGCTGCTAGTTTTGCGCCTTGACTGAAGCCCAGGGTCCCTACCCATTCTCCTGTTCCTGCGTCACTCTCCATGCAGCGATCAATAGCGTATTCCAACTCGTATTGACAGGCTGCTGCGTCGATCTCTGGGTGAGACTCAAGCCAGCGGAACCACCTTCGGAAAGGGCCCCAGTCCGAATACACCGGATGCACCCCGACCCCTTCGTCGCAGAAGAATGGAGCGTCGACGAAGACGAACCGATATCGGTTCTTTAGCTTTTCGTGACTGAGGAATGCGCGGAACTGTGCTTTGAATATCGCAGCGTTCACGCCACCGCCGTGAATGCAGAGAATGCGTGGTAGATGCAAAGAAGGATCCAGAGACGCCATGGCGCGATTGTCCGAAGGTTCAATTTGCTGAGATTACCTGTGAGATTCTCAAAATCATCTTATAAGCGCTTTCTGCAGGCCGGAGAATATTTATGCAACTTGGAAGAGCTGAGATTAAGGCGAGCACGACTGTTCGCTGAGGCATCTGAACTCGCAAGGCCCCGGTGATGAAATATTGACAGATAGTCGACAGTCTAAAAATAGCATTCACCGAGGCTATGCCGAGGATAGGAAGGAGCGAGAGAGGTCGAGAGAGTTTCAGCACTGACTCCCTTTCGCCAGCTCCGTACAGAATCCATAACATGGTATCGTCCCATAGACGGATCGAGTTCAATATCAGGGTGTTTTCGACCCCAAATCGAACAACTCTTTCTGAACATATCCAGTTGAACTCTTTCTGCCGTCCCCTAGCATTAGGGCATTAATTCTACGCTTTCTCGGTCCCCGAACCCATGCTTCAATTGACATGTACGGGGTACAGGTCGGTGGTTGCTGACGTGCAATCCGCTTCTGTTAGAGACCGGTCGGTGAACTTCAAGTCTCACAAGGGCTCTGAGGATGTCCAAGAATGGATGATGAGAAACAGAACTGCTGTTGAGTGCCAAGCACAAGGCACGTTGCAGTCGTGCTGAAGGAAGCGTACTGGTAAATATGCGCTGGTATTGCATTCTGGTGTAGTAAATTCTTTGTGGATAGCCATGCCTCCCTCGCTATGCATTGAAGCAGTCAAATCCTATTATCCACTTCTGACATGACTCTTTCGGTGTTGCTTTTCTGCAACCTCCCGTCCACACTCCGTCCGCGAGCCAATGAGACACGCGCTCGTGCTCTATCAAGCTCTACTGGAGACATCTGCCCAAACTGGACACTGCTCCTGAGTCTCTCGTGATCTCTCTCGAAAATGTCACCGCCGTTGAAGGATATACTAGATGCTAACAGAGAGTTATTACCCAGATCACCAACAGCAGCTAACTCGTCGTCCCACAAATTTGCTGCTGCCACATCAATGGAAGCCAGTCCCGGTCTGCTGTATAGATAAGGCTGCCGTATTTGCGGAGACGTGCTTAGTGACGCCGAACCCGGCACTGCCGGAGGCGCTGTTGCATGTGATGTATTCGAATCCCTAGATGTATCGCGTGACAAGGGCTGCGAGCTATAGCCTGTTGGGACAGGCTTCGCAGAAAGCCGACCATCACCTTCTTGAGCTGGAACATACTTGAGGTGTGGCTGCATGCCGGAAAGTTTTGGAGGCCGGGGAAGAGAAATCTCGTCCACTGAGCTTGAAGGGACAATCCTCGTTACCGCTTGATTGTTCAGCGCAGTTTGCATCAATCGCGGCGATGACGAGGGGTGCCTACTATGCCTTCTAGACATTTCGGGCGAATCATACGTCGGAAGAGATAGACTTGGGACAAACTCTGTGACCAGAGGTGACATTTTCTGGTTGGGAGATCTAATGGATAGTGGCACACGCCCTTCGTCTGATGTCGGCCTGGTGCATTGTAGACGCGTAGGTGATTTTATCCTTCCTCCTCTTGCGGGTGGTGGACTGGCTCGGTGAATGGCTGCCAGAGCTCCTGATGCTTCAGATCCTGTAGAGGTTGGCCTCGCGGCCCGGTCATCGCTGCCGCTTGTGAACGACGAGGCTCTTGAGTGGATCTGTGCCTGTTCGTGCGAAACCGTGGGCGGAACTGGCATAGGTTTCCACTCTCCAAGGTCCCTAGGCTTTTTCGACTGGGCAGGTCGCCCTTGAAATATTGCCTGCAGCACTGAAGATTGACGGGTAGTGCCGAAGCCGGCTTCCGTAGGCGTCATCTCATTCATGTCAGAATTGCTCGGGCGCCGGCTGCGGTTCGTGCTTGGGATCAGGACTTTAGAGCTGTCCATTCCAGATTGCGACCACCTGTCAGTCCAGCTCCCCTCAGACTCTTCATCATCCAAGTCTAGCCCGAGATGCATTTGGATTGGTGATTCGGTCTGGTCATCGGTATGTTCAGGCGTCCAGGTGGATGTCCTGGTCAAAGCACTGCTTTCGGTACCGGGACTGTCTGAAGATGTGCTGCTGGCTCGCTCAAATACGGAGAATTGGACTCGATGGTGAAGACTATCAATAGATTGTGATGGAGATTGGCTCTGGATTTCTGTCTTGATCGATCGGATCGTTTCGTGAAGATTGTGCCGTGTCTTGCGCAGGGTTGGCGAGGCATCAGAGGACGATTTGGGGAAATGTGACCATAGGCGGGCAGCCTGCGTCTCATAGTCGCGATAGTCGCGCACAAGCCCTCGTCCTTCGGTGCTTTTAATCTTGCCATCTGCGACTGTATAGGAGTGGCACAACATTTTTGAGGCGACGCAGAGCCACCACCAGTAATGTGCTGGTTGATCTGCATATCGAAGTTTCAGCTCATCCCGGAGCACGTTTTGCACAACGCTGTGGATGCGGAGAATGTCAATGCTGTAGGTCACCGACTGCGAAGATGACCCATCCAACTTGCTGTCCGCATGAGCCTCAACCATGCCTTCGAGACTGCTAGAGTCATCCTTGAGCAATCGTGGTTCGAGTCGCCCCATTTCAGCCGTGGTCCCGACTGTACCAACAGTACCATTAGTATTAACTCGCGTCCGCCGCGATTCTTCTGGTGCAAAAGACGCTTTTGATGGCGTGACGCAATATTCTTGCAACGTCCGCTCGACCAGCCCATACCGTATAAGAACTGCAACCGTATTGTCTAACTCTTTCTTCAGACTTCCTACCTGCTCAATAGAACGGATCTCAACACCAAATTCTTGCAAAGCAGGCTGTCCAAAGCGAATGAGAGCGACTGGTATCACGTGCGCGAAAAAGCTAAGCACTGTAACCAGATTTACGGCTTCGGGGTGCGAATGCTCTCTCAGCGCTGAGATGATGTCAAGATAGGGGTCCGCAAGCCGGTGGTCAGAAGTTCCAGGGCTGAACTTCTCGAGCGATGTCCCCCTCGCGATCAAGGCATGAGCGGCAGCATGGACAGCAAGAGGCAGGCATTCGTAGTGCTTCACTAACTGGATCGCTTTTTTGACCTGCGTTTCATTTGGTGATCTGATCCCAAGGTTCTTGTAGAGGAGCGCACATGCATCATGTTGTGACAACGGGAACACTTTAACGCCTGCCGGATTGAGTAATCTCTGCCGCTTTGCCAACGTTCGATCTACCGACGTGTAGATGATGTTGTTGCCTGACCGATCTGGAATGTAAGAAACAAAGGCTTCAATGTCGTCGTCATTATCAGTCGTCACTCCATCAAAGATGAGCAGCCAGCCTTCTCGGGCTTCAAACCATTTCCGCACCGTGTCGACAAATCTTGACGACTCATCCCACCCCGGGTCTCGTGGTTCGTCTTTTCCAAGAATCGCAACAGCTTGAGCAATATCCCAGAAACTCTTCGATCGTGATTCTTTCGTCTTGGAATCGACCCAGAAGCAGCCAGCTGGGTACTTACTTCGATGCCGCCACAGATATTCGCGTGCGATCTGACTCTTTCCACAACCCGGCGGACCCCATAGCAAAACGGCACATGTTCCTAAAGCTCGCCTTTTCTGATTTGCCAGTTTCTGAGCCAGCTGGTCCATTTCAAACTGAAAGCCAAGGAAAATTGAATTTGGGCGAAAGCCAACCGGAGCAACGAGGAGGGAAGTAGATGACGATGGTGCTAAAGATTGTTCAATCATTCGAATTGAGCTTATAGAGCCCTCTGTAAACCGCCATGAGTCAGCGTCAAAGACCTTCATTTAGGCCACTGACCAAAGTTGGCTGATCAACGAGGTGCAGTGACAAAATCTTCCTCGACTTCTTCAACCTCATACGGGGGTGAAGCTGACGCGGAGATCCGTTTGGGAGGAGGCGCACTCATTGGATTTGCCTGGCTCGTTTGCGCGATTCCGGTAGATGGTGTGACTGTGCCCGAAGCCCCTATGCTCGTTTGGAAAATGCTATCTGCAAAGGATCAGCATCGTTGTGGGCGCAACTTTGGGGTTCTACTCACCACCCAACAATTCACGTGCAGCGGCTTGCTTTTCAAATTCAGCAACTCGTTTCTCTTCCTCCCAACGGGATCGGACGAGGGACTGAGCCTTAGTGGCGTATCTGATACGATTTAAGCATTAATCATTTTGTTTTCCCCCTTGGCCTGTTTTACCTTTGGATAGCCTCGGCGACGACATCGTAACCAGGGCTTGATTCGTTCTCGAATTTGCACATATGGCTGTGGGAAAAGGGTTTAGCGATCAACTAAGGCCTGCAGACATTTGGCTGCCCCTCACCTATGGTCTTTCTCGATGCCCATTCTTTCAACTCCCTCAATGACGGGGGCAGCAGAATCCTCCTCAACGACGAATACTCTAGTCCCTTTCAAGTCGGTAGGCTTCGACTCATGGAAGAAGTAGATGTGGAACCGCCCTGTGATTTCGACGAAGAGTCTATTGATATTCTGCAGCGTTTCGTTGTTGGTCTGCAATGCATGCACCAGTTGCGGAGATGTGTCGAAGAATTTCTTAGGAAGTGCAACAGCACAGATCTTCTCTAGCAGAGAGCCCCATTTTGCGAGGTCAGAACCATTGTGCGGAGTTCCAAGAAAGAGAATGCCGTATGTGCTGATATAAATTGATCGCAGTCTTTCAGTGTGTTGGTGGTGTCGAATGCTCTGGCAGTATATCAAACATCTTTTGACCACCAGGCCTCCGAGGGAATGGCAGACGAAGATGATGGGTCTTTCGGTGGCTCTTCTCAACTGCTTCCTGTTAGTATGCGCCTAGTATTAAGCATCCTGGCGAAAATGGCTGTGCAACAGCGCTTGGATCCTGTCTCACACTTACCGACCGATTGGCCACCAATCGACTCGCGAGATGTTCTGCATGATTGTGTATCTTGTCTTTGGAGACGCCATCTGTGAAGGCGGTCACATTCGCATCATAGCCGTAGGTCAGAATTCGGGGTCTTTGCTCATCGAGGGCCGCAGGGAGGAGGTCGGCAGGCCAGAACACGTTCGGCTTTTTGGTGGACCAGGTCTCGTGGGGATGCCCGTTTAATCCGTGCACGAAGACGACGTCGACTAGAGGATCTGCCGCCGAGAAGACTTCTGTAAGGCCATATTGTACGATCTGTTTTTCAGCAGAAGAGCTCATCGTTTGAATTGCCACCAATGGTCAAACATCGAGGAAACGAGAGAAGGCAGGTCACGGAAGCAGGGGAACCAACAGAAAGAAATGCTGTCGGGGAACGACTCGCGAGCTCACCGGCGCATATGAAGAAGCATTTCAAACATGGCGGACTGGATCTAGGG
This sequence comes from Cladophialophora psammophila CBS 110553, assembly GCF_000585535.1. Classification (NCBI taxonomy): domain Eukaryota; kingdom Fungi; phylum Ascomycota; class Eurotiomycetes; order Chaetothyriales; family Herpotrichiellaceae; genus Cladophialophora; species Cladophialophora psammophila. Next base: position 65,376 of record NW_006912938.1, on the reverse strand, counting down.
AGTCATAGTCACGGTCGAATTGAAAGGGAGGGCGCAGGTGACTTGGTAGCCTGACGAGAGGAGAGTGGTGGATGCAACCTGCATATTTCCTAGACAAAGAAAATTGACGTGTCCCGACTTCCCCAAGAAAAGAAGGCCAGCAGATTTGGGCGGCTCGTCCCTGGAGTTTCGGTTGGCTTAGGGGTTTCAAATCCATCCGGGCTCGCCTGCTCATTGGGCATTTCGCCTTTTTCGGGGCCATTTTGTGGGGGAAAGTGCTGCAGTCTCAAGGGGACCGGAACAGCCTCAAACGAAGGAGGCGAAGCAGAAACAAAAGATCTTGCGTGAAGGCTCAGTAAATTTTGTGGTAGAGGGCCCGGGTGAGAATACCGTACTCGGTATGATTACGATCTCGTAACCCTGACTAATCTGGCCTCCACATGTGCGGTTGTCACAAGATCCACGGTACAAGGCTCATCCAGTGTTGGTGATGGCGAGAGTCATACGGACAGAGGAATATCAGAAGGTGTCTTAGGCAAGACAAGGCAACATCGTTTTGGCATTTGGCGTCTTATTTGCCTTTGAAGGCTGGCTTCCTCTTCTCCGCGAATGCTTTCAACGCTTCCATTCGATCCTCCGTCTTCAGAATGACCTCGTAGGCTTCGTTTTCGGCAGCCTCGCCTCGTTGCCACCCATTAACGGCACGCATCGCCTGGGTGAGGGCTATGGGACCTCCTTCACAAATGTCATTGGCAAGCTGTAGACTGACTGCTTGCACCTTTTGCCGAGCCTTCCCATCCTCGTTCATTTCTTCAGGAGTAATCTCCACTAACCGGTTGCACAGTCCCAGAAAATATGCTTCAGCTCCACCAACTCGCCGACCGGTGAGAATGAGGTCGCGTGCTCGGTTGACGCCAATCAGCGCAGGAAGTCTATAGGTTCCTCCTGCTCCTGGGATGATTGCCAGCCTTGTCTCGGGTTGGCCCACAACTGCAGAAGATCCAAAAACCCGTAACGTCGTGCAAAGAGCCAGTTCTAAACCGCCACCGAGAGCGACAGAAGATATGGCGGAGATGGTAGGGACAAGGAGATTAGACAGATCGGTGAAGGTGTTCCGCGCGCCGGTTAGGAACTCTCTGGTTCTTTCTACTGGTGAGTACTCGTTAGATGCAACTACGACGGGAGTAAGATGCGTACTCTTCTTGGGTCATCTCCTTTCTCTCCCTCAAGTCGGCCCCGGCACAGAACGCTTTGTCTGTATTGGACGCAATGACCAATGCTCTTGTCGGGCCTGCACCGCCCTCGGCCTTAACCTCATCGACATGGCGCTTCAAGCCGGCGACGAGACTGCGTGACAAGGCATTTCGAGCAGCGGGTCTGTCGAGGAGAAGAATGCGGATGTTACCAGAATGCGGAGCAGGTTGATGGTGGACTTTGATTGGAGAGGGTTCAGAGGCAGAGGCGAAGCTGCGGTATTTGAATTGGGGAGCCCGTAGAGCAGTGAGTACACGCCATGCTGGACGAGTTCGCATTATTGCGAGATTTATGCGTTGACATGGTAGTCAAGAACTGAAGAAGAAACCTCTGACCGTGAATATGTACCTATGTCATTTCGTACGGAGTGCAGGGGTAGTGGACCGAGGCTTTTTGGGGAAAGGGGGGGAGGGCTTGCCTATGGCTTGAAGCCCCTTGCTCTGTTTTGCTTGGCTGACGCCGTCCCAAGATCTCGAGCATGCCATGCGGTCACTTGACACCCAACAGGCATGATTCTGAAAAACTGTCAACAACATCTGAATATTCTCAAAGCAAAGATCGTCCGCATTCCCAAGCGTCCCAACTGCGCAAAGGTTTCCCACCCAGTCAGCGCGTCGACGACTTCACAATGGACCACATCATGCTGCATGACACTGTTCTGGCCCTCGAGGACTCAACTTGGCGAGCATTGACGAATTCGGGGGCCGCTCTCTTGCCGTTCCTCAGTCGAGATTGTATCATGCTCTTTCCATTGGGAATGAAAGTCTCGGCCAAAACGACCCCAAATCTTGAGGATGTGATGAGAAGCGATGCTTTTGTGCCGTGGAAGCAGTACAAGATGAGCGACGTGGAAGTTACGCCATTGGGACCGGAAGCAGCCCTGATCAGTTATCGAGTCAACGCGACGAGACGACATATTACGGACGATGACGATATGAGACAGGACGAATTCAAAGCATTGATCTCGAGCACTTGGCGCAAGGATCCAGAGGCAGGGAGATTTCTTATGTGTGTTCATCAACAAACACCTTATGAGGAGGATCTGGATTTTGAGGGATGAGGCGACTGTACGAGAAATGTACCGAGTATCCCCTGTACGAGGTATGGAGTAATGTAAACTACGGGAAGCTTGGGATGAAGATCGCTGAATTTGTTTCATTGGGTGGTTTGTTGGGTGTACCTACCGACTCGCCGCGTACCCAGCTGCCCTTGATCTTCTTGGTAGGAATGATTGATTGCTGCGTCTGGGCGTGAATTGCATGTGAATTTGCCCTACACAGTGACATCAGCCGCCGTGCACGACACACGAAATGGACGTTCCCCTCGGATCACAAGCCCGAGCGAGTCAGTGGCGTTTGCCTGCTGCAATGTGGGGAATCCGAATGGTCGCATTTGTGACGTCGATGTCGAGGTGAAGGCAGGATCAACACTCTCCTTCAAGCTTTCACCCATCAATCCGTGATTCAAAAATCTGACTTCATTTCCTTCCAGAATTACAGCTTTTGCAACATCCAACAATACTCACGTCCCCCCTACAAGACTTCAGAACCCATCATCTGGTTGTCAGCCTTATCCAATTCAGAATTCCTTCAACATGTCTTTCCTCTACCAAACAACTCCCGTCATTCGCACCGCAGTGCGATCGTCCGTGGTACGCTCCTCACTTCGCCTCTTCTCTACCACAAACATTCAGAATAAGTCCGCCACCGAAACGGTCAAGGACGGCCTCAAGACGGTCGACCGAGCAGTTTCAGATGTTGCAGTTGCCGGCATCGACAAAGGAGGTAGGCTCGCAATACTGTCACCTCAAAACTCGACCTAGCTGATAGATTTATAGTGGAACTGAAAGACAAAGCCGCCGAAGCCATTGGCGTCGAGACTAAGAAGGCCGAAGGCACTGCCTACCAAGTTGCTGGTGAAGCCAAAGGCAAAACTGCTGAACTCTCAGGCCAGGCAAAGGGCAAGGCAGAGGAAGTCAAGGGCAAGATGTCGTGAGAGACGCCGTGTGCATATCCTTCAAGGCGGGAACTAGAATCATGGCATTCGATTCATTCATGCTGCTTGGGATAAAGTTGGCGTTTCCGATGTAAAAATAATCATCGTCAATTAGAGCCTGACCTCGAGAGGAGTCGCCAAAAAGTTATGTACAGATTCCAGAAGCAACTCACAGCTCCTGCCCTTGCTTCTCCGAGTCTTTCAAATTTGGGATCGGCTGCAAGATCGGGTTAGCAAAATGCGTCCGATAGACCTCCTCCTCTTCTTGCTTCAACCCATATTTTGCCGGATCACGCTTCTCTAGAAAATGCTTGACACGGCCCGTTCCCTTAATATCATGTTCTTCGAAGTGATCTTTCCTTGATGTCAGGAATCGATTTGTTTCCTCGGTAAAGGCTTGTGCCCGCTCTTCTATTGACCCTGTGAATTGTCCGGCTCTTGTGGCCTGAAGGACTCCAGCAATCACCGCAAGGAGGATGACAATGGATGCAAACGCATTGGGATGGAGGTATGTGACTGGAGGGTCTTTGGGCTTGTCGTATCGGCGGTACCATCGTTCCCAATCTTCCCAAGTGGCATTTTGAAATATTGAGGAATCGTCATCTGGACCAAATCCATATCGTTTCCCTTCGGGGTTGGTATATCCGTGCGAGTGTCTGGTTGCTGTCCTTGTTGCTCCCCATCCTGCGCCAGATGCATCGTATGCCCTTCGCTTGACCGGATCGGAGAGAATCTCATGTGCCTGTACAACCAACCTGTATCTCTCCAGTCTCTCAATGTCGCTCAATTCCCCGCAGAGGGAGCTGTGGCTGTTTCTGTCCGGATGGTAGATCTTCACTAATTCGTAGAACTTGTGCTTGGTATAGACCGAGTGCTTATCTAGGCCGAATATCTCGTAGGGTGAAGGCGTGAAAGAGGAGTCCCGCCGACATGGCCAGTTCATATTGTCCCGAAACGCATGCTCTCGGTCTGACCTGACGTCTGAATAAGTTCTGGACCGAGAGGAAAAGCGTGGCTCTTGCTTCAATCGTTTCCGCGGAGAGCTGGGGCATGACGCGCAGAGACAGCATTGCCATGTATTGTACGCCGCCGGCAGCCTCACCTTTTTCAACAATATCGATGGCATTTTGAATAGCAAGCGGATGGATAGATAAGAGCTTGCAATGGGTCGTGATGTGGAGGGGACGAAGTCTTCCATGTCATCGGCGTCTAGGTCCCCGATCGTTTGGAAGGTTTGCCGACTCAAAGATATTTTTTTGCAAGATGCTGAAGATGCCAAGTTGGTATATATTGGCCCTTACTGAATCTACGAATAATGCCGCATTCGCGATCACCTCGTCGCAACGACTCGCGGGATGAACCTCGCAGTCGGTACCGAGACCATGACCGAAGGGGAAGAGATTATTACTCCGATGAGAGAAGGCGAAGATTACGGAGTCACGATCGACGTCGGAGAAGGTCAGCAAGCTTGGAGAGGCACAGTCTCAGACAACATGAAGAACGCAGATCGCGGTCACCCCGCTCACAGCGCTCACCGGAGCGACTTACACGTCTGAAAGGCTCTCTCCCATCCCAAGCCGACGCATTTAACTCCACCAAAGAGAGCCCATCGCCACCAGCCTTCGGAAAGCAGAAACCAAACTTCCGTCCATCTGGCCTTCTAGCCGCAGCCTCAAACACGGTCTCAACATCAACTGGCGCCGTGGTGCTTAAATACCATGAGCCGCCCGAAGCTCGAAAGCCTCCTTCCTCTCAACCTTGGAGGCTGTACATCTTCAAAGGCGAATCCATCGTCGACACGCTGGATTTGTATTCCCAATCTTGTTGGCTCTTTGGCAGAGAAGCGTCTGTTTGCGATTACGTTCTTGAACATCCCAGCTGCTCCAAACAACATGCCGTCATTCAATTTCGGTATGTCGAGAGAAGGAATGAGTTCGGAGACAAGATCGGAAAAGTGAAGCCGTACCTAATTGATCTGGAGAGCGCCAATGGCACAACTGTCAACGATGAAGCTGTGCCTGAGGGAAGATTTGTCGAGCTGCGGGACAAAGATATAATCAAGTTCGGTCATTCCACCAGAGAATATGTCATGCAGATGCCTCCTGGGTGAATTTGACCGACTCGTCAACTGAGCAAGAACGAGCATACCATGAGAATGCACAGTCCGATGAATCCTAGAGACCGAAACGCTTTCCCTCAAATATGGTATTAATGAAAGCTCTCGAATCACTCCGATGACTTTCATAGAGCAAATGCTGCCTCAACGACGGCCACCGATCTCGATGGATTGCAAATCAAGAAAATACGACCGGATGTGAACATTGCAACCTCCTATGACCGGGAAAGGGATTGTTCTAATTCTCCTTCACGGCACTCGACAGACGCGTTATGCGGAGGCACCGCGACTTTACCTCTTCCTTGCCCATTCTCATCAGCATCTTCTAGTCCTCTGTGTTGGCTTCGGAGTCTGGCTTCAACCGCTCAACCAATGAATACTTCTTGAATACCATCGGCCTGTGCTCAAAGCCTTTGAGCTAGCAAGGCAGACCTGCTATCTTGCTTCTCTTGCGGCGTAAGTCATCCTCAGCACAACTACTGAGAAAGCGCCATATGGGAAGAGCGAGAGTCTCACGGCCTGCGACTACAGTAGCCTTTCATCCGTATAAATGCGAAGAACTTCATCATCTCTGGCTCTTCACATACCAGCTTTTTCGCAATACAGCTCTGTCGTTGTGGCAAGGTCTTCGAAATGCTGCTCCTTCACCATATCGATGCTCAATTTAGAGGCTGCACTTCGTATCCTATCAGGAAAGTTTTTCGGACTCTACTGGCCCGTCATCGTCTCAAAAGCCGAATTAAGAGCCATGAGGTCAACGGAAAGAGTCATCTCGCAACAGCGCTTTTGGGTGACGAGATCATGTGGCCACCGACAGACCATTCTTTTCCTTCGTGGCACAAACTTTTGGGCCGCCGTGTCCAGGCCCGGAAAGTAAGCAAATTAACGGTCTCAGCAGACTCTCTATAAGTGAACAAGTCAGCACCGCTCATCTCTGCTTGTGAGCGTTTCGACGAGATCTCCACACGGTGTGCCTCTTCATCACCTGAATATGGACCAACATGGTTTGATGTGCCTTATCCTTTAGTCAATTCCGGCGGGCGTTAATCCGGTCCAGTAAAGCACTATCTTTTGTTCAATTTTGGATTTGGCAAATCAAGAACACGGAAATGCGTTGGCCTAAGCACGATTGCATCGCGATCGCAAAATCTTCTACAAACCACCCAGCTATCTCCTCGCGGCAGTAGCTGAGAGAAGGCTTGGGTCATGGTGAGGGTCTCTCTAACCAGCATCAGGGAATTTTGTTATAGGACGGACTGTCACCCAGCTTCGACCACGGCCTACAGGCTTTTCTGGCTATGTGGTGGCTGATTCTGTCCGAACGCCTGGCTCATCAGGCCTGGAAAATCTCTTGGTAGGCTTCAAAATCTCCCCGCCCCCGAGATTGAGGTCGCGGTGCCTATTATGTACTCGTCGTAGGGGTGTCTCTGTCTAGCAAATTACAAGGAAGGCCTCTTCGAAAATATTATGAAAGAGAATGAGCGCCCCGAGGAGGTTCCTTGCCTCTTGAGACGATAGTAATACATCGCCAACAGCATTTTCGATAGCCTACTGGCCATTGCCGCATAAAGCACTTCAACCGTGTCGGGAGAGGTGAGTTTTTCGACAGAATCTCGGAACTCTCCTGATCCACAGTCTTTTCTAACGAGGCCCATTTTATTTCTGCAGGATTTACCCGGTATTCTTCCAGGTATTACCGGTGCCATTACTCCTGAGCTTGCCCTGAGCCGCCAAATCCTGATAATTGTGGAATATTTGCTCTGTCCGCTGACCCAGCCGCAGCTGAAAATCATTTGGTAAATTCTAAAAATGCCTTCATCCCATCACCGAGGCTGCACCAAATGTTATTCCTCTGCACGACACGACCGCTTTTCATTTCCCCTCCTGAGACCCTTGGCCCTCGAATCCATCTTCAGCACTGCCGGCACAAGTCACATTGAGATGGAATGGCATGCAACGGGGAACGAAGATATGATAGGTGGCAAACGGGGATGGGATTCCAGGGAAGATAGAGAACTGCGAGGTACGAGGTACAACCTAAGTGAGGCCCCTAGCCGGTTGACACTGACGTCTTAGACCACTAGACCTCGGATGGAGGGGCAACAGCCTTGCGGCTAGCGGAGTATTGAAAGAATTCAAAAAGGGACGATGGTGCGCTCCCATAATATGAGGAAAAGGGAATGTACATCATTGTCCCGCGGCTCCCTTCAGCATACAACTTGCGATACAGGACTTGGTTGACCATGTTTTACTGTATCTATGGATATTGTCTGGCCCAACGAGCGATATTTCAAGTCATCGGGAGGCAGACCAGGGGATGGGCAGGCCGTCCCCGTCTAGCCGCCTGGTAAATGTGTCCTCCCAATGAGCATCGTGCCGCAGTATGCTCCCATGCCGGCCTACACCCGCCTCGCTGTTATGACTGCCTACATCTCTCGGAAAGCTGGCGCAAGTTTCTGGTTTGGTCCTGTTCAATAATAGAGGATGTCAGTTACTGTCTCTTCGATACAGAGCTTACGTTTGTGAGCTTGGTTGGCACCTCGTCGTCGCCTTTAGCTGCGAGATTCGTCCGGCAAATGTGGCGCTCTAGTGGAGCCAGTATCCGGCTGCATAATCAGAGCTTTTTGCCTTCTTGGTCTCTTTGAACGGCCGTCGTTGAATCGTAATCCATTTTTGGCTCAACATTAAATAATAACTTGCGTTGAGAGTAAACCATCTCACTAATCAAACATCTGGATCCATGTGTTGGGTACAGCACATGGGTTCTTGCTCAGTCGCCTCGCCTCTTGAGTTCAAGATATTGAGTTCTTGCTTCATAACCAATAAAAGTTCACAGAAGCAGCTTCTAATTGCAAGATATTGGCGTTCATGATGTCGCCGATATTCTCTAATATCAAAGATGCGGGGCTCATGCCTCGCTCTTCACCCCGGCTTCTAAGTCTCAAAGCGTTGTACTTCCCTACCTTTCCCAGCTCCATTCTTTGGTGGTAAAGAGGGAGAGTCCGGGAAACATGCTGAGGGGAGGAATCTGGGGAAAGCTTTGAGCTGGGTACTTCAATGGAACTCCGCTATTGGCTTGAATGTAAAAGGCAGCCCTTGGACTTCTTGTCGGTGTTGGTTCAACTATCTGGGTAAGAGATTCTTCAAAAATGAAGCTCGTTTCGCCTTGACTCGTTGGCATCAAAGGTCTATTCGTCGTTGCTGCAGAAACAGATTACAATGTCAAGTCCATTCAAGAGTTCGTCGCAACTCCTGGAGGAGCTACGTGCACGACCTTTGCAAAGGCTCTCCCGCAGAACAGCACATTTGGTGGCGGCACTGCGGACCTTGAGTTTCCGGTGAATGACACAGACCTGCCACCGCTTTGCGTGGTCACGGTTAATGTGAAATCCTCCAACACGTCTTCTTTCAATTTCGGCCCCTTTCTTCCCTAGCAGGGCAACAATACCCGATATGGACTCGCATCCATGTCAACTGATACTGGGCATGTTTCCGGATCCTTTGATGCGAGCTGGGCGCTCAATAACCCAGAAGCCCAGTTTGACTGGGGCTATCGGTCTAAGCACGGCTCGGTCGTCTTGTCAAAGCTGATCACCGGTGCTTATTACGGAACCACTATCAGTTATTCGTACTACTCCGGATGCTCCACTGGTGGTCTGCAGGGCTTCAGAGACATTGAGTTGTACCTGGGTGACTTTGACGGAATTTTGGCAGGAGCACCTGCATGGCGGACGACGCGTCTCCAACCAGACAATGTACAAGTGGCACTCCACAACCTTCCGGTCGACGCTCCTACTCACATCTCCTCCCAGTAATTAGAGCTGAAGTGCTTCGGCAATGCGACCCTCAAGACACCTTTACAGATGGAATCATATCTGACCCCGAAAGGGGCAACTTTGTCCCTGAAAGGCTGCTTTGCACACATACTTCAAACAAAGGCGCATGTCTGACTGGACCTCAATTGGAAACTTTGTACTATATCTACAATGATTGGCGGGAAACAAACCAAACGTTCGTCTTCCCTCACTTTGAAATGGGATCCGATGCTCAGTATGGTTTTCTCCTGAACAGTAAGTCATGCTGCTAGGGTTTCTTTTGTCCTGTGTAGCTTGGAAAGCCAAAGAATTCGTGTATTTCAAAGTACGGCCCAATGGCATCTCAAGTCATTGTTGATTCGCACACCTGTTTGTATTATAGAGCATGTCTCTAGGTTGCAGCAAATTGCTGACTTCGAGTACTAATTACAGCGGATCCCGGAAATCATACCGAGCCAGGGATTGCGTGGATACGGAAGTGCCTTTACAATGACACATGGGATTGGCATGAATTTACTTACCAGGTAATCCTGGACGCGGACCGTATCAACCCTGAGCAGGCGAATGTTGGCTTCAATTTCACTGGGTTCTACAAACGTGGTGGCAAGATTATTTAATATCATGGCCTTGCGGATGGTCTGATCTCTACCCCGAGCTCGGAAATTCTTTACAAGAATATCTAGAGAATTATGGGAGCTGCAGGTATTCCTCTTGATGACTGGTATCGCCTCTTTCTCATTCCTGGTATGCAAAACTGTCAGGGTACAGCTTTTGGTGCACCCTACTATATAGTCTCTGCACCCCAGCCATTTGAGCTAGGTCAAGATGTTTGGAGCGGCTCAGGGTTCAGCGACCCAAAGCACGGTGCTCTGTTGGCGCTCCTAGGGTGGAGAGAGAATGGCACGGCCCCTGAGTCCATCATCGGCACCAAATTTATCAACGAGACTGTCACAGCCGGTGTCCGAAGACAGAGATCTATATCCATGTACCCGATGCAGGCGAAATGTCGTGGCAAGGAAGATCCAGATCTAGCAGAGAATTGGCACTGTCAGCTCTTGTACTAGAGAATGACGGGTTGTTGAGTTGCGGCAACACTTGACCGAAACCATGAGGAAGATGGTTGTGTCATGCATAAGAATGTTGCTCACACCAATCATTGTAAATCTTCAATCCACTACCCCTTTCTCGACTTCTCTCATTGCTTGTTGCGCAGAGCTCTCATGGGGTTTGAAAGGGCTTCCAAGTATGGTTGCATGGCTAGCCCCAGTCGATTCAGAAGCTTTAAGGTACCATTACGGAGGGCTTGTCGGGTGAGGGTCAACATGTTGTCCTGGCGAAAACGGCCGAGGTGGACTACACATGCCTCTGGGGCCATAATGACCGTCATAAACTGCTCGAAATCTAGATAATTGAGAGAATCCAAGCTCTCTAGATTCTTATGGTCAGCAATCATCTCCATGGCCTGGTTCATGCGGACGGTGATTGAACCATCGACCAATCTCACTGTATGATGATCAACAATGAATGCTTTATTGAAGCTGGATGGTGAAACCGAACAGTTCCATCGATCCAACCTGCGGGCCTGCACCATCCTCTCCCTCGCCTCCGCTACCAAGCGTCTTTCCGTCAAGAGAAAAGAGAATGATCCAAAAGCTCGCAGAAAAAGATGAAGATGGCTGCGCCTTCAAGAAGAATGATTTAGCGACGTCGGCCTCTAACCCGTTCAGTCGAAACCAAGTGTACATAGCGGATATGACTATGGAGAAGAACACAGCTCAGGGGAGCCACCTAGTAGAGCACGACACACGGCAGCAGTGGGAAGGAAAGGACTAGCAGCAAATTCAACCATCCATCCCTGGTCCCTTCGAAATGCTTGCTGTTTACATCGAGAAGGCTGTGACTCCGCGACTGATGATTACCAAAATAGCGCTCCACCTCTGCGGTCTGGCAACTCCTCATGGGTAAAGGGAATCTCTTGGATCTCAGCTTCCTCTATCAGCAGATAACGACTCTGAATTGCTTCAGCAGGGCTGTCCCACGTCTCTCAACCCAATTGTGCTTACCACATGCTAAGGAAAGAGACAGGGTTAGAAAGACTGAAAGAAGAAGAGGGGGGGGCGGGGGTTAGAGATTTCTTTGCTTTTCGAGGTCCTACATAGAGGCTCGGAGGTCTTCTTGACAAAAAATCTCGGGGTTTGGGCAAGTAGAGAATTTTGTCTCTGAGCAGCTCCTGTCATGCAAAAGACTTAAAACCCACTTGGTATTGAATGTGCCAATCTATTAATCTAGTTTCGTAGTTTCCATAACAGTGCTGATTTCACGCTCCACTTTGCCGACGTCGATATACGCCTTTCCAGTACGAACCAATTCCACATCTGGTACATCGGAGTGCTTGTGTCCTTCGAAGACGGCATCGATTTCTTCGAGAGTTCGGCCTTTCGTTTCAACCCAGAAGACCACCTGGGCACTAAGTAAATGTCCAACAAAAGGGAATGAGAACTTACAATGAGCACCACAACAATTATATCCCACGAGCCGTTAATTATGTACATTTTCCACCCAATGTTGTTCAAGCCTATTGGCATGATAAATACAAGGAGGACACTAAGTGGGTTAGCAGTTTGACTGCAACAGATAGCAAGGGGTTATAGGCTTACGCGAGAGCATTCAGCATGAAGGATGAGAAAGCAAGCCCGTTCGCCCGAATTGCATAGTTCATAATTTCAGGCGGGTACAGGTAGAGCAATGGTGTCCATGCAATCGAGTAGAACCCTTGGAACAAGAACATGACCGCGACGTCTCCATAGACCAGGCTGTGGGATGCCCCATCAGGATTGTCGGCATACATTTTTGATAGCCCTCCAATAATGAACAGGCATATTATTAGCAGACACTGGGAAAGTATCGCAGTAGGCTTGCGGCCCCATCGAGCAGCTAGGTGTGTACCACCGAGGGCGCACGCAAGACACCATACGTTGAGCACGACATTCTGCTTGATTAGCTGCGCCCACGCTGCTAGGGAGGATAGACTTACCGCCTTCAGCTGGTCATTCGAATTTGTGATACCAGCGGTATCCAGCTCAGGACCAAGGTAGTATGAGGCAATGATGTTCCCCGCAATGCAAGAGAAAGGCCCCGGCGACATACCTATAAGAAGGCGTTTTCTTGAGATTGGATTTTTGATAGTTTCTTTGAACGTCATGAGGTTCTCCTTTTCCCAATTGAGAGTGTCGACAATCTCCTTGTATACTGCAAGCACAACGGGATCGCTGAGCTCCCCATTGGCATTCGTCTGAGCGACAGCTGTGCGCCCTTCTTCGTAAAAACCTTGGTGTATCAACCAACGCGGAGATTCGGGACTGCCAAATCAGTTTCTTGCTGTCGTCTCCGAAGACCGAATACCGATTGATTCACTTACATGAATGGCAATATGATAATGCACAAGAGTGAAAAGATACCCTGGAACAACGAAGGTGCTCTCCACGCCCATGTTGACTGCCATTGACCTGTTCCGAGAGTTATGCCAGCCGCGATCAAAGCGCCGACAATGTAAAAGAGTCAGCAGAACGGTCCTTCGAGAAATGGTCAGCCTTACTAGTAGAAATCGTTCAGCAACCCAACACCCCACGCGCGATACTTGCTTGGAAACGTCTCTGCCAGATAGACACTGCCGGCAATACCAGAAACAGCTGAGCCAAATCCCAGGACAATGCGGGCGACAACAAACATCGCTATATTCTGTGCAGCGGTTTGAAGCAAGATACCAACTAGAGTCAATACTGAGCCCCAGAATACGGCTGGGCGCCGACCATATCGATCTGCAATGATCCCAGAGACGAGAGGTCCAAAGAAACCGCCAATGAAGACGGAAGCAGTATTGAGACCGGTAGTTGCGGCATTGAGATTGAAATAATCCGTGTACGAAGGTAAGATATTTAGGCCGTTGAGCATGGACCCGTCATAGCCACCGGTCTGACTTCGGTCAGGACGAGCAAGGGCGACTAAGGCGGGTACTCACCGCCGACTGCACCATTGAACAAAATATCAACAGGATTGAAAGCGTCACTGTTGATTCAGGTACCCAGGCAGGGAGCCAGGTACCTGTGGGAGTCCTTTTCAGCATTTCGCCGTCGCTATTCAATGCTCGACCTCAACGGCAACCAGATGCAAGACAGAGCAAGAGATCGATGCTGTGCCAACAAACACAGCATGCTGCGGAACTCCAGTTGATAAAGCATGGAATACGGTGACCGGCGATCAGCCGTCCCCTCAACAGGGTGGTATCTCGTGCCGCTCTGGATGAAACCTAGGCTGATAACAATCTCCATGATAGCCGCCATTGAAGGATTAGAGGCGGAGAACAGCGATAGTGGCGAAGAGAGCCAACATTCTGGAGAGGCACAGAAGCTGACCGGTAGTTCTTGAGGTTGCAATTAAGAACCATGGGAGAAAGACTGAATATTACTATCGCGAGGAGATCTGCGGGTGATAAACCTGATTCGGCTCGGCCTATGTGCCAAGCTTATGACCCACATGAGCTTAGCCTGAGAAAGCTCCAGTCCCCGCAAGCCAAGGCGACAGCTTTAAAAGGAAGGAGCATAACATGTCTCTCTCTCTCTCTCTTACTCCTGCAGGTTGTGGTGACTGAGGCAGAAAGAACTGCTGAGATGGTTGAACGGCCGGCCATTGCAATTGCAGGTCTTGCGTGCGAGACTTCGATTTTCACACCCTCCAGAACGCTGGCGCCTGCTTTCCATGCCAAACGTGGCCACGAAATCATCGAGAAATATCCCTTCATTAGGAAAGATGCCTCCCTCGGGAAGACCGCAGACTGGCATGGAGCTCTGATTGGTCATGCGCTGCCAGGAGGGATTGTAACGCGTGCCTGTTTCGAAGAGCTGGCTGGCGAGATCATAGATCGGCTTCGAGCGATTGTGTCATCGACCACTATCCATGGTCTCTGGTACGACATCCATGGCGCCATGTGCGTTGAAGGCATTGATGACTCTGAGGCAGAGCTCCTCCACCGCATTCGACAGGTTATTGGCCATGACGTGGTGGTGTCAGCATCCATGGACTTACATGGCAACGTGAGTCGTGAACTTGTGCACCAGACTGATCTCATCACTTGTTACCGCACTGCACCGCATATCGATGTGCATGAGACGAAGGAGCGAGCTTGCAGAAACCTTGTCGAGCTGCTTACAAAGTCCCCAGTTGGAAAGAGAGCTGGTATTTGTCCTGTGCTGCCTATCAAAGTATGGATTCCCATTCCGGTTTTGCTTCCAGGCGAGCAGACTTCGACCCAAATTGAACCAGCAAAACACATTTTCGCTGCAGTTCCTGGTGCTGAGTCAAAGCGAGGTGTCATTGATGCCGCAATCTGGGTTGGGTATCCCTGGGCAGACGAGCCACGGAACCGTGCTGTTGTTGTGGTGACAGGATGGGATGAAGATACGGTCAAGAATGAAGCAGAAAGGCTTTCGCAGGTCTTTTGGGATGCGCATGAGGATTTTGACTTTGTCGGTCCCACAGGCTCATTTGATGAATGCGTCGACGCAGCAATGGAATCCAAGAAGCATCCGTTCTTTATCAGCGATTCAGGAGACAACCCAACTGCTGGTGGAAGCGGGGATATGACCTGGGGCTTGATACGCTTACTGGCTCGTTCTGAGTTCAAGCAATCTTTCGGCCCGACGGTAATCTATGCCAGTGTCCCCGGAGCCAAAGCAGTCCGCACCTGCGTCGATGCAGGGATAGGTGCAACTGTCACCGTAACTGCGGGCGCTGAGGTGGACAATATCCACTCAGGGCCACTCACCATGACAGGGCGAGTGCATGCCATCAAACGTGGAGACAGAGATGCCCGAATTGAAGTTGTCTTGCAAGTGGGCAGTGTCTTTACCATCCTAACAGCACTCCGTAAGCCATACCACCATGAGCAGGACTTTATCGACCTCGACCTCAAGCCTCGAGAAGCAGATATTGTCATCGTCAAAATTGGTTATCTGGAACCAGAATTGCACAACATGGCGGCTGATTGGAGACTTGCCCTTTCGCCTGGTGGCGTGGATCAAGATCTGAAACGGCTTGGACACACCCGCATTCACAGACCAATGTATCCTTTCGACGACTTCAACGAAACGCCTAGCCTTTCAGCAAGCATCATCCCAGCCTCATATGAACCGCTACTTGGACCAGAGCGATGAGATTTCCACAAATATCCAACCAAGTCGCGCGGACAAGGCTTGTTCGGTGCATCTCTCCATTGGGTGTGAATGATTTCGTCGCCGAGAGCGCAAGAATCGATCAGTGATACCGACTACGAAGAGGTTGTCTCAAAGAACACGCGATAGCTCTCAGCCTGCTAGCCCGCTGTGCCTCACTGAGTAAGCCCTGTGTTTCATGGCCGCCTGTCCTACTCAGCGGAGACATGTGAATATGCGACGTGCCCCGACGTTAAAAGGTTTAACCGCCAACTGACTATGTACCAGATTTATCGATCTGCGTATTTCTTTATCGAGTCCTCCTCTGGATTGAAGTTATGCAGGGATTAGACGAGGAAGCTCCCGATTTCTTCCGCAAACCTAGCCCGTCCTCGAAATTGGGCTTTTCCCGTGATGGGCGCGTCAATAGGAGAGAAGTGGCCGCCATCATCTATATAGAAACAAACCTGCAACCTATATCCGCACCGGTGGGAAGAGCTCTTCGCCGGTTTAGGCCTTCCTGCTAAATCCTTAATTGTCTAGCTATGAAGCTCCTTTATCCTACCTCCCTGAAGCTCGACGTAGAGAGGCTTGAAGGATTCGGCGTTACACTACACCCATATAACGTCCACAAACCTATCCCGGAAGCTCTCATCGACGCAGAAATCCTTGTTACCTGGGCCAACACTAATTTGCAAGATGCCGCCAAGCGAATGCACAACCTTCGCTGGATCCAGTCGCTTTTCGCTGGCCCGAACGACGAACTTGCAGCAGGTTTCCCAGCAAATGTTGTCATGACAGCTGGTACCAACCTGCACAATGAGACCGTTGCTGAGCATGCACTTGCGCTTTTGCTCAGCGCCGCTCGTCATCTCTACGAAATGCGTGACTGCCAAAACCAAGGGGAGTGGCCAGGACACCTTGGGGGATTCCTACCTGACCGGCCCAAGGGATCTTTTACGTCTCTAAAAGGCGCCAACATTCTCATATGGGGTATGGGCAACATTGGTCGCACACTTGCACCACACTTGACGGCTTTGGGCGCGAACATTCGGGGAGTTGGGCTTTATGAAGAGATCATTGACGGGATTCAAGTACAGACCAACGCGGCCTTGCCGAACTTGCTCCCGCAGACTGATGCCCTGATCATGATTCTACCAGGCTCTAAAGCGACTTGGCAGGCACTTAATGCTGAGCGACTCGCGATGCTTCCCAAACATGCTTGGGTGATCAACGTCGGAAGAGGGGTCTGTGTGGATGAAGATGCACTCGTGCATGCGCTCAAAAATGGAATTATCGGCGGTGCAGCTTTGGATGTCTTCCATAAAGAGCCACTGCCTGAAGCTTCACCTCTGTGGAAAGCACCAAATCTGATTATCTCACCTCATGCTGCTGGAGGTAGACCGCGTTACTCGGAAGCGCTCATCGCGGAAAATCTACGACGCTTTCTAGCAGGACAACCACTCAAGCATGATGTGAGGGCAGGAGGGATGTACTCCACATTGACCTCGGGAAAGAACTCGACGCTCAAGGCCTCGTTGTAGACGAAGGGCGTTTGAATCTCTTTTGTGGGAAGGATAAAGGAGCCGTGGAACGACGAATGGTGGATGATTGACAGGTTTCGTGACTCAGATGGACCGGAACAAGGCTGATTACATCCAGGCTGAGTAGAAAGACCATTTTTGGTCTCAAGCCTCTGCACAAAGAATTCCTTAACCCCAGGGATTCCCACCTTTCACAAATCAAAATTAGCTGTCTAGCTACTCCCTTCACTTGTAGTTGTTCCATGTCCTATATTTCATCCGGTGCTACCGAAAACTTCGTCCTGTGATCTATCTCCAAACTACCAAGAAGCGGGCTCCATCCTTGATATTCCGACCTCCTGCCGCTTTTCGTCAGCTTCACTCTCTCTCAGCTCTTCGCTGGCAGCGCTAGGCAGCCAGGGTCGGGATCCCAAGGTCATCGGACCGGCCACATGAATCAACTCCCCCTAAGTGGGCGGTCACATTGGAGAATTCTGCTTTTTCTGTGGCTAGATGCAGTGCCCTTTTCATTTGACGCAACTCAAAACTTTTTTGTTAATTGGGCTAGCCAGCAACCCAGTCAGACCGGGAAAAGAACCATTGCTACTAGATTCGCAACGTACAACACCGGTTTATGCTGTATCAACTGCCCATTTACTGTATAAGTTGTGAAAAGAAGGCGCGTTTCAAGGCACCCGCATGTGCTCAACCCAACTATGCTGAGTGATACAATGCATCAAGTAAGCACGAATTGCCTAGGACATGGTTCTTCAATGTTGTCAAAAGTACCCACTCGCTTTCTGGTTCATGTGAACATGGAGATATCTCCAACATGGCGAAAATTCCACGGACGCACGGCGATAGCTGTGTGGCCCTGCTTACCTGAAGCTGCCAAAAAAAAGAATAGTCGTCGGAGTGAAATCGCGGGGAAATGCCTTTATTTACATGGCTAGTAACGGAGTAGGGGGTCCTATATGGGACTAACATACTGTGCATGCACTAGTCAGCTGCAGATTGGATCAATCTCAACATCATCCTTCAGTGTACCCAGCATGACCAGCCTTTGCAGCGGTCAATACACCATAGATTCTCTTCATTTCGTTTTCTAGCTCCACGGCTCGCTTGACTCATCGTGTCGGTCTCCCCTGTCCCACATATCGCGATAATCGCGATAGGGGGCCCTGAAACTGAAGAGGAAAACATTCAACCAAAGGGTGATCGTTCCTCTTAATTGTTCCGGTTTCATCCGATGTCATTTCCAAGCGGTGACCTCTATTTTCGAAGAAAAAGGATTGATCGTAAGCTCTTTGTGCTGAATCTTCCTCATTTTGCGCGGCAGATCATTTACCCTAGATATACTCCTGAGAACTCCGAACGGGGAGGTTGCAAGATGACCCGATAACTCCACACTCACGTATCTCAGGGGCTTGTTTACGGAAATGGTCGACGCCCCTGATATGGAGAATTAAATTGGGAAACATATCAAGAATCAACCTCTTTCGCTCGTCATTTTTGCCCATAGCATTACCGCGAAAGCCTTGCGGTGTACAGTCCTCTACTTGAAATACCTTCTTACATCCAATTGGTTTTTCTATTTGCAGTTGTGGACGTGTGCAAGATGGATTCGCAGACTCGAACCAGTCCAGTTCTCCTTGCCCCGGGCCCGACTGAAGTTGACCCGGAAGTCCTCAGGGCTATGGCATCTTTTGCGGAATCACATTTCGCCCAGCCATTTTGCAACATCTTTGGCGACGTTTTGACGATGCTCCGCAAACTTTTCCAGAGTGCAGATCCAGATGCTCAGCCATTTGTCATTGGAGGTAGTGGTACCCTCGGCTGGGACTTTGTGGCAACCAATTTCATCGAACCTGGAGACCCAGTTCTCTGTCTCAGCACCGGATACTTCTCTGATGCCTTTGAGATGTGCCTTGCCACGTACGGAGCTCGCACCAAGAAAATGACAGTGCCTATCGGAGCTGCCCCAAATATTCAAGATGTCGAGAAGGAATTGAGAAAGGTCCGATACAAAGCCTTGGTCGTCACCCACGTTGATACGTCGACTGCGGTTTTAACACCGCTGAAGCCTCTTTCAGAGCTTCTCAAGCGCGTATCTCCTGGAACGCTTTTAATCGTTGATGGCGTTGCCAGTGTCGCCTGTGAAGAAATTCAATTTGACGCTTGGGGTATCGACATCGTTGCTACCGGGTCACAGAAGGCCATTGGCTGCCCCCCTGGCCTCAGTATCATCATGGTATCCGCGCGCGCTCTAGAGGCTGCTAAGTCGAGGAAAGCGCCAGCCAATAGCTGGTATGCCAGCTTGCCACGGTGGTTGCCGATCATGCAAAATTATGAGAAAAAGCAGTCGAGCTATTTTGCAACACCCCCCACTCAAATTGTTCACGCCCTTCATGCATCTCTGACATCAATTCTCTCACGCCCGCTCGAGGAAAGATTCGAGCAGCACAGACAAAAAAGCGCTCAGGTTAAAGCAGTGGTGAAGGAACTGGGCTTGACGCAATTGACTCTGGAGCCAGAGTACCAGGCCAACGGCCTGACTGCATTTTGGCTCCCTGACGGCTTGTCATCGAAGGAACTGTTGTCAAGAGTCACGGAGAAAGGCTTTACTATAGTAGGCGGCATGCATAAAGAGGTCGGGCATCAATACGTAAGAGTTGGTCACATGGGCCACAGCGTTGTAGGCGAACCAGAGAGACATATTGATCGTGGGTTGAAGGCTCTGAGAGAAGCGTTGACAGAATTCTATACCAGCAAGAGCGGTTACTTTGCCTCTCGGGACAATGGAGAAATGGCGGGTCCGGCAAGGGCTAGCCTCTAATGGATTGAAGGACATCGGGATCGTCCATGGGGGGATCTTGTTGCTTGTATGGGCAATAGTATCGAAAAGGGAAGCCAGATCAACTTGGGATCGCCTTCTACATCAATGGCTTCCGATGATTATTATGACTTCGATTATTACGTGAAAGGGGTATTAGTACTTTCGAGTCTACATGCGTCTCATGTAGCGATATCAAGGCTCAGTATTACTCTTAGTATGTGGAATTTCTTGGACGAAGTTGTATCTTGCGCTATTCAGAGAATATCTCGGCGAAAATAGCATGTGATGTTTGCTAATTATATCTATAAAATGCTGCCTGTTTACCCTCCAAGAGATCGTTCCAATGGCGAATTTGACTTATCCCAAGGATGGTCGAGGAAGGAAATGTAGCCCGCCAGCCAAGGGTTACCGGTATTCTAGAGGGGACCAGGCGATGGAAACACTCTGAAGAGGGTACATTCGAAAAATCCTGATAGTAAAGGTAACTTTAAGTCCGCTCAAGATAGTGGCTAGGCTACAGAGCAACTGTCAACTACTTTTTGACCATTATTTTTTCCTGCTTCGATGGTCGATACTTACATTATCGAAGGCTGTCTCCCAACCCACATCTGGACCTCGGCCTACTAAATCTGGATAAATGTCAACTCCCCTAACTCCCGAGGAAAATTAATTTGACCTTTCATAAGACCTGGGCCAGAAGGGTCGGTCTGTTCAGACCTTCAAGCATTATTTTACATTGCGAGATCTCTCTCGGTCCTGGATCCCTGGTGATCTGTGTCCTTTGTTATTCGTTGGCTGTAGAACAACTGTGTCTACTCTTTGACAGAACCCGGTTTCGGTCCTTAGCATGGGAGAAATTCCCAAGACCTGCCTAGCTGGCGTCGTTGTAAATGAAGGGCCAGATTTTCGTATTGACGTTGTCGAAGTCCCTGTCCCGGAGCCGGGGCCTTACGAAGTCCTGATTAAACTTAACACGACGGGTTTGTGCATGTCCGATGTTCATTACATGCTCAATGACCTGGGCGTGCCGTCGATGTCGCATTTTCAGACGAGATCTCCCGGGCATGAGGGTGCAGGGGTGATAGTCAAAGTCGGGTCGCAAGTAACGTCGCTCAATGTCGGCCAGCGGGCTGGGATGAAGCCGACCTGGGATGTGTGTCATTCATGTGAGAGTTGTCGGAATGGCCGGGAGAACTACTGCAAGGGTAGCATTTCCACGGGGCTGCAAAAGCCTGGTTCGTTGATCTATTTCATCATAGGTACGGGCTCAGCTGACGGGAATACTAAAGGCTCATATCAACAATATGTTGTCTCGCCAGAACGATACACTGTCCTCATTCCAGAAGGCGTGAGCGACTATGTTGCAGGACCAGTGATGTGCTCAGCGTCCACTATGCTGCATTCTCTGAAGACGGCAAATCTCTCACCGGGACAATGGGCCGTATTCATTGGAGGTGGAGGTGGCGTCGGTCTGCAGGGCGTTCAACTGGCATACGCAATGGGTCTCCGACCCATTGTGGTCGACACCGGAAAGAAACGGCGCGAGCTCAGCCGGAAATACGGTGCTGAGCATTTCGTGGATTTCAGGGAAAAGAAAGATCCAGTGGCCGATGTTCTCGCATTAACCGATGGCGGTGCCCATGGTGTTTTTGTGACTGCCATTCAAGCATATCACTCCGCCATGGGATACCTTGGTGATCGAGTGGGTGGAAAGTTGATGTGTATCGGTATTGGCCCGCCGAATCGACACACCATCACCCTCGATCCAACAGCTTCAAATTTTATGCTTCGCAATCAATCAGTGACAAGCACAATCGTTAGTTCGCTGGGTGAGATTGCACTCGCGCTCGACTTTGCTAGACGCGGTAAGTATGGTTCAGAGACGGACTCTACACCTTCTGAGCATTTTTTTAACAAAAAACATTACATACAGGAAAACTCCATCTCGATCCAGAGGTAGTGGGTGTGTCGCAGTGGAACGAGTCGGTCCAGAAACTTAAGAATGGGCAGGTTGCTGGGTAATTTGCCTTTCCTTCTGGCTTCGGTAAATTCGTTGGACATAAACTAACGGCAGATCATAGACGAATTGTGGTCGACTTTAACAAGCCTTGAGCTTCGAATCTGGCCGCGCGGTCTTTGGCCAAGTGGTATCAAGATGGGGTATTTGATCAACAAACCCGGGCTATCCTCAGAACTTCGCATGGACTTTAATCTCTTTGGTCTGTCTGTGTATTCCCCAAGAGCATTCTTTGCTGCCTTTTTCTATGTAGCTCCCGCTAGGAGCAGAAATGGCTCGCGTGGGTCAAGCTATCGGTTTCGGATCTTGCCAACGACTCAGCACTGAAACGAATGCCTGGCAACCAGCGTTCCAAAAGACCTTCATAGATGTCAAGAATATAGATCGGCACTTGACCTGTCTGAAAATTTCCCCTTCATGGTGCCAAGTAGGGGATGGGAGAACAGCGAAGAGCAGACCCTTCAATGCCACTCGACGATGGCGCCACAACCGTTGGCCTAGTTTCCTCTGCGGCGCTGATGTCGTACGATAGCCGGCGAGAGGAGAAACCATTGCAAGCCTCGCCTAAATCTGTCCCCGGTTACAAATTAAGCTGGTGAGGGATGGGTTCCTGGGTTATGTGATTGGCGCTTTCGCGACCTTTTGTCCCGCGCCACCGGTGCTTTCCATAACAGGAGCTTCCTCTTAAGTCGTAGCGCAGAGGATATGAGGCTTCTCATGTCTCTCAATAGTCAAAAGAAGCTCGTTGTTATTGCTGCAGCATGGAGTCTTACGGGAGCTCATGGGACTAATCTGTCCATCCGTTTTCTTCTCGAAAGAGAACGACTCAGTCTATGCGCCCTTTCCACTCTTTCTAGGGGATTGCTGTGTAGGAGCGCAGCTCTCTTGCATTGAGAGCTATCGGTATCCAGGTAAGGGGTTGGCGATAATGCCAGGAGTGGTATCAGGAGTCGTGCAATGAGGCGCAAACACCTGAGATCATGCTGATTTCTAGCGTCACAATTTGCGCCTCGTAGCTGCAGCTGCATTGCGTGAGAGGTGCTTGGATGCCATGACCTGCCTCGCTGCTTGCAGATTTCACCCTGCTTGAAGTTGTCGCTAGCTGCGTAGACGGGCTTCGACCAGGCCAACTATTATCGGCCGTCTGCGTTGACTCACCCGTTTCCCTTGCTATTGACTCTCGTTTCCTTTGGAGCTGGATAAAACGAATAATTTCTAAGTTGGGAATGTGGCGTTTCGATCTCCGCTATGAGGATGTTCCTGAGGTGGCCTAGTTGAAGGAGGGTGATATCCACCCAACGCTGGCATCGAGTAGCCTCAGGGGAACTGAGTAAATGCAACCTCAATTGAGGATCCGAGCTCTGAATATTTCCCCTAGGTGTTCGACTGCTAGTTCCGCCAATCAGCGGCATAAAATGCGGAGTTGAATGTTGTTTCCCGCTAAAACCAAAATATCCCTTTAGGATCCCGGACATGGCGTCAAGTAGCAGCAGCATCAGATTCGAATAGCCTTCTGTGTAGTGTCTATTGCTATTTGGTAGATGGATAGGCGTTTGCTCTAATCCTCACTTGTTGACACACTAGCATCCTGTAGCATCATCACGCCCAAATAGCTGGACAGTTTCATTCCCAATATTTTCGTCTCTTCCGTTATTCGGTGTTTAGTTCTAGGTAGCTGGATTTACCGATGACACTGGAAAAGCCTGTAGGATAATCTTGCCGATAAAGAAGTGGATGTTTCTAGTGTGTTTGGGGATTAGTCTTAGTTTGTAATTCAGTCGCTAGTGTTTAGCGGTGTAAGGCCTTTTGGCGCCTTAGCATCTAAGCGCCTACTTCTTAGCTGTCATCATTATCATTCTAGATAGTCACCTACAGTGAGGTACAAGTTTAAATACACTACGTGACACTAAGCTTTACTATTGTAAACTAGCTAAGCTTAACTAAGTTAAAGAATTTTATAAATCACATAACATATTGAACTGGGGCGAGGCTACTAGCTATGGGCGTTAACTCGTACGGCGGTGAGATAGCCTCTTCACAGTACGCACACTCAACTAAAGGAAGTTCTTCCGTTCATGACTTAATTAATTATTCTATGAATGATAGTCCCCGAAGACTATATAAGAAGAACCCTAGTTTAGTGTCGACGCCCCAGCCAATCATAAAGCTATCCACCACTTCAAACTTCTCCCATTACAATATAAGCTAAACTATATTTAGAAAATACGTAACATATTTACCTTAATACTTTATGTGCTAACCTTCCGCGTCCAGGATAACCTAAACGCGCGTTAGCATTGTAACATATAAATTATATAGAATCCTATCCTCTATTTCATACCAGGCTAATATCGTAATCTCAACTAGTAATTATAAAGTCTTAATAGTGTCCTCCATCCACTTAAGTTTAGGTTAAATTCGATAAATCTCTATCTTTATAATAGCTCATAGATTAAGATTAGATTAAGATTAGATGAATAACATCAGCAATTTTTCCCGCGACTCATAGCATTCTTATATGCCCAGGGAGCCCAGGGAGCCCACAGTCGCTCACAGCTCTTATATCTAGGCTATGAGCTCTTATAGACTATCTATTTTTAGTAACTTTTATAATATACTTATTATATAATATTATTAAATTTAAAAAGGTCTTTCCTATTTCGGAAATAAGGTTTACACTTGTTGGAAGGACTTAGAGAACTATCTAATGTATAGATAGTAAGGCTCATATAGATCGTAAA